>NW_019102203.1:600000-969888 GCF_001856785.1 Myzus persicae | reverse complement strand
AAAAAAAAAAAAAAAAAAAAAAAAAAAAAAAAAAAAAAAAACACACATCATTGCAAAATCAATACATTCATCGTTCCACTCAGAATCTAAAATAAATAACTACCTATGCTTAATTTTAGGTAATTAAAATATTATATTAAAAATATTCTTAAACATACAGTTTGATGTTTACTATTTCAATTAGCTATAGTAATCTGTGAGTCCTGCGGCTGTGCACAGTTTATTTGTTTGTTGCTATAACAACTTAGATTTATCTATGATGCCAAAACTACACGGAGATCAATAGTTTTGATTTGTGTAAACGTATTGTAAGAAAAATACCTAAGTAAATGTACTGCAGCAAAATAGAATGAATTCAGGAACCGATTTAACTTCAAGATTTGACTTATATAGAACAATTAATGTTAATTGCAAAAGTGTGGCGGGTTATGCGTGTGTATATAGAGTGAAATAAAAAGATTCTCTAGGAGTTATGACGATATTAGACAAAGTAAATCTCATTAATATTGGTCCAGATATAATAAGGAAATAGTTAACCGCTCTCCTCTGTAGACTCAAACAACCTTAAGTGTAATTATTTTTATCAGATAATTCAATGTCTACTCGTAGGTATAACCGAGAATCGTGATTATCGTGTAAGACGCCTTCTTACAATTCTTGTAGCATTTCAATTTTGCTCAACTTCCTGTTGATGATAATTTTCTCATGAAATAGCAACAGTTCAAATACCAGAGCAGGATCAGTTGTGGATATGTTCAATATGACGAGACGGATAAGTACGAAAGCGTTGCACCTCAAAACATTCAATTACAAAAAGTATTATACCACAATCAACCACGCATAAATAACATATGATACCTTGGCAAGCATCAACAAATTCTGTAAATGAGTTTACGTGCGAAGGATTTATTATGCTATGGCTTTTCCAGCAATATTCCTTCAGCATCCTGCTGAATTTAATGATAATATTTGACCTCCGAATACCTATTATAGTGATGGACGTTTTTCTGAAGATTTACGATTTTAATTTTTTTACACTGAATAAGTTTGATTGACGTGATACGATATGAATTAACATGTAGTATTTAAGAACACTTGGTACTATATTTTCGGAAAAAAAACACATTTCAATGTGTTTATTAAACAATATTATTAAGCGGCAGAATACTAATCCTCAAATATTTTTGGTGTGGTAAAATATCATAGTCAAAATGAGTGTTCTTCTGAATTTTTCTAGTTATCGGGATTCACGAGCAATTAGTGTAAAAAAAAATACGTAGCTATTAGCTGTATATCTTGAAATCACAATTTCAGATACTTTAAAGTTCGCATTTTTGTTGAATTAGAAAAAAAATCAATTAAGTGTATAGAATATTTTATTACTTAGAACAGACTTAGCTACATGAAAAAGTCAACATTTAATTATTCGAAAATAAATATTATCTGTGTAACCAAAAGACGTTGAAATAATGCACTTATGCATTTTCAAAATAAACAGTGTTTTATTTCTCGCAAAATGGGTATCCATTTTTATTCAATTGAAAAATAAAACAATTAAAATCTATTTACAATCGACTTAAGGAATTTTGGTGAGTGTGCTTGGAATAGGGCAATAAATGTCCTATAGCTTTATTATATACCTTAAGGGGAAGTTTTTTTTATGTAAGACCCTTTAATTCAAAACGGTTTTCTATTATTTCTAACGGTAATGACAAAAACGTTAAACGCCTAGGTACTTCATCTGATATCCAAATAACCAAAAAAAAAAAATGACCTTTAAAATCTTGCGTAAGGTTTTATTGGAACGACGTGCTTCACGAAAACGTTGGAATGGACCCAGAACTTTTTTTGATTCGAATTCGTTATAATAAGACTCTTTTCTATGAAATGTTCCAATTAGACTTAACGGGGCTCGATTGGCTGAGTTGCCTTTTTTTCTCGCAAGCCTTTCGCTTTTATCTCTCAACATTTTACTCAACATTGTGTATATTATTATAATTTTTTTATCCATTCAAAGTCGATTCACATCGTTATTATAATAAATAACTGTACGTCGCGTTTCTTGCAGTATCAAATTATTAATACATCTTCAGAATTACAGCGTTTGAAAAAAAAAACTAAACTAATAATAATCGTCGGAAACAATATTACGCTAAATTACATTTCTTAAAACAACAATATCTTTCGGCGTCTATAGGCGGGTGGTATTAAATTTTACAGACATTAATATAATATACTCAAGTAGACGGTATGTATATTATTAAAGATGTTCAAAGCCAGCTTCCATTCATTATGCTCACTAGAAATAATAATATAATATTTAACTGTACACCGTTTTACAGAAAACACAAAATGTCCTGTGGTATTTCTCGTTATGTTTAATTTTAATTGCGCATTAATTTATTATTTCATTTGTATGCACATTTGAAAATATTTCTAAAAAGGAAAAAATATGGCAAACCGTTATACTCCATGTATTGTATACAGGTACCTAGGTACATTCATGTGTAGGTAGGTACATTTTGTGTGCATTTACATCGGATACACATTTATTATACAACATGCACGCTTGTATTGATATAATAATAATGTTCAGCAAATAAAAAAAAACGGCACGAGTCTTAAACGGAGAAAAAAAAGTACGCGAATATAATATTATATTGCACGCGCAGAACCGTTCGGTGCATATATACCTATATAATATGCATACCGAATTTCGTAATAATTTATTATGTCCGTGTAGTATATGCTATTGGAACATGATTTTTAAAAAAAAAATGCGAAAAACTGAAAAAAAAAATGCGAATAATACCTACAATGGTTATTTCCGAAATATCATCATAAAAATAATTATTTTATCTCGTGTGTTATTATATACCTCAACTAACACTTTATAATATTATAATTCATAGTATATAAGGCAATAATAATAATAATATAAAAAACCGTAGAGTAATATAAATACATAACGGTATGATTATATTTTATTAAGATGATTTGAGAATTTTTAACACTTGAATTTTATTTTCGAGAATACTTTAAAATCCGATTGGGTATATTATGAAAAACACTCGGCGCCGTTATGAACATAATATATAGCCGTGTAATAGCGTTTTTTCCTATTGCGTACGTTATACTTGATTTGACATTCGACACGATTATATTTACATACATATTATAATATTATAATATAAAGTCATGGAAAAATGGTCGCAGCTTCAGTCTATAAGGCTGTATACATGCCGGTTACCTCTAAAACACATACTATCGTCCAAAATCCTCGTTCACGAGTTACACCTTTTATATACAACTAGTGGGTATAATATGTAGGTACACATACATGTAGCACAAACATACATTTTTTAGAAAGGTTATATGGGGTTTTCGCCGACAGTACCGAAACTCAACTGAAAAAACATGCACAAGCACTTCAGAGCGTAGCGTCCGAGGGTATATCTACTAAAATATGCGCTGGACTCGATGGCCGTACGATCGTAGGTAGTTGTTATTTTTTTTCCACGACGAATTTGATAAAATATCGCAATGGCATTCACGTCGTTGTGGCTTTAAATTTTTAATAGTTTGATTTCAATTTTTTTTTCTTTGTGAACAAAACATTCAACATTTAGTGCATTTCGAACGAAAAAAAATTATTAATTTATAGTTAACGAACCATATGAAAAAAATTATTAAAAAACCCTATCGTTTTCACTTCATAATATGTACAATTTATCATTTTAAATTGGTAAAATGGGTACATAGTATTATGTATTATGTAAAATATAGTCCATATTATGTATAGATCTTAAATAATATCATTTAAGCGTTAACAATGGACGAAGCGACATCGATATGGTGTATTGCTGTACCAGTGGCCGACTCTTTCTTCATAATAATTATTATTTATTACAGTGGAACATTTTAAATCATAACCGACGAACGGTCAAATGGAGATAATTAATTTTAAATTAATAGGTGGACATTTTTTCCATCGTTTAATTCAAACTGACAGATGTATATTATTGTCTTATGTAGACGCGAGAAAAAGTAAACGATTAACTATTACATATCTCGAACTACTTCGTTGATTTAAAATAATATGTTAACGTTGGCATTTTTGTTTAAATGTAGTTGTTACCTACCTATCTACACAGATCTATTTGATTTGAAACCATATCACATAATTATAAGGAATGTGAAATATGGAGATGGGGATGAGCGAAAAGCTCTGACGTGTCCGTGGACTCTTCAAAATGTGCGAACCTCTAAAAATATTTGCCTAGATGTACACCTATGTTCATATAGATAGGTACAATATAATAACTGTTTGATGCCTCGCCGAAGTCGAGTCATTGTCTTTTCTCGATTAAGTACACAATGATTTATATAAATATTTAGTTGTATTCTTTTTATTTTTTTTTTATAGGTGCGCACTATTAATATAGCACGAGTGATGTCATAAAACTGCACCGAGTATCGACGCGTATATCGTCAAATATAACATAATAATTCTCGGAGAAAAAAAATCCCATTCGGGTGATGTGGCATCGCCGAGATAACGTGACGTGTAATATTGCTACGAAAGTACGGGGGGAAGGGGGGGGCGTGCTTAACTATTTTCTGCTCGGATCGGCGGCGTCGCCCTCGAGCCGCCGGAACTGATATACCAAATAAGTAATAACACTATCTACCCACGAGTAAGTACCAAATAGTAATAACAATCATAAAAATAATAACGAAAACATGTGTACGATATTATGGTATAACGACGACGACGCATAATACAGTTAACGCGGGCAATTTTCTCCGGCACATCGTCGCTCTCAAAAAGTTCAGTCTATTCAGTCAAATGGCTCGAGTGTTACGTCCTGCGGGTACCTACCCATACGTTGTTATTATAATAACGTTATCTCTAGAATAATATTGCACAGGAGCACATTGTGCGGAGAGGAAGGAGAATCCTAGTGCCGAACCCGTGAAACGTCGTTAAGACGCCACCGGCTCGTATACATATGTATATAAATGTGTATATATCATTATGAAGTTAGGCGGATACACGGAGATAAAAAAAAAAAAGCACAAAACTTGGACGGTAATGTCAGAATTCACTTGAGAAGATTTCCTCAAAGTTTTTCCAAAATTACTCGTTTGAATATTATTTCGTTTTTTTTTTTTACAGTTGTGTAGTTTGTTTATTTGTCGGGATAATTGTTTTCGGACGTTGACGCATAGCTAGCTAATGTGTATACTATAGTAATGAACTAATTGCTAATTACTGATTACAGTCATTAAATTAGCTGCAGAATTCCAAAATTTCATAAGACACTAAATGTAGACTCGAGCATAATATTTCAAGATTTAATTTTCTTTTTTCATTGCGTTCGTGCAAAATGACCAAATTGAATTCGTCGACAACAGCAGCTGTAAGCGTGAGTGATAATCCATATCGCATATTCGTGGATGTTATCTCTGAATCCCTCCAAACCAGGCCACAGTAAAAACAGTCATAAATATTTTTATTTTAAACTTCTAGTATGAAACCTGATTATATTTCGTTTGGTAGGTATTGAGTTCGAGTTCACCGAGAAATGAGAATTTATGACAGAAACGCGGTATTAAATTAATTAAAAACAACAAATTGCGTACCTACATATTGGTGTTGAATCTGCAATACATCACTCGCCACTGATATTGATGTGGGTAGATACAGTTACAGACATCTGATATTTGTACGCTCTTTTTCAATTAGTAATTTATTTAAACGATTTCACTATTTAAAATATGAATTATATGATTGATATCTTGTGCGGTGCAAGTTTTATAGATATTGTTAAAAAAATGATATAAATGTAATTATTTATAAGTTGAACACAATAGTGGGTAAAATACATCAAAGATATTATATCGTTATGTATTATAGGTGACGAGAGAAAAAAAAACTCAAAGAACATTGTCAACGAGACGGAGCCTCAGCGCGTATACGGTTAGTGAAAATATCGATTATTTTACAAAAGTGAACTTGAAGTATATAGGCAAGCGTATGACGAATAGCTTTTAGCAGTATAATTTAGTGATTTCATTGTGTTCGGGTTTTCAGGATGAATCGATATTTTAATTTTGGGTATATCTACGGATAATTTTAAGGACGTCGTAATAATGTAATATATTATGATAGTTTTTCTTTTAAAATTGTCTTTAACAGCGGACAAGTAACGTACTTAGTAAATAACTTTAATATAGTTAAATTAATTAAATATGTTGTCACAACGAACTATACCTATAAATTACTAAATTTAATATCTTACATTGTCATTAACATTATAAATATTAGGTAGGTACCTATGTAAGTAAAATATCAGTACCTAAGAATACTAACGTGTTAATAATTTTGGAAATGAGACACTGTCTAGACTGCGGCGAAGTGTTATTTGATCTTAAAGTCTTGTCCTACCGCAATACCGCATTGTCATGAAAATTTAAATATCGTAAATTAGCAACAACAAATTTAATGTTCAAGCCATTTGTAATTATCAATGGATCATTTCGTCATGCGTACTCTATGTACCTGCGAGTACGAGTTGATAGAGAATGTGAGAGTGAGAGAGTACAAAAAAAAATCCAAACCAATTATTTTTCATTGCATATGCAGGCGCAGGAAAAACTACCCTAAACTTTGGAGGGAGGATGAGAAAACCATCTGTTTATGACTGAGGTACGATATTCGATTAATTATGATCACAATTTATTTTCCAATATTTATGTGGTTTCCATTAATAAGTTATAGTTATTCTTCCTTTTTTTTTTGGTTATACGAAAATATTAGATTTTCTCTTGTGCATAGAGGAGGTAGGTATCCATTTTATTTTTTTTCACTAAATTTACATTACCTAATATAACATAAATACGATCTAGTCCAGGGATAAGTTCTCGCATTTTAGGCTGTATTTTTTGTAAGTTTAACAGTATATTGGTGTTAATAATATGTTTTTTACTCGATTCACTGAATATTAATTTTATTTTTATTTTAACAGTTTCGACAGGTTTGCGTACTCGTAAATCTTTCAATATCATAAGGATGTCAGAAAAAATAATATTGTTAAATCTATTTTAGTTCCTTTTGTTCGTTTTTTTTTCATTATTATTACTACTATTGTTATTGTCATTATTCGACTAGAGCTTCTGCGAGACATTAACAGAAGTCAACGTTATAAGTTATTGATTTTCAAATGGGTTTTTCCGAGTCTTTTTTTTTAGGGAAAGACCCAAATCGATTCTAACGTCGACAAAATATTCTGTGTAATATAATGTTGTCAGGTCAAGCAGAGAAGAAAAAAACCACAGCAAATAGAAACAGGACTTATTTACTACAACAACAACAACAACAACAACAACAATAACAAAAAATGTTCACAAACTATATCTTTATTGAGATACATCGACCTCGCGTGGTCCACTAGTTTTTTGTCCCTACGCCCTGACAGCTATGTACATAAAACAGTATAGTTATCGGGTTTGATAATTTTACTAATGAAAATCTAAATTAAATACTATTTCGAGTATAAAAACAAATTAATAGAAAACAACGATACATTGATGCTGCAATGATTTTAGAAGAAGACATCAAGCGTTATAAAATTATTGTAGAAGACAATAAAATACGTATAATATATCTTTTATGCATACGTGTTACCCTCGCCAACAATGAATTAAAAAAATTAAATTAAATTGGTAAATATGTAGAATATATAATTAGTAATTACCATATATTCGTGCGCTACTTTTAGGTATATTTGTATAATATGCTTCTATTAAAGGTGTGACATTTAAAACCAAGTGAGGGGAGACAACACTCTCCAACATCAATCAGAGTATCAAACATATACAAATACAACAAATTTTTTACTACTTCCTCCAATTTTTTTTTTTTGTACGAAAATTATATCATAATATTATGTATTAAAGTTAGCAAAAATTACCAAACGATTTTTTGAGAATTTCAACGTGTGTGAGGGTGGGGGGAATATACGTAATTTTTCAGCCGTATTTAGGCAATATATTATTTTGTAATATAAACAATATTGTCTCAATATCGTTTTAAATATGATTTTTTTTCTTTCCAAAGATTATACTTATCAAGTGTGACGGTTTTGACAACCAACTTAGGTGGTACAAGTACTATTTTTCACGTGTGACGTTATTCAAAATGTTCGTAGTGAATAAATAAATTTCCATAGACTTATCTCAACGGCCTGTCATCGTCAGCTCCTTCTACCAACCACTCATGCCAACTTTAAAATGAAAAATTTGATAGTCATGAATTTAAATTTTGGACCGCACGATCGTCGTTTGTTTCACTATGATTTTTCTTGGGTTTTTTTCTTTATGCCCCTTTGAGACTTGGACACTTGGTCGGAACTGGATGGGCCGATAAAAACCACCGGGCTCGCTACAGTCGACATTTTACTATTTTAGAGCGGAATGTGACGGCGTTCTTCTTTCCGTTCGATAATCACAGAAATCCAAATCTTTTGTCTTGCTTTCGGAAGAAAAATGTCACTAAGACACGTGCGGAACGTCCGTGACACCCGTCGTATAGGTAGAATAATATTATGTAAACTCGTAAAAAACAAAAACGCATTTATTTCGTCGTTGTACAAAACGACAATTTCGTTTGTTATTTTTTCGTCTGCCGAAACGAACGATTTATTATTACGCCACCACTTTAGACCCGTTTTTTTACCGATCGTTACACATTATTATGTCGTATTATACATGCAGATGATTCGTACTAAACGATTCCGTACCACAAGGTTATATCTGAGTTCATAAAACAACAGAAATTATGTATTTAGGCCAGGTGTTTGAATGCGAAATAATTTTTCTACTCTTTCTTTACAACACTGTTCTCATATCACCAGCTAAGTCCTCTTATTCTTACATTAATTCGCTATTACTATCAAAATGATTTTAGCTTAGACTTTTGGTTTTAAAATATTATTTAAAGTGATAGATATTGTTTCATATTATAATTTTTTCTATTGTAGCCAGTATGTCATGTATAACCAACTGCCTAATGCAATATAATTTCGTTTCTAGTGTTGAAACATGTTAGACAATTGAAAAATAAAACTAATTATTATATTAGTATTTTGTGAATAGCAGTAAAGGTATTCATATACATTTTTTGCTGTTGTCAATAAAATTTAAATTAATTTTTTGTGGTGCATTAAAGCAGTTTGTTGAGTGTTTTTTTTTAAATATTATTTTTCTAAACCATTGATAGTCACGCTCTAATAAATTACTGATTAACTATAATACATTTTACATTTTTAAATGCATTTTTATTTCCTTTGTTGAATTACCTTTGTATTACGATATGCCATAATATTCGACGATCTATAGTGTGTCAGGTGTCTCCGTTGTGAGTTTGTTTGAATTATATTAAGTTATATTTATCAAACGTATTAAAAATAGATTTTTATTTATTCATTTAATTAAAGATTAATATTATAACTGTTATGAAATAAATGGCACATTTAAATTTACTCGATTTAAACTTAATGATGAATGATAGTGTCTAGTATGGACATATTTACCTAGGTGGGTATCCTAATATATCGAATTATTCAACCAATCAAAATAAAATATGCATTTATATAAAAAATATCTATAAATGTGTATGTTTGATTAAATGTTGGTTGTAAAAAATACATAATATTGTAATCATGTGCACACAAGCCATCATATCTTTTTTAAATTTAATACGTACAATAAAATAATTATAATAATTGTTAGTCATTAAGGATAAGAGTAAGTTACAGATATTTAATTGGATAAAATAAAACAATAAGATATACACATATACACGTACACACATACACACATACACACGCACACATACACTACACATGAGATATTAGATTTAAGGAACTGAGCATTTAGTTGCCAGGTTAGATGTGTTATTATTGCCTTTTTGTATATACGTTCAAGCGTGAGTGTGACAGACCACGCGGATCCGTCTATGCAGAAAGGTGTAGGTAATCATATAAGTTAAATTAAGAAAAAGATTTACACTAATGTATGTTAAAAGATTGAATACAATTTATAATAGTGATGAACTTAACAAAAAGATTTTATATTATTTTAAAAATACAAATCGGTCACCTCATTTCACACATCAGACGCTAAACACGGCTTCAATAAAGAAAACGCTACAAGGGTTAAAAAAGTAATACCACCATTTTATAATAAAATCATTTATATTACAATACTTTAAACTAAGTAATTCATTTAGAAAAATACAACCGTTCCCAGTGATCTATAGTGTGTTTCTCATTTCATTACAATATTGTTAGTTATAATTATCCAACTTGCAAATAGCTGTGCATTTTTTTCATTTATTAAAAACGGTTTATTTGGAAATATCGCGAAACAGGCAAATAAATAATATTTTATTTTTGTTTTGACGAACTGAAACCTATAAAATTACTATCACCCTTGCAGTCCCTGAATTTAAAATATCAGTCCCACGAAATGCGCTAGTTATCGCATCGTGTATGTGTATCACACACGCAGCGATAGGTACAACCTATAAATGTTTTATATACTTCGTATTAAGATCATCCAGAAGGTCAAAGTGAAGGGAATAAATAAAAAAATATAATCAAATCCAAAGCCTCTGATCGATGGTTGAGATAATAGTATACGTAGTATACAGTGTTGTTACATTAGTATGACATAATATTATTATACTATATTATGCCCATGAAGTCGGCACGTCTGCACATTGCCTGTATCTGAATATTATACACTGTATTTGGTGCCGTTTGTAGGCAGTTTAAGTAAAAAAAAGCATATTATTTTGTATTCATACAAAAATAATTTGAATATGTTTAGATATTAGTTTTAATTCTATTAGGTGTGACGATTTATTATTTGTAAAATTCACCCTATTAGGTTAGGTATTAACGAGTAACGACCCGCATAAAAATAAAATCTACTCGATTCAGCATCATTTAAAAAACTTTAAAAACGTTTAGATTCTGAACGGAACGATGAGTGTATTGATCTTACATAATGAATTGTGTTTTAAAATTTTTTTTTTTTTGTAAAAATGTTCAGATGTTAATATATTTTCCAGTAGAAAAGTGAATTTAATTGGTATGTACTTTGGGGCTCAAGAGTGAAAAGCTAGTCATTCATTTTTTATCTTATTTCAAACAAACTTTGTTTAAATCGCGTTAAACTTAAAATACTAAAATTTCGTTGGCTTTGAACATGTAATTTCGAATATTTTATAAGATCCGATTTCTCTTCTAGTGATCGTTATGGAATGAGTAATTGACTATATGTATTATATTCGAGATGTCGTACATGAAATCTCTCTCTGCACATGATGGACATTTAATATATCGTCCGGGGAGCTCGTGTGCGCGCGCGCGATTGTGTGTGTGTGTGCGTGTGTGTGTGTGTGTGTGTGTGTGTGTGTGTACACTTATATTCAATTAGATCGCGGATAATTGGTTCCGAGTGGCACGGCCACTTTATCATATCACACTGCGTTGGGACGAAGGGCGCGTCGCGTGTTGTTAGCACGCGTTTTAGCGGAAGTCCAGTTCCGGTCGATGAACACACAATAGACTCCGTAGAGTGCAGAGGTCCGAACTGCGGCGGCGACGGTCGTCGTCGTTGTCGCTGTTAACACATTGGTTCTTTTATTTAATTTATTTTTTGCATTATTAAACCTTTTGCATTTTTCGAGGGTATTATTTTATAAATGCCAGAGGTACACAGTCATCGGTGGCAGCGCGATTGCGGACACTCTTTCGTATTTTAGGTACCCCGACGACAATAACACTGCGCTGCTGCACTGTATTGTATAATAATATTATGTATATACAGTCGAGGACAGCGAGAAAACAAAACCTTTGAACCAAATCAACGGTTATCACCGGCCCACCGCCGTCCGAAATACTGTTTACCTCCATAACGAGCAACGGTTTATCGTTACCTAGTCTATTGCGACGAAAGTATTATAATTGCTGATATAGGTAGGTCGTAGGTAGGAATATTATTTGTCTTTAGCTCAGTATTCACATTCTTAATGTGTGTGTGTGTGTGTGTTTGTATGTGTGGGCGCTCGCGCTATGTATATATAATATAATAATAATATGATAGTTTGCACTTAGCGCTCCCCCCCCCCCCACCACCACCGACACGACGTTTATAATAATATTATACGCTCGAACTAATTCAAAAACTATTCGTAATCCTCGCGCGTGTACCTAGGTATAATATTATATATATAGGTAGGTATTATGTCTAAACCCGCACCCGGTGTTTGTTCGGGGTTGTGCGAGAGACCTTTGTGGAAGTCGCACAAGCGTTTAAACCTGGTTAAGGGTTCGACTTTGTATATTATACACACAAATACTCGCGTTCACAATATTATTATTATTATTATGTGTGCATGTTATTATGTGATATTATTTTCGAACGTTCGACCAAATAAAGGCACCGCCGTCGCCGTCACCGCGTCGCCCTTTTATTAATGAACGCAATTATTCTGTTTGCCGATTAATTTTCCGAATACGCTACTACATAGCACGAAACAACATATCATTACTATAACATCCACGTATACCGATATTCATAATATAATAGGTAGATAATAATATGGTATAAAAGAACATCGCTCATATTTTGTGGTTGTTGTTGTTTAAAAAAAAAAAATTGTTTCTAGATATTATTTTCAATTTAAGTAGGAAATGTCAATGGACCTTTTGATTTTCGAATTATAAGTCAAACCCACTCCATCATTCTAATTCCAACTACCATCTCGATTTTCATAAACTTTCAAAAACATAAGAGTTTTCCATAGCACGAACTATAGTTCAATACAGGGAAAGTCTCAATTACATTTTTTTTTATTTTCGTACATGTATTTTGTGTTAAATTAAGTTTGAAAATGTCAAGCTAAAATATCATATGGAATAAATACGGTTTTAAAAATATTGTACTTTAGGGTCGTTCCCAGGTAAATATTATGGAAAATTCAAATATTTTTTCAAAATTAAAATTTCAGTAACATTGTGTAGAACAATAGAATAAAAATCGTCCGTTTGATTGAAAAATAAAATGTTTGTTAGTTGTTAAAATTACAAAATATAATATAATATGGTGGCTTTTGTGACTTGGTGAAGCGCGGTCGTACGCTCAATCTGTGGAAACGCTCTGAGCTTACCGTCAGTCGTTGCTAGCACTCGGATGGATGACCATAAGAGGGTTCTTAGCAACACATTCTTGCCACACATACAAACGTGTTTTAACCAACCGTCCCCCCACCTCACACAGTACCAGCCTAATTGAGGACTTAATTTAAAAAAAAAAAATAATATTTAATATATTAGACATCACACTTGGACATGTGAGTATTGGTACGTAGAACGAAGATGGTTACAACAAAATCTTCCTTAAAACTGAGTTGTCGTGAGAGTGAAGTCTCTCATTCAAGATTTTCAAAAAGTAAAAAAAGAAAAATTTTCTAAAATATTAAAAGTTAATTTTAATATATTATTATCATGTCATACATTGTATACCATATTATTATGTATTTCGTTAAATTAAATTAAATATTTTCAAATCCAGGACATTATATTTTATTAGTTTCATTTTTGAAGTAACCTAACCTTTAAGTATTTGATATGCGTCAAAATTTCATAGATGTAAAGGTTCCAGTTCTTTTTAATACCTACCTACGTTCATTACACTTTATAAAATCGCCAGTGAATCAAAAGACAAAAATAAGAGTGACGGATATTCACCATTGCAGGACTCGCGAATATTGTTGGGTTTGCTAGAGTAACTCTACCGTTGTTGGTTTTTTATTAATCGGAAACACAACAGTTTTACCCAAATCGCAGTTAGTCTCCCGCGCATTATTTATGTTTCGGAGAACGCAAAGGTACCTACGTAATAATAATAACGTTAACAATAACAAATAAAAACGAACAAATTATTGTACCTACATCGGATTTTCCGGCGGAAATGGCCGGCGAGCAGTAAAACGAAAACTAAAAACACGACGCTCATTAGTCATATTATAATTATATTATTGTTATTTTGTTTTTTAATGCGAATGTTATGCAAGCATTGATTGACCACGACAGGGACGATTTATTTAGTTTATTTTTTAATCGTGGGAGAATACCACGGATGACTGATTTCCCAGTGAGAAGTATCGTTTACAATAAAAAAAAAACAAAAACAAATCTGTACCCACCGCTGTGCGTATTGTATGACCGATACATACAGTACACTTATAAAATTATAATTATATTATGCTACACAATATTCATCCTTAGCATTTACTTTAATTTTTAATTAATTTTTTTTTTTTTTTTATTTAATAACTATCCGCGGCGTCTATGGCCATTGGATGTAACAGTACAATATTATCTTTAAGTATATTTACATATTACATTAATATTTAAAAGGTATATAAAGTAATTTAGTATTTAAAACAAGACAAAGTAGTAATAATTAGGAAAGAGGTTAGGTAATTAGTATTATTTACAATTTACAGTTTGTTTATGAGATTCGTTTGTTTGAGAAATTGCATGATCTTGTGTATATTGCTGGGGTCCGGGTCGAGAGCTTCGGCGAGGTGGTTGGATATTTGATACAGCCTTCTTTCTTTGTCATATACTTTGCATTCGGTTAAGATGTGTTTCACAGTAAGGAGTGTTCCGCAGCATGTGCAAGCTGGGGGGTCTCCCTTCTTCATTAAGTGGGAATGTGTAAGGTGGGTGTGGCCAATTTTTTTTTTTTGANGGGGGGGGGTATAATTACAATTTTCACCAAATGTTTATATTTGCATTCTCTGTACATGATAATAATTTTAAATATTAAAAATAATTTAAAAATAATAAATACATTAATTTTTATTTTTAATATTATTTGTTTATTTTAATTATTTTATTTATGTTAAACTTGGGATATTATGAACAGGCACCTATAGGTTTATACTTATACATTTTTGTTTTTTTGTATGAATCTGAGATGTTTATAAATATTTTAAAAGTTTAATTATTTAATTTCCATTAAGTTTTCGAATAAAGTTATTACGTACAAGTCTCAAAGTTTAGGCGTGCCGTGGGTACCTTCATATAGACATATACAATTATATTGCACGAACAGCGACGCGTCGAAGCGCTCTGCATAATATAATAATAATAATAGGTACCTAACCACCGGTTAAATCACGTACCTATACATTTTGTTAGCTCGGCGAGTGGATCCTTGAATTTATTTCGTTTTTTAGCCTCCGCCGCGAGAAGCGCATAACAATAATAATATAATAAGTGTATGCACATAACGTATATTATACATTACTAGGATTTCCGTGCGTTTGTTTTTCAGTCGTGACTCCACTGCGATAATATTATGACTGCTCGCGAGAAAATCGGGCGAACGATTTATAATATAATATTCGACTAGTTTTCCGAAGCGCATACAATCGTAATGGAAATTGCGTGTAAGGCGCGCGGAGAGATGTCGGCGGACGCGCCGCCGTCGATGAATTATTAACACAATAATATTCGGCAAACGGATAATTCAATATAACAACGAGTGCATGCAACTGTATAGCAATATTATTATTGTACGTACTGACTGCGTAGTTCGGCCTGTATTTTATATACCGTATTATACATACCACGCTTCGGGTAACCTCTCTCGCGGCTCACCGTTCGCAACCGGCGCGTTAAATATTTAATTTCTATATTTTCTACTCCTCGCCGGATTCGCCATCCAGCCAGTTAGATCGAGACGTCGTATACTTCGCAGATCCAGCCAGAGCTTGGCGCGCATACAGCTGTTTTTGGACCTTACTGAGCCGGGTGGTCCGAATAGTCACCAAGCCCGGATTAAGGGTTGGGTACAAGGGGGGCCACGTCACCGGGGCCCACGTATGTAAAAGGCCCATAGTCTTCTCGGCTTAAAATTGCATTGAGTGGTAGTTTGTACTTTTTATAGTGCCTACAAGAATTTTTTTTTTTAACTAACAGGCGTTGTGTCTTGTTTCCCGCATATCATGTTTACAGTCACGGTGTTAACCACTACGGGCATGGTAAGTGGGGGCATATTTCCCTATACCCTATACTTAGCGGTAATGATGAATTTCGGGTTGAGACATATAAACACAATAATTGATAAATTTTGTTCAGAACTGGACAATAGAATAAATGCATATAGTGTAGTAGTTGAACACTTTTTATTCTTAATAATACAACATGTTGATTCTACTAATGATGTTGAGGAAAGTGTTGACAAATTCATTAGTGTATATAAAAATTATGTTGATGATTCCATCAAATATGAAGTACTTAATACATTTCAAGCAGTTTTGGGATCAGTTAACAAACATTTGATGGAAGAGAAGTACTCAAGATATTTGAATGGATGACCGAATATAGTATTATTAATATTTTCCCTAACATGCATATTGCTATCAGAATATCTTACCATTCCTGTTGCTAATTGTACTGCAGAGAGAACTATTTCGAAGTTGGCCAGAATAAAAATAAAAATAGATCAACACAAACACAAGAAAATCTGTCATCATTAATGATATAGTCTACAGAGAATGATATTCTACCACATTTAAGCTTTGATGAGACATTAGAAGCATTTGCTACACAAAAAGCTAGAAAAAAGACTTCTATATAAAATACTAATTTTGATTGTAGATATATGTATTATAATAAAAAAATAATGTTTATATTTTTTAGTATACATAATTAAAAATTTGCTTACATTTGTTTTACTATACATTTATATTATTTTAAAGAGTTGTTTTCATTGGTGGGGTAGGGGGCACGACCATATTTTTGCCTCTGGGCCCCTGAAGGTCTTAATCCGGGCTTGATAGTCACGTGTCATCTGAATCTACTGTATACTAATGCGTGCGATGTCCATTCGATTTTCTCGTCAGATTATGCGAACATAATCGTGTATGGTTTTGACATTATAATTATAATTATGGATAAAGAGCTGTATCAGAGCGGTATTACACGATTTGTAAATTATTTCGTTTATTAATTTTGTAAATTTTAAAATTGTGTTTACAGCGTGCACTTAAAAATCTGTGTTATGAAAAAAAATAATACTTCTGCTATTTGTTATTAAATGAAAACCTCTTTCTTTCTTTTTTATAGCTGCGTTGGAAATGTAATAATAAAAAAAGACGAATTGCCGAATCGTCTGTCGGTTGTGCTCAGTTCCTCATTTAAACACCGTGAGTAGGCTTCTGTGAATGGTTTTCTCACTACTGAGAACCGTCGACCACCTTATCGACTTGTCTCTCAGCTATAAAATAATAGGTACATTTTCCGCAGTTGTTCAGATCAGTGGATGCCCTTTCAGGCCGTGGTGAGAATATGTTGAGCGATATTGGTTGCATTTGAAACCCAAACCCAACAAACATCCCCAACCGCTGGACTTAAACATATCACCAGGATCGAAACCACATTCTCGCCGTTCGTTCTTGGGTAATTTGCAGACTCATCGTGTTGATGGTTTGGCTATAGCATTATTTTACCATGCACTAATTATGCTAGTACAATAATAATTCGAGTTATCAAGAATTATTATTTTAGTTATAACTGGAAAATTAAGTATATCGTTGCTCAAATCTATGTAAAAATATATTTGTTTAAAAAATATATTAAATTATGTGTTTGGTTTCAAAGGCTTAAAAGGATAATTCGCACGATTGGTCAACTGATGATAATTAGTGCTTAATCCTTTGAAGCAGGAGGCTTTTGTAAGTTGTAAAGGTGATGGTTCTTAAAAATTTAATGCACCATATTATACGAATAAAAACAAAAATAAATAAATATAAGTTTATAGTGTTTAAACAGGTATTATATCATAATTATTAATTACCACCATGCATTATAAACAACGATTCAGTATCATATTATATAGGTATATACTATATGTTTTAAAAACAAAATAATAAAAACTATTACTGAGTATTAATTTTAATAATAAAAAAATAAAAAAATGAAGTTGTATTATTAGCTTGTAATTTATTCTAAAGGGTATTAAAATGATCTGTTAAACATTAAAATAACAAAATAAATATATTTTTATTAAAACAATAATAGGTACCTATGTGGAGTATTAATACCAAAATGATATCAGAATAGCTGTACACACTGCCCAATACATATTATACTCCGGTTGCAAATCGTAATTATTAATATTATAAAAGTAAACCAAAATCGTTTAATGAAGCTCAAGCCTCAAATACACAACTAAAAGAACACTACTACCGGTACAGTGATGAATTTATTAAATTTGTCATCCTTTGACTTCTAGGTGCAGTTGATAGGTATATTATTATAAAATATAATTCATAATATGCGTTTTGCGTACCAGCTATTTTGTTTGTATATAATGTGTATAAGTGTTAAAGTGTACACCGTTTAACTCACATTTGATAAACAATCGCTACTTCATTGGTACGAGTAACTTATTGGTAGGTAATAATAGAAGAAAAAATACACTGTGTTTTCGAAAAAAAAAAAGAATGATGTATACAATTAAATAATATTTTATGTTCGATTTTTTATTTTCTGTGTAACTTTTTATTTTTAAGTCATCTTTAGAGTAGAATAGCTATGTATGTAACACAGTTATCTTTTATTGAACAATACAGCTTATTGTTTATGATCGCGTAAAGATTAGATCCCCTACCAATAGATGATAACCCATTAATGTTTTTATTATGATTATGTAGTTTTATGCTTGTTTATTAAAAGTTAGGTTTAGGAATTAAAATAATCGTCTGAAACAACTATTGTATTGCAAATCATCGTATGCGGTCTACTGAAAGACACAAATAAAGTCATGACACTGTAGAAAACCGAAAAGCTACACTGCTACCAGCCTCGCTGTATAATACGTGTACAGAGTATGTGTGTAATAACGTTACGTTTGAGATAGTTGTTAAATCACAACAGATAATGTCACACTTGGATAAATAAATGATTATAAAATGTAGATAGAATTTAATTGTTAAAGATTAATTTTATATCATGTAGCATTTGACGCGGTACGAATATATTATGATGAATGCGATCAAAAATTGTTTAATATTTTATGAAAAAATAGCCAAACGTTGATGACTCTTTCCGTATATTCATTGGTATACACATTTTGATCTTGATATTTCAAAGATAAAACTAAATTCGATCTAGTTATTTTTATCTTTTGAGTTATAATATAAAATATAGAATATATCTTCAAAGGACAAAAAAATCGAGCTATCTAGAATCTTTTACTCGACCATGATTATATATCTTATAATATATAAGCATTTATTTATTTGTTCTTGTTAAAATAACACCGAACCCTTTTCACTTCAAGGATCTTGAGAAATACCACTTACCTGGTATTTATGAATGTAAAATATAGGGGGATTTGTTGAGAAGTTATGTGCCAAGTCTTTTATGAAAAAATACTATTTTGGCTTCTTCCGTGTTAAATTTAAGCCCGTATGACCATATGTTGTATTTTTGTTGAATAAGGCGATCTTTCATTAATTTTCCGAGGTAAATATTTAGAAATTATTAAACTTAGTTTAATTAAACTTAGTTTAAGCTCAAATGTATCTCATTACAACCGAACACCCACACTTATCCCAACAATATTAAGTTTGTATCTAGTCCAAATACGTTTAAGAAGAGTTTTGTAAATTTAGAAGTTTAATATTAATGTAAGCGTGTTTGTTTCTACATAATATGATTATAAAATAGGGTTTGAACATGTGTAGAAAATATTTTTGAAAAAATTGTAGTCAAAAAATGTTTTGATGAGGATCGTTATTATTTGTTACTGACGGTCACGGATTTTAAGCTGGTGATTGTCGGTATAGACAAAACCGCTCGTTTAACCAGGAACAAAAATATAGGAACAAATAACACCGTGATAAGTGTTGGTTTTTATATTTTTCTGTCAAGAACAATAGGTATATATGGATAATTGATGCCTGCTCTGACGGAGTTTTTTTTCGTTTTTTAGTTTTTTTCATCATAATGCGCGTATCACATAAAAATATGACAGAATTGTACAGCATTCGTTTTATAAATCCGTTGCAACCGCAGCCACTCTTTACATCGAGCTGACGACACGGACGCGTGTAAACCAGATGATCCTTCCATAACATACAATTGTACGGGATATTATGTTTAATATATTATCCAGCACGTATATTCGGATATTATGGTATACGTATATTTTTATTCCCCTCTACAAATTCCTTCTATACGATTCAAACCTGTAGGCGTGACGATGTAATCCATTTAAACATATAAAAGTGAATCTTGTGAAATAGAAGCTGAATTCTATGAATACGCACACAACACCCGCGATGGTGAGCGCTCACTCTTTCGTAGCGACTTTTCAATTTTTTCGTGTTAACATTGGTGAGTACCCACATTGAAACCACTTTTCCAGTTGAGATACCTTATAAAAAATATTAGATTATTTTTTATGTGTTTTAACAATCATACAACGGCTGAACTTAATATAAAAAAAGCGCCTATATACGTAGATATTATTATGTGCATCACAGTTTTACTATTAAAACAAAACAATGCGTCCGCCAAACGCATAACTCACCATCCATAAAAACAAAACTTTACACTCTAATTTTATTTTCCTTTAACTATAAAATATAAATTGCAAATATACAAATCAGCAATTCAGAAAAACTTATTGATTTTTAATTAATGTTTTTGAAAATGTTTTCCTTTTCATCCATACTTATAACAAAGTAATGTTTTTTTTTTGTCTTCAAAAAAATAATTCTATCTAAATCTCCTTATCGACTTAGGTTCTAAATGAAATTATTTTATATACATTCAAATAAATTGTTCACACTTCAACATCTTTCCGTTATAAACATAGTTCTATAACTAATTTTCAAAAGGGAACATTTTTAATTATTATTTATTTCTTACATAAAGAAAAATCAATGTACATGAGGGGGGTCAAAATTGTCATCTTTATGAGTTTATTTTACTCCTTGAATTTTTCCATAAGCCATAATATAATATTATATTATATAGGGTGATTGAAAATGCATAATAACCTTAATTTTTTCATTAGTTTTATTTTTATTTTTATTCAAATCCTGATTTTTAGAACTTCATTATATACCATTAAAGAAGTTTCTAGGGACGATACAAACTTATTTTTTTTTTAAATTAAGTTCTACTCCTTTGTGCTGTAAATTGTCTTTAAAACATAAAGCTTAATAATTTAGAAACTTGTAACTACTCGTTTGAGTATAAAATAAAGTATTAAAAAAAACTTTAAAATGTACAGTAAAAAGGTGTGGTTTTCATTTTGAAAAAAGTAGTTTGTACCACCACAGGATACTCTTAAATGGTATGAAAGATCTAAGTATTTAAAAATACAGCCTTTATGAATTCTAAGCAATTTTAAAATTCAAAATTTGAATGAATATTTGCTATTTTAAAGGACAAAATAGGGATGAGAACTCCTGAATTCACCTCTATATTTTAGTTTCTTTTCATTAGTAGCGAAACGATTTAAAGATCAAAACATTATCCTAGCTGGCTAGCTATCATTTCAGAGCCAACTATACACCGTTATTTTTTAACTTTTTAATGATGAGTAAACGATAGGTAAAACTATATAATATTAATAAGGGGGGTATAAGCACCAGGCACGGGAGATGGTATTTTGAATGTTCCACCCCCTTCCCCCGGCCAAAATGTTTGTATTTTTTTTTTGTAGCTTTCACAAATATAAAGTGGTCTGGTAAAATATTTTTTTATAATAATTGTAAAGAGAAGAGAAAGAATAGTAGGTACACCAATTGGAAGTTCACTGTCAGCCAAGATAAAACTAATCACATTATACTACGCTATTCATATCACGAAAAATGTCTCCATGTTCAAATGTCAATCTATATAGAACCCCAATCCCTTCAACCAAAATATTTGAGTATGTACCCAGAATTTTTACTAGGTCGTTGGCTAACCTTGGCCCAACATATATCATCAAAGAGACTTCAATTAAACAACAAACCACATTCGCATGCTAAGCACTATTTTAGACAAAAATACACATACAAAGTAAAAACCTCAAGATCAAATTATTAATTTATAAGCCCCCTTAAAACTTCTTATTTTTTTTTATGGTTTTCAGATTGAGGGAAGTTCTACAAAGTTCAACGTTAGTAAACTTCTACTATAAAAAAAATATTCATTAATATGTATAATATTATGTATATTTTGCTATTTTAGTATAGTACTAGCTAAAAAAATATATCTTCGTTAATACTATAGAATTTAATTTAAATGTTTTACAATTGTATACCCATTTTAGATTTATTTACATTCAATACGTATATTATAAAGTTAAAATTATCAAATAATTGTACCTTTGAAAAAGTTGAACTCCACAAAAAAATAATGTATATTATATTTTTTCTGCTTAAGTCTCCGTTGTGAACCATCTGACGATAGCAAAATTAACTCCACGAGTACACGCCCTGCAGCATATTATATTTTTGAAATCATATGTAGTTTCTGGTATCTATTTAGGTATATTGATGATTTCGTAGTAGTGGGGTCAACGAGAATATTCACAGAATATCACCAGGCCCACGTCACTTATCGATACATATATAACGTTGACGTTCGTGTATAATCATTAATAGTGTATACCACTATCTGTGCGTTGTTCGATATCTGTACGTAACAACTTTTTAGAGAATATTTTGATTCGGAACTCAAATTCAAAAACAACAATAATTGTTGACTTTTCAGTAAAAAATAAAAACAAATAACGTTCTACATTAATTTTCCATAGATAAATTGATTGTAACAGTGAACAGCAAGTGGTGGGTCATTTTACAAAAATACAAATAACCGTATCGATCAAATACAGTTTATTGTTTATTGTTTGTAATCATTCAAAGTTCAAAGTGATGTTTTTAATGCGTTTTAATAATATAACGACGATAAAACATTCATGTGGGGAAAAACGTCAGACAAATGTGCACCGAAACTATCTTGATTTTACCACAGACCACGCTTAGAATATAACCATAGTCAATATGATTAATTACGAAGCAATAATAATCTATTACAAAATAAACATACACCAGACTCGTGGAGTAACTCAACCTACTAGCTAAAACGTTTTCAAACATGTTTAAATTTTGTTGGCGTACAGCACTTTTTGAATTTTTATATTTAATACAAAACCATGTTCTATAAGGTTAAACGTACTGTAATGTTTAATTGTGTGTATAATAACTGACGATTGTTCTCTAGAAATTGATTTATTTTATTTTGTACATTTTATTATTTACTAGTTGTAAACGTGAAACGAAAACTATTGTGATGCGACGTTTGCGACAAACCGACAAGACGTATAAGGAAACATGAAATATAGTAAGTGAATATTCTCAAAGGTGTATAATATTATATGGGTACTTTATATGGAGTATATTTATATAAGCTTTATAGAGTACTTTTGTGGTGTGATATGATCAACGGAGCGGATTTCGTCACATACAATGTGACCATGTTTTTCTCACTCATTTCGACATTAAAATAATTATTGTAACACCGCGCGTGTCCACGTTTTTCATAATCGGGGCATTTCGATGGTAAAAAATAATCTGCGCATGTCCGCTGGTGTATATTAAAAAGAAAAAAACCGTCTTCTGCTTAAACCTGCGCTTATGCATTATAATATTTTACACATCCAAATAATGATAACAATAATAATGACCGTGTCGCGTGTGCGTTTCAGATTGTCGTCTCTTTTTTTTTTATAAATATACATAATATGTATAATAGGGCCATAGGGGTATGTTTCCGTTTCGTGAGCGAGCCACATTTGTTCGGATTTACAGACGCGTGAACACGCCATTTTCCCCGGGTTCTCTTTGTGTGGTTTTCCTGCTCGTCTCGCGAACACACAACTTTTTTGTATACTGCAATTGTAACTGAAAACCGCGAACCGCAAAAAAAAAAAAACATTTTAAAAATGTATTCTCATAAATTAATTTTTTTTATAAGCAATAATTCAATACGATTTCACGAACGAAAAATGCTCCAGCATTTAGCTCTCCGCGTAACATTTAAATTGTTTGTAATAGTCCTGATAATAATACTATTGCTGTAGTTGGTATGTACAATGTACATATTATTATATTTTAATATATTTTATCATTGTTATTATTATTTTTATTACTGTTCGGTTCTGGGGACCATTTCTCTAAATCGACCTCGCACAGAGTGCTTTGCAAAACTCGACCGCAACGAGAAGCCAACCGATTTGGGAAAAATCAACTGGAGAAAAATATATCAAGCGTATAGCCCAATAATATTATGTACGTAGGTAAATAATATAGTCAAAAATGAATTGATCATTTAAAAAAAAAGTGATAAACCACAGGTTATTTCTACACCCGGTAGCAGTGGTAAACTTAAAGTGCATAATATATTACATGTGTACGATTTGGTACATAAATAATGTATTCATTAATAGATTAATATTATGAACGATGAGTATATTATAATATTAATTAATATATTATTTATGTACTATTGTCGAAGAAATTTTGTCAAATCAACCGTCAATAATTTTAAACCAAAAGTAGAATAATCAATTGCACTTACATTGTACAATGTAATAATAATAGTCAGTTGTTATAGTCGTGTATTGTGCATGTATAGTTTTAACGAATACGAGTGTACTTATATTGTTTATATCATCTGTAGAATAGACGTAATGAAAAGCGAATGTAACAAAACGGTTTTTTATATTTTAGTCGTTACACAATTGGGTTCCACTAAATGTTAAAAAATAAAATCTAGCGTCGGTCTTGGACCCTAAATGTGTGTAGGTGCTGTATAAAAATAAATGATTTCCACAAAACTTAGAAACAGTAAAAAATAATCAACTGCTAAAGACATTCTTTCGTAGATATTTCAAATAGACCATCCAAACATTCTAAATGATTACATTCCGAGTAATACTATGTCAGTCACGACTATTATTAAAACATATATTCGAAATGTCCGGTCAATTATTCACCCTAATTAACCGAAAAATGTAATTGAAACACACAAAGTTCTTAATTAAATCATAATTAAAACGAATCAAGCGAACCATTTTTAATTGTTAATTACCATGATAACAATATTATTGGTTTTTAAACAACTTTAAGACGAGACACAATTAAACACATTCGGTTTTGTACACCTTTTTTTGATGAATTTATAAGTTTATCTAAAATAGTCAAAATGGAACTCAATTTTTAAAGCCTGGTCTTAAAATGATGTTGTATACTCTGGCTAAACTTCTTTGTTCAATCATTGTGTCGAATTTAAATGTATATTTAAAATTAAAACTTATATATTGTACTTACATAATACCTACGTATTGAAATTGGCACCATTTTTCTAAAATAAAGCAATCGTATTTATCAATTTTAGCTGTTGTACGACCTAGTATGATCGATGACAACGAAACATTTTCCATCTCATTCGTGTCTGTTAACCACACGCTCGAACCACTTCGATGTTCAACTTGCTCTCTCGTCGTGACAAAGCCATGTAGAATTTTCACTGCGAATAATATAATATTGAAAACTAACAATGTTGTCCTCGTTATTTTTGGCTGTTATTCGATACGATTAATGGGAAAGAAAAAAATTGTTTTTTTTCAACGAGTACCAACTAAATTTTTTTTTTTTTTATTCTTCTCTGTTGCGACATTGATAGGCATTCACAAGGCAAGTTTGTATGAAGTATAAAGTTATATAGTTATATGATAATAATATCTTAACGATTCTGTCATTGTGGTTATAATTGTATTATTTAATTAAATTATTTCATTGGGTAATTTCATTAAACTGAACATTTTGAACAAAACCGCCAAATCGTTATAGGTAAACCAGAGTGTTTTATTTAATGTTTAATTAATGTACCTACAAATTTGTCACCATCAGATGTATCTAATTAAGTACATTTTTATTGTCAACATCAACGAAACTAAAATACATACTGTTATCTGACGTCGGGATAATAGGTATTGACTCAATAGTGCTAACCCTAACCTCATGAGGTTCATGCCCCCATTTATACAACTGTAGGAGGTCACGCTTCCCCGCCGCTATAGATTGTAGTATATTTCGTAATGTAAGACAAAACATTAAACATATATATATATATAGAATTTAATATTGGGTATTGAATAAAATAAATATAAAGAAAATTGCAATGCAGTTTTTTTAGTTTTTAACTAATTTATTGATGTCAATATAAAATATCATTACAATTTTGAAATAAATTAGGTATATTAGCTTTGTACACATTTAATTATTTTTTTATACAATAATTTTCAAATCTATTAACAATATTGATGCTGTTCTAATTGCTAATGGACCTTTTACTATACATATATTTACGGATATTGAATAAACCTTGATATATCGATTTTTATACAACCCAACATCCTATCGGTATTTTCAGAATCATTAAAGATAGTAATAGCACAGTATAGTCTTATAAATGCATATCTACTAAAATAAAAAATAATTCCAAACAAAATGTGAATAACCAGAAACGACATTTTCACATTTCACTGTTTTTTTTTAAATTCCATTCCTCCCCTGAAATATGGCCACCACTCTTTAGGGATGCACACCCCCTCAAGTTGGGAACCCTAACGTTAATGTATAAAAACTGTCGACTTGGTTTAATGGATAGTTGAAATTTATTATTATAATATAATATTAAAATAAATTATTTTATGACCAATTCGTTCTTTATTTTATTACGTTATATAATTTCGTGTTTTAAATGGTTATTGTTGTCGCCCAATAATGTTTATGGCCAACTGCCTTGTCTGCAAATATCGAGGTAATAGACGAAGGTATCAGTTGTCATGTTTATTATTACACTTTTGTTTGTTTATATTTCACACCGAAACATTAATTCTAAACAATACTCGTGTTTTGGGCACGGTAAAAAAAAAAAAAAAATCAATTCAATTCAAGAAAAACGCTCCTCAGACTGCAAATATGGACACGTAGGACATGTCATGGCTATAGGGCACTTCGAGATGTGTTCTACAACAGAAAAAACGGAAAATCTACGGCAGATCTACGAAGAAAATTTAGTGTGCACAGTCCAATCATATCATTGTTATAATGATATATATTATTACAAGTCTACAAAGGACTATAATTGGGGTGGCGGGCTGTACCGGTAGTCGCGAACACGGGATCACCGTGTCCGGAATCATTGATAAACAGTGCGGGTCAGTCCATTTATGTAGCAATGCATCATCTACGGCTGCGCGAGATGTATAAACGACGTGGCACACACGTTCACACACATAGAGAGAGAGACGAAAATAGTTGTGATACACGTAGATAAGGGATGGAAAATATAGAGCGGGAGAGGGCGAGCGAGCGAGCTTAACGCCGTACTCGGCAAAAGTTTACGGGCGGCTCCGGAGTAAAGTGCAAAATATTAAGCGTCCGTTTTACGGTTTCCGAGCACATCTCGCCAGCGGAGTCGTTGCCGCCACTGTCGGTGGAGAATTCTACTTTATTATTTTATACGTCTGCCTCCTCGCCAGTCGCCGCCGGGACCTCGGCAGCGGCAGCGGCGTCGGCGGCGAAGTAACTTTTGGCGGGCCCGCGGGGAGAAGTTTTAGTACTTTTCATTAGCGGCGCAACGGGAGCGGAGCGGAAAATGGGGCGCGCAAACTCGAGACCAGGCATGACATATAATAATAATACACACCACACGCGGAAATTATTTCACCCGAACATATTATGGCATTAAATTATGATGTTACGTTATATTATTATGACTACGTCACGACGTACCGCGTATGCGTAAAATGTACCTAGGTACCATGCGGTATGGTGTTTGACTCCTCGGTACAATAATAATGCACCACCTCGGTATGCATACACGCTCTCGCTGTTTGACTCTTTGAAGTCGAGTGTCGACTGCCCAAGCCCAAAGTCGTAGGTCCGCCGCAGTCGTTACTGCGACAGTGCGCGCGGCGGTGGCGGCGCGGACGAGCGGACGAATACAACGAAACGCACCATGCGCATCTCACGCCTTAACTCGACTCGTTAAACTCGTGTCATCTGGACGATTGTAAGCTCTGGAGAGTACGCGGTGTATACGTATACGTACGACACGATAATAATGATACGTTTTATCATTTTTGAATTTCACCAGTTCTGCAATACCGACGAGTCTCCTCGCCGACACTTGTGCTTGGTGCAATCAATCACGAACAAAAAAAAAAAAACCCACCTCCGCTGCAACTGCTGCAGACCGACCGTCTTTTGACACCGCCGGCGACGACCCTCGAGCGCCGGAATATTATCGACGTTTATCATCATAGGTATTATGCAGAGTGATGGTTTTTTTTTTTTAACGCGAGACACTCGGTATTTTACTATATAATAATTTAGTTTTTGGTATATATTTTTATTTTTTGCGCTATACCTATAATAATTGCATCAAAATCGTCGTCAAACGTTTTTTACTTATGTATCGAAATTCTCTGCCAAATTTTCTGCTCCAGAGTAAGAAAAAAAAATACTCTGCTATTCAAAAAAGGTAAAAACTTAAAAAAGGAATGATAACCATAAAAAATGATGTCATGTATTAACATTATTATGACTATTATGTAGTAAAAATGTTGTTTTATAATGACACTAAAAAATCTATATAAATAGGTAAATTATATATTTTTTTAAATGTTAATAATTTTAAAATTAATGAGTGTCTTGTGTTAGAATAATACTTCGTCCTGTACATGAATAGTGTAATTATTTTTATCACGATAAGTGGATGGAGAGGCGGCCGTCGCGAAAGTCGGCGAGACGAAAAAATATCTCGGTACCTGTAACTATGGCCGAGAATAATTTAAAAATTATAAATTATAAGTACTTTGATAGTATTCTGAATAATTATTAGATAAAAACTGTTTTTTTTTTTAAAGTATTTAATACTGTATACCATGAATACTTTTTAAAAGTATTTAATATACTGTATACCATGAATATTTTTAAAATTATTTATGCAATTGAAAAAATTATGAGTTTTGTCAAACAAACCAAAAAAAAAACGTTGCATAACATACGTAAATCTCAATTTCTTTCTTTTGCTATTATTCACGCCCGACATTTGTATGATAATTTGCTAATTTTTTTCCAAAAAACCACCATAAAAATTTATTTGCAGGGGCTGGAGAAACCGAATAAAACCATTAACCCGCTAACAGTAGTTTCATATTGTCCAATAATAATAATATAACCCATAACATTCGGCATTAATAATATTATAATTATAATAAAATAAGTAAAATATATAAAATTAAATACCAAAAAATTACCTGAATATTATTAGATATTTAGAATAAAAATCATCGTTTTTATTCTATGACTGTTATTATATTAATATAGTAAATAGCACAAAATAAAACAGGAAAATCGATTGAATATGAAACAGTGAAGTTCCTATACAAAATACAATTGTATTATTGGGTACTTAAAGAATTATAGGTAAGTATGGGGATAAACGTTCGCATTTCAACTTTCAAGTACATTATACTATAAGGTATACTAAGTAGGTGTATAGGTAAATTTAAATGTTATTAGATTTGATTTTAACGCAATTTAAATTTAACAGTGTCAATTTTTTGCGTTCAAATAAATAATATATTATAAAAACCATTCACTTTTATATGGTTTATTATTATCATTAAGTATTCGTAAAAATACATTCTGAATACTTTTTTTTTAAATCGAATATTCATTATTTTGGTACACCGCTTGTGTAGTTTCGTATTTTATTCCTATTTATATAATATAGTACACTGTTATAACAAAGAAAAACTAGTGGTTTTTCTACCGTGGTTAGATTTAAAATACCTAAAATATTATTTCCATGTTTTTATGTATTTTTGTTTTATGGTTAAGTGTTTTCCTGTGTTCGAAAAATGTTTTCAACGTACACCGACGACTCTCAACCTCGGAGACAAGTGTAATCGCAACACCACCATATTGTTTTTCAGCTTAAACAACACTAGATTAAAATCGTCCCTTTTAACAACTATTTATACTTTTCAAGGAAGTAAATACATTATTTCCAAAAATAACCGAGTAGATGGATTTATAGGTTATACACGGTAAAAGGATGGAACATTACTTCCCGTATAAAAAAGGTCAACGTATTACAAGGTTCCGGATATAAAACCATATCACATCCAAGTCATCAAAGTCACCTCTAAATACGTGCTTACCGAATACCGAACATATCACCACACCAGAACATGCTCCAAACTTCCTGAATCAATAGTCGAAATGTTAAACAACCATACTCAATCAACCTCAAACATCATCAAATAGGTACATCACTGCTGTAGTGCCGCCAAACTACAATTCGAAATCTGAAAAACTTAATGAAAAGTACACTATTAATGTACGGCTAAAATCGTAAAATAATATAAGTTCATATGTTCAATCAATAAAAATAAGAAAAAAATGATTTATACAGTTTTATGGGTAGTCAATATTTTAAAATTGTATACTGTTTGCTGTATAGAATAATCATAATATACCTTAAACTACTAAATAAGCAATGAGTGTATGAAAGCATAACAACATAATATATGGCTTTTTTTCGTTTACTCATTTACTCAATATGCGTATAGTAGTGCGGAGTGGTAGGGTAAGATATTTAGATGTATAGATGATAGTATTTTTTCGTCGAAACAGCCAACATTACTGGACGATCTTATGACGCGGATCGTAATGCTGTTGTTATACATATAATTCTTGTCTAGTAGTATGCATAAGGGTTCTAAGTATAATTTGTACTCGTGCTTTGTAAATCGGAATATTCCACGAGCTATGAAATCAAAGTCAGAAACTGTATTACGCACACACACACATTGTAAATTGCACAAACGCCAACGAATTTCATGGAAAAAGGTATTACGACATATTTTAGTTGCCATATGACGTTCTACGATGAACTAACTAGAAAGCCGTTCAATTTTAATTTCTTTAAAAGTATAATTTAGATGAATTTTTAGACGTACTATAATATGGCAGTGAACCAAATTTTCCTGTAGACATTTTCTGTCGAAAAGTGGAGACTTTTCGGGATGAGATGGCTTAAGCCATTGCTGCAGCTGCCGAACCGGAATTTTCCTATACGCAATTAAAACCGAACGATTCCGAGTATCTGGCCGTAAATCGTCGTGAAAAGGCGACTATACCTAGGAAACGACTTTCTTGTCCAAAAAGTAATACAGACTACGGCCAAACCTTATAACACTAACGGTCCGTATATAAATATTTATGTTGTTGTACGAACAGGCAAAGCGGGGCTTCGGGCGGTACCATCTTAATGGCGTTTATTATCGGTTTCCAATTTTTCGATACGTTTATTTCGGTTTTATAGTGTGCGTCCGTCGTCGACACGTTCGCAGCCCTGCGCGACGTCGGCACTATATTATATGCTTTTGCGTTCCCCAACGAATTGTAATTTCGTTTTTGTTATTTCTTCGAGGAAAACGTTCCGACGCGAAAAACAGTGACATTTGGAACTCTAGCTGGTATATTGAGTTTTATCAATTTTGTTTTTCCGATAATTTTCGTACAAGTTATCGAGACGTCAGCTACTATTATTGTAACGGCGCAGTTTGTGGAAAGGCAAAATTAGTAATAATTTTTGTGTCGATTATTAATTATCATAGTAATGAGAGTTTGTACTCACGTAATAGCTTGAAATATTTTTATGACAGTATAACAACATGTTATAATGCATGCGTCAATGGTTTCACTTCTCATAATAATCTTATTTTTTCATTTGAATAAGCTTGTACCTACACCACCCAGACACAGACAAAATACCATGAACTGGGCACTAGCACCTTAAATAAACGTGCTAAAAATTTTGGTTTTGAGGTAGAGCTTTTTTATGTCCACGCCGAATGATTTATTGATTGAATTCTTCTCATGTATATAATACGAGTAAATATAAGTACCTACGCACAGATAGTTACAATAATCATCGGTATGATGACCATTTCGTCGAAACGAATTTGGTATAACTTAGAATTATTTATAATTATTTACGCATAAGATGTAAATCACGCACACGCAAAACTTATAATATATCTTTGAATTTTCTAATGAATCGTGCAGTCATGCCGGTTAAGAACTCGTGTGTATAACGTACAACTTCAAATGAAAACTTTTCGTTTTTACCCGTTTGCTCGATCGTCTTTATCACGTGTATATCTATCGGTCTCTTTGGGGCTGTACCCGAGTTCCGTCCCACTGGCCTTTTTTTAATACTAATCCCATTCCAAAAAAATAAAAACACTATGTACCATTCCACGTCTGGGTTGAAAATAAATTCATACCACGATTCCGTCCTTTCTAATACATTTAATATAATTTAAAATAATACAAAATCTTAATCACAGTAACAAATTAAATTATAACATAAATGCAGCGAATATATTAAATAACATAAATTAATTCGATATTATTTTTTCATTAAAAATGCTATTTTTAAATAGTTAATAATTTATAGGTATTAGTTTTATTATTGCCTAATAATAATTTACATTCCATACAAGTTTATGTACAATAAGTAATTTTGGTGACAATAGCTAGATATTTGGGGGGTGGGGGTTAACTGAAGCCCTGGTATAATAATGTTGAATAAATTTCCAAACAATATAAAAATAATGAGGGGGGCTATTGAAATGTTTGTTGGAGACTTAGCCCCCCTATTCATTTCTATGTACCCTGTTAGTAGGGTCGAAGTTTAGGTTAATCTTGAATTCTTGGTGTAAAGTGAGGGGTAGTGATTTTTTGATTATTTAAAATATGTATAAGGCTTGGGGCGGATACAATTTTATGAAAAAATTGGATTTCAACGCCTGAAGCGTTTTAAGATTTGGGCTTTCATGAATTTCGCACATTTGTATGGTTAATTTTATAATATAATTTGTAGGTAAGTACAAAATGCAATTCACAACTTTGTGATAAAATTATCACATTTTTAATAAATATTTTTGCATATCTATCAGCTATTTCCATATTTTTGGGTTAATAGGTTATATTTTTATAAACTGTTCACCTGTTTACTTTTGCAAAATACTGCAGTGACGTGTTGATGGCTGACACCATTCAAGATTTAACGAACATCTACCGTTTCTTTTATCGTAATCCCATTGCAAGTGTAGAAACTTTTCCGAAATGTCTTTGTGTATAGAAGCTTGTGTATTATTCGCTCCCAAGCGATTGAACCAATAATTAATACTGTATAATGACCAATGTAGTCTTTAATTGTTTTGTTCTATATCGTGTCCATGATTGAAAGCAGCACATCACTAATGATAATTAATAATAACATTGTGATAAAAAAACAAACAGTAAGCAGATTACGTTGATAATATTGGGTAAAAACAATGCAGAAAAACACTAATAAATAATAAAAGAAATTTACAAAATAATAATAATCACCACATAACTATGATGAGGAAATATTCAGTAGAATTCAAAATATCATATACTCATGCACTTAGAAATTGTAAAAACAATTTTATTTTGATTAAAAAAGCTTTGTTGTTGCAAATAATATATTAAACTATATTATTTCTAAAGCTCTAATTTTGTAACTGTAACTAGTACATAGTCAAGTTTGTCAAAACATTTCGAGCGATAAAGTGGTACTGCACTCGAGGAAGAAATATAAAAACAGTATACATTATAAAATACCTAGAAATAATCGTAACAAAGAGTATTTGAAGGTAGATTGAATGTACAGCAGCTGCATAGACTAGAGTTCATTATTATTATGAAACGTGATATGGCCATAATAATGACCGTACTTAATTCAACGGAAGTGGTTATATATAAAATACCTAAATGTATTTCTCTATCAATGGCGTCATAATCATGTCATAATCAACGGCACCAAAGGAAAAAGGTCTGCAGCTATTATAAGTCCATTCAAGCTGTACGGTTGTCGTTAATCGTTATCATTTACTATCACTACCAGATTATAAATTATTAATTTGAAGATTTAAAGTGTTTTTATTTTTTACTTCTCCAAAAACCAATTGCAGAAACAAAAAAATTCAAAAATATACACACAGTTGTAATATCAGAATCTAAAAGTATATAAATACTAATAAATACTTTTAAAATAGCTTTTCGTTTCATTAAGTCCCTTCCCCACCCTGTATATACACAAGACACAACTTAGTCAACCATACAGTTAGTATTTCATTTTTCTTAGTAACCGACTACTAACTAGACTAAAGTTTGTTATTATGTAAGTATTAAAATTATTTATTATTTTATTCAAATATTATCATTAGCAGGGAACGGATTTATATGTAATAAAAATACAAAAATATGTACATATATATGGAAGTATAATTTATAAAATATGTGCTAAAAACATCCAAATATGTGGGAAAATAATTTAATTAAATTTAACAAAAAAAATACAATTAAAATTATTAAAATTATTTAAATTATTAAATTATCAAAATGATTTGTTGCAATTTCTTTTAAATTTTCGAATGTTAAATGTCGCCTATTAGGTCTCAAAATATTTTTAAAACCGCTAATAATGATCGTTCCGCGTCAACCGATGTAATTGGAGCATTTTTGAAGCGCATAATATCAGAAGGCAATAATTCCAAATTTTTAGAAGTGTGTCTGCCACTTATTATGTCATTGATTGTTTTAAAATCAATATAGCCTGGATTTTTTTCTGTAACTGCATGAATTTTCTTTTTTACAACATCTTCTATTGGTCCGCTTACGAGTTTTAATTTGTCAATCGCTGATTCAACAATTTGCATACTATCATTTAAGGACGTATTTTTTGTTTCTAATTTTGTAATTGTATGTGCAATAAAACTAAAATTCACTGAGATGAAAATTAAATTATTTTTCAATGTTTCATTTTGCATAATATTTTGAGCTTTTCCAATAGCGATAGAAGTTTCTGGATCCAATTGTGAAATAATTTCATAATGATTCATTAGTTAATTATTATTGTTGTTGTATCCAGTACTATTTAAAATATATACAGTCTACTTCTATGTTACTAAAATATATACCATACTTTACAACCATTTTACAATATACTTAGTGACTTGCTATTATTGTAAGCTTTTATGCGATAACAAGTGGTGGTTTGTTGTTTTTTTGTGTTTAGGAAATGTACTTCATTTTTGTGTTTATATGTGATTTCTCTCGAAATTGTTTATATATATGAGCCAAGTTTATTGACCCCCAATATCAACAACGAGTGTCATAAAACCAAATGACGTTGATACACAATATTTGTCGAGAGGTAACAAAAGGCTCAATCCCTTTTGCGTTAGCTTCAAGTGGTCAAAGTACAGACTTGCCCATAAATTTGCTGTTTTCATAATAAACTGGCTGAAGAGTTATTACTTATTACCTATCAATAAAGTAGTTCCATCTTTGGTGACCTAATCGTGTAACCTTGGATGGCCTATTGGTGAAAAGTCTACGCAAATTAGTGCTTTGGAGTCTGGACTCCAACAATGGATGAACGTTTCGAACAACCAGTGGACAAGTTAGTGTGAATGGGTTAGGGGGGGGGGAGAGGGTAGTTTCTATCATTGTACGGCTGGATCGTCCATAGATCGTGATGCAATATTCATACAAATTGATAAAATAAAAAATATTATCAATTTTATTTCATGTTGTTAACGTTTAGGTTAGATGGAACCTAGTGCGTATAGTTTATTTTATATTTTTGATTTAGTAAGTACGACGTATTAACTTCAGAAGACGGATCCTACTATTATTATGTCATTTAAATTAAACATAGTAAAATACTGTTTCATTTTATGGTGAAACGCCTAAACTCTTTCTTCCACTGCAGCTTTAAGAGATAATTGTGTCACTGCAATGACCACTTATCTAGTTGGACTCCTTAAAACTGTTGTCACGACAACGAATCAGCGATTTGGGCTAAGGTCGGCTTAACTAATTAGAGTTGCAGTGGTCAGCCGACCGTCCCACTGGCGTAATAATAATGTCTAATCAAACAGTTCTAGCTTATCCTGTTGCCATCCATTTTATGACCAAAAATCCATTTGACGACACTTAGGAGTTTGGACCTAAGTTACCCAATCGTCAACAACCACCAGCCTAAGGTCTACTTCGGAAATCCCTGGGAACAGCAAACAACACCATGGACGACGCCAGCAGTATCACTGCACGTGACTGTTTGAGCGACTGTCATTTATACCGTTTAAGCAAGTAAAATTATTATCTGCATGAGTGATGCATGGACTTTGACATTATACTACATCATACCTACAGTCGTATTACGATAAGTACCAATATCGTTTTAAATGTTAGGTTATTTTCTATCAATCATGACTTATATTGTACGTGATTTGATAATATTAATGTTTTACAGTACATTACTGTATCACAGTATTTCTATGTTGTATTTTTTTTAAAAGTTTGAGTCCATTTTGTGTTTTCGCCCACAACGGCCACAACTGTGAGTACTCTTACTAATTACATTAGATTAGTTAATTAACGCATAAGTATATTCATACTTATTCATTCAAACTGTATTTTTTGATACACTACCCAAAAGAGATCACATGTTAGGTCGATTCGCCATAACGATATATGCGCCCTGTTTCGCAACTGTTGTTGTGGCACAACAGCTCTTTTCAAAGCCAATGATCCTTTTTGGAATTTAATACATTGGTCTCCTATCCTTACATTTACCCTGTCACATACTAATTTACTCGATTTTCGGGGTTGTAAGCTAAGGCAACATTCTTAAAAGAGTTCTGTTGGCTTTGGAACCACTGGTGCTCTGGGAAAGCACAATGTATCTCAGAATTGAATGACCCCGTTCTTTCACTAGAACATTCTGTGCAAATTTCTATTAATTCATTTAAATAGTTATATAAACATAATTATTTTAAATATTATATGGCAGTTAAATATTATAGTATTATAATGTAATTACATATGAAATGGGAGTGATCAAAAATCGCCATGTATAAATTGTTATTATTTATTTCGAAAACAAATATATAACATTATAGTGTAGATGTTGCATTTCATTTTACGATATTATTTCAAATAAATGTGGATTTCAAGATAAAAATAAGACATTTTAAATTGACAGACACGCCCTGGATAAACAGTGTTGTGAATATTATTATACCCAGGGACATCATTCTTTATTTTACATTTTAATACAAGATAAATGTTAAATAGAAGTACAAATATACAGACTGATTTAACAATTCAATAATTTCTGACAAATAAGAACTTTAAAATTAAAATATTTAATTTTAATCTTAAATCTGTCCTATAAGTTCAACGATAAGCACACGACTATTATACTAAGTACACTATCATAATATTAATTTATATAAGGAGTATTTATCTGTGGTACCTGTAAGCTGTAATATTTACAAATTTGATTTTTTATTGATGAAATATGATTTTTCAAAATGCTTGAAAACAATAATTTGGCAGAAAAGGTAAATTATAAAATTTCAGTATGCATATATAAAAATATAAAAATCTTATCTAATTTTAAAAAGAGATAACTAAATAATATGTCTTCAATTTTTTTATACAATTTTTTTTAGTGTCTTTAACACACGTTAATTTATTTTAAGATATTATATTACTATTTATTAATGGAAACAATGTAATACGAATAAATATTATAATCAAGTTATCCTATAATACCAATATTATTATTATATTTTTGAATAAATACTCGTACTTTACGAATTTAAACTTCTCAGTTCTTATACAATTACACATAATTTCGAACTCATTTATTCTAGTGAGCTAATAAATACTATATTCAGGTGAGTTTTCAAGAGAGTCGAGGTATTATTATAGCGTTACGTTGTGCATAATATGCTCATGAACAAAGCTCTCAAATTTAATTCGATCGGAAACTTAATCGACGCATAAAACATATTCTCAGAATACATTATCAAGCTTTGAGCACAAAACAGAATGTTTTCGAACAGGTCGGGATCGGAATATAGGCACAAGGGTGATGACAGGGGTTATGTCTATACTTATGTGTTATTCGGAAGGACATACATATTTTAATTTAACGGCTACATAGATAGTCATATAGAAGCGTATTTTTCGAGTTCCAAACCCCTTTAAATCTCGGTCCAAGTTCATAAGACTCATCTTACAAATAATAAATATTTTCCCCAAACTTAAACTTTTAACAACGCTTGAACATAAGAGACTTAATACAACGACGATCTTGTGCTAAAATTAAATTTTAATTTCTCATGATTTCAATTTTAATCAATTTTATTCTTTTTTAATAATAATATAAAAGTTTTTCGAGAATTTTTCAGTAAGTACTTACTTTGGTGATAAATCTGGTTGAGAAGTAAATATTTCTAGAATATTTGAAAATCAACTATTAAAATATGAATTTTCACCACTATGCGTTACGTGGTACATATTAATATAGGACTATATATACATTGTAAAGCTGTGTATTGCTCAATTATTACTGCCCTAATTACTTTTACAATAGAGTACCACAATGCCGACATAATATAGGTCTTGTGCATTATTATCAGTTCTGTGAAATTAACTCTAGACTGAAAATTGCTTAAATAACCATAATACGCATCTTACACTGAAATAGTTAGTACCTATACACTGTCAAAATATGCAAACACGTGCAATTTAAAGTGAGAAAATGTAGAATAAATAACTTTTTGCATTTTTAGTTGATGGTAATAGTACCTACTATACCTTTATGTTTGTAGGGTTAATAATATAATATCATATAATTATGTGTCTGGGTACTACTATTACGCTATTCGCCTTCACTTTTTGAGTGTTTTCGGTTTTCATGTTATGGTCTTGTGGACATTATATATTTTCATTGGAATTTATTGTAACCGCAATAGTGTTTTTCTGTTACAACTGTATTTATTATTTTATTTCGTGTGATATTTATATACCTTAATAAATAAAATATATTATTTTATCAGATTTACAGACTTTTGTGACTATAATATTATCATATGAATCTGTTTTATTCGTTCTACGACTCTGGTTGGTTTTTAGATTTTAATGTCTTATACATACTAGGAAAAAATTTTAAAAATGGAATAGTTTTTTTTATAATATGCACTTTATGTATAATCGTACAATAATATGACGAGTTAAGAACAGTATATTAATTACAGCAAGTTAATTATTATGTAACACCATGATGTCTTATCGTGCTATGCCAGTCTAAAAGTTGATGTACGAAGGTCAAATAGTTTATTAACTATGCTATAAAAAAGGGGGCAGTAACTTTGAAGTTCATGATTTTTCGTTGCCCACAACCACGTATTCATATACAAAACTTCCCCAATTCAAAACTATGTTCACTACTCAACATTGAAAAAAAAAATTTGTAATAATAATATATTATACAAACACGCCGAAAGTGCTGAATGTGCAAAATTATGAGTTTAAATTTTTTGAATTATAACCTTTAGTGTGTAGCAAGCACGACATATTATTTATTACAGAGTACGGCACGTCAGAAGGGTTAGAAATTCTGAATTCTGAAGGAAATCTGATTTCAAACAATTTGCTCGTTTCCTAACGGATATGCGAAAAGTTCCAAGCTACGCTCAGTATGATGATCGGTGCAGCAATACGAAAACAGTCTGAAATCGTCTGTGAAGCAGCCGCATCACGTGACGATCTCATATGTTCGTTATTTGTATTAAAAAAACATAATATCAAGTTTGAGTATACAGTTCGATTTCAAAATATTATGTGGAAATTAGAAACACTATATATTATGATGATATTGTATTGTGATTAATTACTTGTATTTTTTTATTACGTATCGTGGCCCCGAATCGTTTGTTTATACGGTATCATTATAATATAGTCTACAGTCGTGATTGCCACAACTTCAGAGCGATAAAATGTCGCAGCTGTTATTCGAATAATAATATTAATATATTACATAATATAACACCAGCAGCAGGCTCACTCTTAAAACGGAGATTGCCTGCAGAACGCATCTTAATGGAGTGTTACTATTCGTTAATAATATTATAGTGTATTCGAATATTAATAATAAATCACTATCGGATTATAATAACGGAAATTCAATCGTCTCGCAATTTGTTTAATATATCTACACACTAACAATTCACTAGATTACATTGCATATTAAAAGGAATTAATTATTATTTTACGTTCGGGCGGCCATTTCGACGTTCGTACGATATATTAATCGACTTACGGATTTATTAGCTCGTAACAAATTAGGTTGGTGTATAACTGGTACCCATAATGTAATATATTTATACACCGAGTTGCAATAATAATAATATTGCTATTATAGGTTCACACAGCTCCATTCGATAAAAGTGCTCAGAATGCGTCACAATGTAATAAAATTGGAAATTAACGAACGTTTCTACTACATCTCGATTGTTATGGAAATTCAATTATTTATTGTATACCCTTTTACACCCGTCGTCTTGCCCTACACGTATATATTGTTCGTGTCCGGAAGTGGGCCACCGTCGATAAAACTGCGTCAAAAATAAAATATTAATCCCCCTGTCCTTAATATTACATAATGACAGTTTGACTATTACAAATGCGAATTCGATAGTATCTATTAAATATGAGTTTACATTTAATGTTGTACTCTGCGCGCTCGTGAATAGCCAGACGTGTTAGTAAAAACGAATAACAATAAAATATTATATTACGAGCACGTGAACAGATCTTTTAGGGAATTATACAGTTCGACAGTCGATTATTTTAACGGTCAGATTACAAATGAAGACGAAATTTGATAATAACTATGAACATTGGTATTTTGAGTACGGTGAACGTATTTCATGTACCAACCTGCGTGCTTTTTGGATTTTAGCATTCAATTATCTATATATAATATAACACCTAATAGATTTGCATCCGCACGTTATTGAACATAATGCGTAGGTATCTAGTTCACAAAATATATTGAAATATGATAATATTACAAACACGGAGTATAAAATAATAAGAAAAAAATTAGTCTGCTTTGCTTGCCATCGTGAATATACCTAAGCAGTGGCGTAATTGCGGGTGGGGGGCAATTGCCCCCCCATAAATAGTTGTGGGGGCAAAGGTATCATTTTGCCCCCACAGATAATCCAACAATATAACCCTTCGAATTTTCTTAAACTAAGAAAGGATCCAATATTTTTTAACATATTATAATATTAAAATAATTTTTTTTATTACCTACTTTAATACATTAATATTATTTTATAGGGTTCTCTTGTTGAATAATATTATGTTGACGTATCGTCAATGTTATCGCGTTATTTGAGTTACAAAAAAATAATCCCATAATATTATTCCATGGAGTATAAACACGATTTTATATTATAATCTTGAAATTGTGAACCGTGATTATTGATTACATGGACGGAAAGTTAATTTTAGATCACTAGCAAATTATATTAATAACTGATAATATAATTATTATTTTTTTTTGTTTATTTTTATACCTACGCGGATTTATTATACGACATAGCGTTATGCCGTGTTAATATGCTTTACTAAAAATCTATACCATTTTGTTGAAATTTGTAAATATTATTTATATTGTCAAGCGTATAAAAATGTCGAATAAACGGCAGTCGACATTGCTCGATTTATTATACTATTTAACAATATGAGTTCTAATACCTGCTACTACAATTTGTTTCCAAACCATAAAATTAGTTTTAAGACTAACCTGGGGGGGAGAGGGAGGTCAGGGTTTTGATTATGGTGAATAAATAATATTGCCCCCCCTAGATTTTTATCCAGTTACGCCACTGTACCTAAGCAGTATTTAACTGTTATAACTTTCAACTGTATCTTGTATCTAAATGCTATTTCTTATGTTTAATCACAAAATAGTCGAAGGAAATAATTTTCATTTTTAAATCACTAAATATCGAGATTGATGCTATCATTAAAATGATTTTGTGATTACCGTGATGTGGTAATTTTACTGTAGCATATATTGTTAAGACTTCACTAAACGCACATATTATTATTGCGATGATTTATTGTATTCACTGTATTCACTGAAGTCAAAATATTCTACTACGAAAATGTTCATGCACTCAGTATTTACATACCTACCTAGTTATAACTTATATTTACAGTTTGTGCGATTATAAACGATTGTTGTGATATGGACAGAACTATAATACGATATCAGCAAATGCATGGTATTATTTTTACCTTGACTAACACATAACAGTCAAATTTGTGCGTGTTTTATCCCCCAAGAGCCTGAATGCAATGGAAAAATCGATTCATAAGGTAACGAAGAAATTTATTGTTTCACCTATATGGATATATCCTCAAGCTATCCTGTATCGCCTTCCCAAGACAAAATTTAAAATATAAACATACACAACACTGGTAAAGTAGGACAGGACTACAAGCCATTAACAAACTTAAAGAAAAATTAACTAAATAAATAAATGGCACTGGACAGTATAAAAGGAAGGGGCTAGAGAGTCCAACAAGAAAATAAATATCATAAAATATATATCAATACTACCACCAGAAAAAAAAATCATTGTAATATTATATTATATGCAATTAGTCTCCTAAATAAACCAAACGACGAACCATTTAAATTCGATAATATTGTCCTAAACCCATTACTTCGAGACACATAGTAGGTGTACCTAACCTACTAGGTACCTAACATAACCAGCGAAGAAGAAAATATAAATATCTATTTTACACTCTTTTACAGTTCGCTATTTACCAACAATCATTGGATGTAATGATAAAACTGACAGGATCAAGATACAGATATTAAATATATTAATTGATCTAAATATTCCCCGTAGTTCCTAGCAAATCATCAGTCGTACAGGCATATCACGTGTACCTATGTCTAAATGTGAACACACCTATGCGACGGAGTAATTTTATTGAGATGCAAAACCACACAATATTTTGGTGTACGGATATTAGAGAATAGGGAGTACGCCATTGCCTAGAACTCTAGTTTAGAATACTGATCATCCACAATAATATAATATGGTCATATGGGACACACACACTGCTGATATTGGTCAATTTATTGGAGAGAGTGCACTCTAAGATATTCTGTTTTTACAAAATTTGTATTTAAAAATATTACCCCTAGACCCCTCTACCCATAATCAAGGCCTTGCCTCAGTAATATAATTACTTTCTGGGATAAACGTTCATGTTATTCGCATCGCATATGACTTAAATATACCATCATACTGTTCCTTTTTACGTTCCAAAACAACGTTTCCAAACATGCAGAACACTTTTTTCAAAACATTTTAAAGCATTATTTTGTATTTTGAGTTATATAATATGTGTATTTGTCATCGTGTAAAATGTTTTCTGTGAAACAAATTATTGTTGAACATTTTTACATTGCATATTTTATTATTATTTAATACATACACCTATATATATATATATATATATGTGTGTGTGTCAATAGGTACTTTATTGATATGTTTTCTGCCATATGCCATGCACGTATGCTCGGGTTGTATCCCGTGAAATAAATAATAACAACGAGCCGGAGCAGCAAAGTTTGCATGAATAAATAAAAATATGCACATACAAATTATACAGGTGTACAATAAATAAACAAACTAATAAAATACACTATGCGCTATTATTACCCCCATTAGTCATTACTTATTATTATGCGCGCGTTTCGTGTCGACGGCGGCGGCGGCGGCGTTCATTTCGGTAATAATAACACGCCGCGTTGCGCGAGTCAATTACATCGAAGGTTCCGTTTTCCGTGCACAGGTACGACCGTACCTACACATAATGATATTGTATCGTATGATGATGTTAATGCATTAAGGTTTATCGGATTCAGAGTCATAAACGATAATAACAGTGTGCGTTTGTCGGTGTATAAAATCGGGAAAACGCGGTGTTGTAATATTTATCGGCTCATAAATATCGTCGACAAACAAATGGCGCGTTGGCGATCGCGGAGCGGCAAAAAAAAAAGTATATATTTATATATATGTAACGCGGCAATGCAACATTAATCCGTGTTTTCAAACGGAAGAACAATAACAATAAATAAAAAAACACTAAGTACCCGTACACCGTGTTCGGTATACTTAACACTTGGTACAGTACGTAAAGGCACCGAGATACTAACTACAACTAAGCTGGGTTCACACTACACCGTGTCGTGTCGTGTCGTGATATGTTGCCGTGCTCAGATTGGTCCAACCACGTGGTTAAATCTGGTTTCTACCACCAATTTTACGGTTTCTACTACGAATACCATGATGTTCCCACATATACCAAGAAGTTGATTTCATCCAACTTTTGAACGTGTGGTTACTGATTTAATAGTGATAATAAATAATTTCAAATAATAATGATAAACAATTTAAAATCTTATTTCTTAATTCTTATTACTAATTAGTAATTAATAATTAATATTCATCCCAACCGTCCAACAGGAACTAAACAAGATTCAAAACCATTATTTGCTTGGTGTTTGTTGATATAACTTTCAATATTCGGTTGTACATAATATGAATGTAGACCTGCAAAATATGTATATTTAATATGAAAGTTGAATCATTTTAAATATGGTACATAATATATTGATACATTTTTTATTTTATATTGATAATATTATATTATTTTCATTTTTAATGGTTAATTACAACTTATTATACTATAGTATTTGTCATTTGAAAATTAATAAGTTTAATTAATACATTGTAATGGTAATAAGAATATGAGTATATGAGTATATTCATTGAAAATTAAACACAGATAAAAAGTATCTATTTCATATTTTTCAAAAACAGTTAATTTATCATGTATATATTCAAAAACTATTTGTCTAGCTGCTACAATATGTTTGTCTAAATTTTTTTTTCTTTTATATTCTTAATGAACATGTTATATCTAACCTGACTCAGTTTCTTTATTTTTAACAAAATTATGCAGCACTACAGTGGCTTTTATTATACTGTTTATAGTTTTCTCACTAGCAATTATCACTCTCTTATAAATTCTCCACCTTGCGACTAAAATACCAAAAGCATTTTCAATGCATCGACGTGCCCTGCTCAATCTGAAATAATATAATTTTATAAATAATAAATATATGAAATTAAACGTTTTCCCTTCAATGACACCATCTATGTTTAGACATTACCTATAGTTAAAAATTGCCTCTTTAATAGGTAATTTTTATTTGCCTCTGCCTGGATATGGTCTCATAATAGATGTTTGAAGAGGAAATGCTTCATCAGCCACAATGTAGTAGGGTATATTTGTAAAATTCTCACTAATGGCAGAAGATATGGGAAAGTTGAATTAATTTTTTAAAATTCTTTTGCCCATTTCACTATTTTTAAATACACCGCCATCACTACATCTACCTGGCATTCCAATATTTACACAAGTAAAATTATAGTTAGCATCACATAGTGCCATAAGAATGGTGCTGTGGCTCCCTTTGTAATTGAAATTTATGGAACCACTACTTGCAAATGCCTAAAACACATTGCATAATATTTAAATTAAAATAAATATTGTTAAAATAGATTATTTAAGTCTTCATATAATCTCATACTTGATGTACAACATGCTTTCCATCTAAAGCTCCAACACAATGTGGCATTTGCCATTTAGATTCAAACTCTTGAGATATTTTTAACCAGCCATCTACACTTGGATTAAATAATACCTAAAATAAATATTCAATAAATCTTATTATAAGTAAATATACAAATTAACAATAAATAAAATGGTAATTTATACGTACATCATCTTTTAATTTATCCCATATAATATTACAACAATCAAATATTAGTTTAGAAACTGTTGATTTGCCGATACGGAAATTAAACATAATGTCGACCATACTTTCACCAGTGGCTAAATACCTTTATAAATAAAAATATAAGTAACATTTTAAAACTTTTTTACATAATTTATTTATTAAATCTCAATAATATACTATTATAAAAATGAACCTTAATGTGGCTCCTACAATTTCTCCAACACATAAAACATCAGGCCTTGAAGGTGAACGTTGAAGATCAGGACCAACTATAATCAAAAGCTCTTCAAAAGCTGAGGCTGACATTCTCGTAAAATTAAAAAATAAATACGAGTTTGAAAGCTGGTGTTCTTTTAACATAGTATTAAAATGACTAAGATTAGAACGTTCATTTAGCATTGGCCGTACATGCCACCTATAATACATACAAATGTTAATTAATCAATATTACTGTTTTGTTAAGTTATTTTATTAGGTATTAGTTTATTTATATAAATTTACATTTGTAATGGCAAATGGTGGCATAAATTGGTCTTTGCCAAATGCCAATATAGCACTGTAAGTTGTCACCACCAGAAAATTTTAAAAATTAATAGTAAAGTATTAAATATTTGTTTAGTAGGTCTAAAATTGTAATTTGTAATGATAAGGGCAGGGTGCACTTATAATAGAGTATGGACTAAATGGTGGAAATAATTCATACTTCAGATCAAATTTACTCTACTGACGACAGTAACACGTATTGACTTATTTAAAACTCTTATTATAATATATTATAACAACTTACCTTCTCTCAGATTTTAAATGATTTTCTAAAAGATAACCGACACAGGAAATAATACAAATTCGTCGTTTAAACATTTGATTGTTATACTCTTTCACATCATTTAAGTACAATTTTCTTTTGAGTTGTTGATTCATTTTGTAGTTTGAAACTTTGAAACTATATTATGCGATGGAAAACGTGTGTATTTCATTAAATATTATATATTATAATTATATATTATATATTAATCATTATATATTTCATATTTGTAATCTGTTAAAAAAAACCGCGAAGATTACTAACCAATCTTTGATATCAATACTCAAAATTTATGGTAAAGAGTGGTATCATGTTTAGAAAAAATGGAAAAGTTCACGACACGACACGACACGGTGTAGTGTGAACCCAGCTTAAGTCGCATTCCCAGCAACTGCAGAGGACATTGATACCGCGGGTGCTGTGGGGTTTCACAAGATACCACGGTTGTGATCACTACTGTTTCAGGGTAAAATTTAGTGAGGCCCAACACTTTTGCCAGACGAATGTAGTAGCGACGTACAGTTTTCCTCGCACCCACACCATTAAATCTTAAAAGTTTGATACCTTTCTTTTTTTCTATCCCATATTTTGTTACGTCGATATTTTATGAGAATAAAGTTAATATAACGAGGCCTTTTATGATTATATTTCTACAGGCAAATATTTAAATATACTTAAACTCTGCATATTATAATCAAATCAATTAGTTTAAGTTCACCTTTGGAATCGATTAACTACTCTTTAGTAATCATGCTACGTAATAAAATTCAAGAATTTAAATTAAAGTATAAGACTTAAGATTTCATATTTCATTGGTTAGGTACCTAACCTAACCTAACAACACAGGATCCGCATTAGGTATTCTCCACTCGATGTGATTTAATATATTTTAATATTAAAATTCTACCCATAATAATTATCCACTTACAATTATTGCCACCCGGTACGGACACATCGCTCACACGTGCCGCGGCCTTATACTTACAAACTATATATTTGTGATTGATATCGACATCTTGATCATAACCTATTAGCTCGTTTGTAAGGATTTCGTTCTGCCATAAGACATATTATAGCGAGTAAAACGAAATAATCTGTTCTTCAGAATTTTCTAGATATTTCTTGCAAAGGTACAGTACTACCGGTACTGGTATATAGTTATTTCAATAGTTATTTCAAAGACCAACACCATAGGGCCGGATGACGTTAAAGCAGTTGATAACCGATAAAATACGTCACCACGAATATCTGGTATGGTTTTGAGATGGACATGGTTAGTCGTGACAAAGGACATTATAATAACACCGTACTGTCTCGGTTTCCAAATAAATATAGCTTATTTAACACTGTACCGGCGAAGATAATTATTTCTAGAAATCCTTGCAAGACCACTGAAAAAAATATAGTGTTTAGAATAATCCCGTTAAAATGAATTGTGTTAAAAAGAAAAAAATATGACAGGAACAAACGACTCTCAAAAGTTATAAACTCTGGAGCTGTTACATATAATAATAATGTTTCAGCCGTATACTATTGTATGTTACGATGAGATGAGTGGTAACTTACTGTCTCTTTAATATACATTTTTTTCACTTTCATTCGTGTCGCGATGACTTTTTCTTGTAACTGTTGTCTATTAATTCGTTTCGGACGTGATGAGTGTTTTTTTAGAATTATAATTATAACTTGATATGAATCAAATTCATTCCAGAATAATTTATTATATTTTAGTATTTAGTAATAGAGATTACATTATTTTATAATATTATAGTACTCACGTGACCAATACTGCCAGTACTAAAATAATTTCAAACTATATCATATCAGATCTAGAAAGAAAATAGTATAAAAGTAATCTGTAAGTTGTAACTATATATACTTGTAAACAATTTACATCCGCTTACAATATTATAATAATTATTAAAAAAACATTGTTCAAATTTCTATGTAGAACAACAATATACATCGATAAGATTACCTGTTAATAATTAGGACTTTCAGTAATTAGAAATCAAACAAAAAATATAAAATATTATATTATAAAAATGTAATTTTAAAAGTTATCATACATTATGGTTAAAATGTGATTTTCACTTACACTGTCCTTGTTTTCATTTTGGATCATGTAATTTAATATGCTTCATCAGTTGGTGTGTTTTTACACAGAATATCCTACATTAAACGTCGATACGTTGTGTATATTATGTAATGAGTTAGAGATTAGTGAAGTAAATATATTATGTAAAGTGATTTACCAAGAACGCTCAGCCATCAATAATTTATCCTTTAATAATGCAGTTATACAAATTCTGAATTTAGGAATCATTTAGCATACTTATAGAATATATTTTAAAATACTTAGGACTCTTATACCATCATAAAGGATTGTCCTAATACGATATAAACGTATTATTTCAAACGAAAACTAACCTTTTTACTGTTAATTTGTAATCATTTGACATTTTTTTTTAAACTTTGCATCTCTGAAATTGAAATTCAACCAAGTGGATTTTGAGTTATCAAACTATAATATATTATGTACTAACTATTGTCCTTAATAATGGTTTTGCACGGAATGCGCAGAAATATATGTAATACCTATTTAATTTATATAACCAATTTAATTATACATTGGTACCATTAATTTTGTTATGTCTATTCAATGAACTCGAATAGACAGATTCTACTTACAAGTCAACAAGGTGAAATATACTATGATCTCCACCAGTAACTACCACTAAGTCTAAGACAAGGACGTTCTCATGACTAAATTTAATAATAACTTTATTACAAATCATTATGCTACTAACTATTACTACTTATTGGTTACTACTAGCATCATTATTCAAAATTAATTTTCTCTGTAGCAGATAGTAAGACTGAACGTGTATAATATAATAGTTTATCATTCCTATATATAGATGGCGCAAGCTAGGAATGTATGGTACAATCTCTGCCCTAAAGCGCAATAAGAATGTTATGTGGTAGTAATTGAATAAGACAGTGAAGTAATGAGTTGGAAAAAGACACACCCAGTAATGAAATTTAATTCATCAATATTAATTAAAAAAACCATATGCTTTTAACAATTTACTGTAGGATAACTTGTGATTATCAGTCGGGAAGAGAGTAGTTTGTATTATTGCCACTGGAAACTTCTTAAATAGCATAAGACATAAAAGTATTTGATAATATGGTCTTTAATTATACTCACAAGTTACGAAATTTAGAAGAAAAAATTAGGGTTAGCATGCTTGGCGAACCTCCAAAATCTTTGTATATTTTACACAATTATCATTAAGATGCGATTTATTATTAGGTACTTCGCTTGCCGTTGTGAAATTCCCACGGAGGCCGTCACATAACACAAAATATTATTATTTTATGTACCTGCATTGCTATATTATGGACAGTAAAAAAATGTTCATACAATAACGGAGGGCCGTTAGTCCCGAATGGTGTAGTAACGGTTATAAAGATGTATAAACAACGAACTTACGAAGTACAATAGGTAATAATAACAATAGTTATATATGATTAAGACAAATATATTTGTTTACGAGTGGTATTCATATGACTACAAAATGTTTATAGTAGCTATATATTACACTCCACGAGAACATAGACAGTTAATAACATTGTCGTTGATGGAACACGAAGAGTGGACGTAATAGACGTAACGACTAACCTACCTCGAGTACCTATAAACTTTGTCCGAGCTTACCCAGACTGCGATTATCTACACCAGAGGTCTCCTGCCTTTTTTTTTAATGATGGACTGTGATAAGTTTCATTGGCCAAAAATTGTTAAGATAGGGATGGATAATGAAATTTAAGATAATAATATATAAAAATTATTCCTAGTAATACTTGTACTATTATAAAAACAATAAATAAAAAAATATTTTGAAAACATTAATTGGCTTGGCGGGCCGTATGTTGGAGCCTTTTGAGTTTTGACCTACAGTCAACACTATTTAACGGCACCAGAGGATTAGTGAGAAAAACTAGCCGACTATGATAACATTAAAAAATAAAACTCTACAACAGTCATTGTGAAAATTCTTAAAAACGATATTGAACAACGTCGCTCAAAAAAATATGCAGACAAACAATACGCTGTACTGAATGAATTTCAAATTTTCAAAGCGACGTCCTTACGTCGTACATGGATTTAAAACGTGAAAAAATTTAACACTAGACCGGGTTCGGTAGTTTTTCAGTTTTCTTGTCGGCCTGCAGTGGAATCTAAATCGACTTCTCAACGCGTGGGGTAGGTATATAGCATATTTTATATATTAACTACAAAATTAGGTATCTACAAAATAAAAACGATTTTGAATTGCAAGGTCACTTGAAAAAATACGCATACGAACAATTCTGAATAAAATCCAAAGCTACTTATTTAAAACGTAAAAATATTCACCCCGAGATCGGGTTCGGGAGTCTTTCAAAGCGGCGGAATCCCCCCCACCCAACTGGGGGTACCTACATAAAACATATGATACGACTTTCACACTTGAAATCACATTATAAACATTCCACACCGAATCGTATGAATTCGACAATTGGTATGATATGATAATCTCGAGAGGTGTTGGTATCGCAGTGTCGAGGGCTCGTAAATATACCGCGGTCGGTCGAGAATTTCGGATATGCCGACTCGTAGCTATCTTAGCGTCGTCGTGTGAAAAAAAAATCGTCTTGCGCGTTGTGCCTGCCGGCCTATTATTGTGTGCGAACGGTTTTTCTAAAAATAAAACTGAACAAAAACGTTGTGAAATAATAATAATATCATACAGCAATCCCCGATGGTGCAGCGTATACGTTTTCTTTTTAAAATAATTACAATTTTTCTTTTCAAAATTCAACGCGACCTTAGGGTATATTATGATCAAATATATATATATATGTGTATTTTTTTTGAAAGTGTTTCAATTTAATAACAATAAACAAGTTGAAGTAATTTTCTACGTTTGTACCCCCTCCTCTAAACCGTCTATAAAGTATACGCTGTTCACAGATTTGTTTTCGTCTTCGTTTAGTATTAAAAGTGTACACATATTTATGTAATTTTTTTCTCCAAATGATTATATTCTAGTGAGACTTCGCTATTATAATTTATAATTTTCATTTTTTTTTCGTGTTCTTTTCGTCGTTTTTTCAGCGCACCCAATCATAAGTTTTGACATTTTATTAATTTTGCAGTACCATTCGTTTTATTTCAATTCCAGAATCATCAAGTTTGCTACCCTTGGGCCCACCCTGCCTCCCACTGCTCCTTTATTTTGGTATCAAATTTGAGATTTGTTTTCTCTTTTAAGTTATAAATAATTATGTACAAAAATGATTATTCAAGAACTCTATATAATTATCGCTTGACACATTTTTTTGTCACTGCACAATATAATATTTTCAACACAAATTTGGAGTTACAATACCTAGACACATCATCTACTCGTAAATTTGATCATTATCTATTGTGTAGAGTATATAATATATTTATACACCACACGCAAAACGTACTATATCATTTTTTACGTTCGTTGTGAGCGCATTTCAACACGCACATGGCACATAGTAAAAATCGTTTTGATATATTATTATTATACGATCTTGATGAAAACCAAAACTGTTGTCTTAATGAAAAAATACAATCAGAGTTTAGTAGTGTTAGTCATAGTTGACAAATAAAAATGTAATAATTCAAATGTGAACAGTACCAATGATTGATTATTAAATTGATATTTTGTTTATGTACCTATTGAGATTTGTGGTTCATTTTATATTTAGATGATAAATTCTTTTAAGTTTTCATGTATTTTAGATTTTCTGAACAATGCTAAAAATAATTTTTATGCTGATAGATATTTCATTATTTTACAAAGTACACAAAGATTAGAACATTTAGTTTAACTATTAGCATTAAAATAAAAGTTAATATATTTTTTTTTTTATTAAAGGTTATAAAATACTAAAATGTAATTTTTAATCTCAGACAAGTTGAGTAATCTGACATAATTAATTAATGTTTAAAATAATATACATATTATATTATTATTATAATTGATAATAGGTCCGTAACTCGATTTAAAAATATTGTAAGCCAAAAATGAATATAAAATTGAACACTTTGATAAATTATAATACAACAATTTTGTATTCAAAATCAGTACTAAAGAATGTTCCTACATAATGCATTTATTTATTTTTACACTAAAACTGCGCATTTGCATTTCACAGTTCTCAGACCTCAGAGTTTTATAAATTATTTACATAAAAGAATAATATTATATTAGAATGTTATTACTTATTACAGTGTAAACCACAAAATGTTGGTTATTTAGCTGAATTTAATATTTGTTTAAATCAAATGTCTGTTCCAAATCTATGAACTTAGAGAATATACGATCGAATGAAAAAAACTACGAACTGAAATAGTGATTGATCATTGTGTGTTTCGATATTATATTTATCAAGAGATCGACGACGACGACGACGACAACAATACTTCAATTTGTGTCACGCGTGCAAGTTTGCAGCATACAGACCATATATTATTTTATACAGATTCACATATATATAAATGTACATGTTATACGAGGATTTGAACTATTATAACGGTCCGAATAGTTTTTTACGAATTTCAAAGACACTTTAGACACACTAAATCAATACGGGTTATTTTGCCGGTACTCGAAAACTTTTTCATTTTATGTTGCAATTTTTATGAACTGCAAACAATTGTATACTCAAAACAACGGGCATTCTAAAGACGGAAACATTTTTCTTTTTGTTTCCTCAGTTTTTCTCGTGTAATATACTTATTAAAATGTTTTACATCACAAGTTTTATTAGTATATTTATTTTTTACTTTTTACGTTTCAAATCGATTTTACTATTCTAAACCATCGAGACTCGGTATTTTAATTCTTATTTTTCCAATATAATATATGACATAATATTATGATTTAGTAGTCTTGAAAACAAACCTAGTTATTAATCGAATTAGAATATTATTACATTATCTATTGTTCAATATATATACATTTTTATAATTCTTGTTTTTTTTTTTTTTATTAAATAAAAGTGTATTTACAATCTATACATACAGTGTATAATAAGTAAGTGTGGTGACTTAAAGAATATAAAAATTAACAATAATAACAATTAAAAGAGAATATTCTTGATTTAAATAATTATTCTCAGCAGATAAAATATTTAAATTATCTATAACCTGTCTACTTTTTATTTTTAGAACCCATAGATTTTATTAAAAAGTTGGCTGGCAGATAAATACTGATGTAAATCTATTAATATGTCTATGGGCAAGTACAATAGGTTGTCAACGGTTTTTATCAAACATTCAAACAGTGATATGGAAAAGTGTTTTTTTATACATTAAAATATTTTTTTTATTTGTTATGTTTATATGTCTTCTACATAAATATTTTTTATTTTTTATCCTACGAATCTCGTAGTACCTATTTCTCAGTATCTTACACTGAATAGTTTATTTATCTTTATGGTTGGGCTGGTATGGAAAGAGCGGCGAATCTCTTTATATGTTTACCTATGTATATACACATCAGAGCATTAATAATATAAATTAAATTTTTTAATCATTAGAGCGTGTGACAAAGAAACAAAAAAAAAAATAAATAAATAAACACAAATAAAATTAGTATAATTATAGTAACAAATTGTTAAATTGTCTAAACCATTCTAAGCCATTTAGTGCTCTGTAGAGATTAGTAAATGGATCTTACGATAGTCAACTTCTTTAAATAAAAACGCACACATTTTATATTCGAATAAATTATATTAATCCAAGTCATCGCAACAAAATATAACAAAACTACTGAATCTCTTGGATTGCCATTGTCGTGTAATTTTGGCACGGGACACCGTCGTAAATGTGGCGAAACACCAATCCGTCTCCTTTTCCCTCGTCCTCAGTTCACCGCCGCTATAGTTATAAAACTGGACGTACGATTTTTTTTTTTTTTTTAATTAAATTAATTTTTTTTTTTTTTTTTTATTTTTTAAAAAAAAAAAATGATGCAGTACAGTATATTTTGTATATATTGTACTATACTCAATATATTGGCAACCGAATTCCGCAATGTCCTTGAAGAAGATGCGTTTAATGTATCGCAACCTTTGTAGAATCAGGCCTATGAAACTCCGTACTTGGCCGAATTAGCCGATTATGTCCTTGAACACGATCTCCAGGGAGGCGTGGCATACACTATCAATAGTAATCGAAATCTGAATACTTCTGATTAGTGAACGGTAGACAAGCAAACCCCTCATCTCAGCGTACTCCGCCAACGAGACAGTAAAAGTTTACATAATCCGGGTGACTTTGAGTCTAACATCATGTTGGTGCGGTAAACGTTCCCATGTTTTTCGGAGGTTCAAACTTCAGATCATAGGTAAACAAGACCACATGCAGCCAGCTGAGTTTCGCTTCTATATTGTTCTATGGTAGAATTTCATCTCAGAGTTGCGTTTTGTCTTATCTCTTTGACAAAAACTGCTGTTTCTGTGTTCCGGGATTTAACACTAATTGTGTATTGAGCTTTAGGTGAAGTACCTATTATTATACAGGTTAGGTGTGCATGTTGTTGATGCGCCTGTTGGCTATTTAGCTACAGTAAATACAGATCGCTGCGTGCGGACCAGACGTATAAATTATCAGCAACATGACATTTCGGTTTATCGCTCTCGTTGCAAATGTTATTTTAATGCACGTGCATACATCACACTATATAGGTACATTGTTAAAATACCACTCAATTAGTCTACACAAATGCATCATCAGACGATTCTAATATTTTTAAATTCGATTTGTCTGCATGGCTCCGGCTTTGTGCCTGTAGTGAGAATATAGTAGTAACAATATTCGATATTTTGTTTACACGATACGATATGATTATAGTACGGTTAAAAACCTATTGATGATAAACTAAAAAAAAACATTAGTTTTTATAGTCACGTGTTCACTCACACCTCACGCGTGTTAGATATAATATTTCATCACTTATTTATTCAATTTAAATCTTGTTTATATCTGATAATCAAAACTATCATGACCAATTAATTTAGTAATTCATAGTTTATAAATTATAAGTTATAAAAAATATTTTAATGAATCATTATTTCACCAACGTATTTTATGATACCATCATTTAAAACTAATTTGTATGCTAAGGTACCTATTCAGTTTTTTTTTTGTATATTTCGATATTTTATAAAACCATTTAGGTACTTTAATTTCATATTGTTATTGGATTTTTACCAACATTTACGTGGTGTACAAATAAATATTTTATATTGAACTTTAGAATGATATATCAATATTGCAGAAATGTAAATCGATTTATACCGGTTATTATAATAAATATAGAGAATAATAATAATAATAATATGTGACTGTAATCCTTAAAAGCTAAATGTATTTACCAGTGGCGAATGAATAACAAATTAGATAATATAAATAATGCCTATGACGATTACAATTTTTACTTCACTACTAATAATTATTATTGTAAGAAACCCAAATATTGGTATTTGGGATACGAAATACGGTTTCACACTGTCTTTAGTCACTATAGAAGTAACTTGGAGATGGAGTTTAAGTTTTTTTAGAACAAAAAGAGAAATACTAGAGAAATATTAGCACCTTGTCTCTGACGTTGAATGTAATATGTTTTATTATATTTATATTTTATGTACAATTATTTTTCATCGGATCGAAAAATATTTAGTCGTAGAGCTTTGATCGTTATATATGTAACTAAACCAAAACTAGAAAACTTTCATTAGATACGCGTAGTTGGTAGGCCTGCCATCCGCTGTTTGAGATTCTCAAACGATAGATCCATTTTCGAGAATAGGACTCACTAGGGTGTGGTACAATGACTTCGGAGAATTCAATAGTTCATAATATCAAAAGCTAACCTCTTAATGAATCCCAAAATTTGACAGTAATATTTGTACAACGAACCCCATCATATCTTCTCGAGCTGGAGGGCAAAGTGATGGCAGGAATATGGAATCGAGGTCCCGTAAATCGTGCAAATACAGGCGTACAACAACCGAATTTACTAATATAATGAAATATTATACTAGAGATAAATATTATTATTGACTTCCAGAATCTAGGTAAAATGATTGAGTTTAAATTTGATATAAATAATTAAAACGTTAGGAACACTTATTATCATTTTCAACAAATAATAATTTCTGAAACTACAATAACCATGCTTATAAGTATAGTTTAACAATGCGAATACAAGTGGTGCATACTCTTAAAAGCCTTAGTATTAGCGAAATCTGATAATAGGACGTCATAAACTCATAAGTGCCTATATAACCGCTTAAATACATCGAATTTGTAATTATTCAAAGTGAGGTTACACGGTGACGTATAGCTGGTGAATGTCGAGAACGGAAGGGATGCCCATAGTAATTTTGGCCACAAAATCTCAGCAGTTGACTTTTAAATGTACTCTTTAATGGTACACTTCAGATCAGTTGATGGCAAATTAAAAATATCATTCATAGCAGTAAAAAACAATCGTTCGGCAAATCGGAAAAGCCAAAATTGTAATCCAGTGTTTAATAATATAGCGTATGGAATAAAATGAGCGGGAGGTACGACGGGAACATATTAACTGGATTTATACTCATTTTTAACTAATAATAGGTATTATTCGATTAAACAAAACGGTTAGTGATAGGGAATTAACGAGAAGGTCGATAGTTTTACGTATAATTAATTTCTAGAATTTGGTTCTGGATATATATTAAAGGGATTCTTTAGTTCATTGCATGTAAAGTATCGGGAGAATTTTTAAACTTCAATTGCGTCTTAAGGAACCTATTTTCTTAAGGAGAAGTACCTACTGAACTTGTTATGGTAAGCGATTTAGATTTGAACGGTCTGTGCTCGTAATTTTTCCGACATGTACTAATAGTCTTCAGACTTATTCTCGAATCGTGAAAAATAGGTTTTGGTACCATGAGTTCTGCGCTTTGGAAAAGAAACACGTAAGACTTAAATGAGTCAATAAATTAGATAAACGAGGCATTATCGGCAAGCGATTATAATGTAATATGTAGACCATAATAAGGAACCCCAAAAACAAAAAATGTTGGAAATTCTGTCCTGAACGACGGAAGCGAGAAATTTTAAAAATCGTGTAAATAACGATACGCACGGTCTGTGTTCGAAGTCTGTCCGGTTTGTCGGGCAGATGCTTCCCGGAAGTCGTCAATCGGGTTAATACAGCAGACGGTGAAGGGACGGCCAGTCGGCATATAGTGCTGTGGCGGGTGGTGGCCTGGGAGATAATGACTAAAGGGCGTTTTTACAAAATATACGGATCGCTTGTATATTTTATAGAGTGCTGAAATGGTGTTTTTGTGAAAACCTGAATTTGAAATATATTGTTTCTGCTTCAGTATGAACAACATTATTGCACAGGTCGTTATATTGAATATACCGATGTTATTACGCACGACAACAACGTCTTGACCGGCATAAATTAAAATATCTTACTAGGTCTGTTTACCTATTAGGTGCTATAATATGATATTATACAACTAAATATCCGGGGACAGGGACGAATCTTGAATTTTGTGTTTACATCGCCATACACGACGGATACGTCATCATCGTACGTACGTATACGATTAAATACATATATTTTCTGTTGTCAGCTATCTGGTTACTATAATACATATCTGCAGTGGTTATATCACAATAATAATATTGTTTCGGTGGCCGCCGACGAGCCGCGTAAAAATACGACGACGAAAACACGCGTATACCATACCGCCATCGCACGGCCGTCGTGTCACGTGGTACACGTGCGAGTATATTGTCTGACGGCGGCGAGCGTCGTGTACTCCACGTATATATTATATTATTATTATTACTATTATTATTATTATTATTATTATTATTATGCCGTCGTGGTCGTCGGAGTCTAATTCGAGACTGGTCCCCGGCGGCGTTCGGTGGTCCAGTGAGCTTAGAGACGCGTCTAAAAATAGGCCCACACTCGCGCGCGCCGCGTCGGAGGCTCACGGGTCGGGGCGGCCGACACCTCCGTCGGGGGGTCCGAGTCGCGTCGACGGTAGACGCGGACGCGCGCGCGCGCGCCGGCCGGCAATAAAAACGCACACGTAACCGTACGCCGGCAGCTGAGAGTCGTGTAGCGCGCGCGCCCAAGTAACAAACCGCGGTGTCGCGTAACGGAGTAACGCGTGGTGCGTGTGGTGCGTGTGGTGCGCGGTGTGTGGTGTGTGGTACGCGGCGCGTGGTGCGTGCGGTGAGTGCAGTGCGTATTACGCGTATTATATTGTGCGGTGCGCGCCCGGTAACGTGCGGTATACGCGTGGACGATGAACCGCGCGTAGCCGCCACTGCAGCGGTCGCCGTCGTCGGACCGGACCGCCGCCGGTGGTGACCGCTACCGTGGTTGTGCAGCGGCGCCGTCATGGAACGGAAACGGAGCGGCCGGCGGTACTACAACAAGCGGAAAAAGACGTGGACGCAACAGTGCAAGGACTACTTGCGGCAGTTCATTGCGTTCCTGTTCAGCAACATCGGCATCATTTGCCTGGTGGTCGGCTACACGATTGCAGGCGCGTTCATGTTCATCTTCATCGAGGGTGCGCCCGGCAACGCGATAGCGGTCATCGACCGGGTGGGCGCGAACCGCAGCGGCACGGCCGACAGGATCTGGGACATGGTGTGCTGCAACGCGTACTGCGAGGACGAGTGGAAGCAAGAGGTGCAGGTGCATCTCCGGTCCTTCCAGAGTCACGTCATCGAGGCCGTCCGCAACTTTAGCTACGAAGGCCCCAACAAGCAGATGACCCGATGGTCGTTTTCCGGATCGTTCCTCTACTCGCTGTCCGTCATCACCACCATAGGTAAGTGGATGGGTCGGCCCCGCGTGTCATGTTAAATCTCCGGTCGAGTGGTTTAGTGGTCCTAACTCCTTGAAGAGAACCCTCTGGTTGAGGAGGTCAGTGGCAAGGGGGGGGGGGTGTCGTATGTTCACTGGGAGATCTTCCAAAAGAATCGAAAATCCCTCCAGGAATCTGGACGATTGGGATTGTTTGAGTACCTACCTATTACTTTAACTGAGACATGTAATGGTACATCATATTATATGAAATTACTCGACAATTAATGGAAATAAAAGCAATAGTTTCGGGAGATAAAAAAACATACCAAGCTTATATCCGGTACGACCGGACCCATCCAAACTTTCTTCAGTGTTCCGATCCAATAATAACATAAAAACTCCGAGAACCGTAAACAAAATCGTCTCTATGTCTGTGGATAATTTCATTTCCCCATAATTTTTGAAATTCTCTTTTCCGTTGAATATATAGTTGTTTGACTTATTTTGTGTGCATTAATACTAATTTATCGTATATTGTTATAATATATTTGTGGTTGATTCGCTTAAAAAAATGGAATAAAACGCCCATGGTAGAATTGATTTTTCAAATAGTTTAAGTCGAGTAAATTACAGACATAGGAATATTTTCTTTCAAACTCGGTATTTGACCCTTTGCCGTTTGTGTAAACCTGACTTAACTATTGTAGCTCACTAAAGGGTGGGCGGCTTTGTGGTTTTGGGAAACTTATAAACCAGACAAACGTCGTGGTTTTACCGAGGTTCGTGAATTATTAATATAATGTAAGACGCCATGACATCCTTTTGAATACGTCAAGTCGAATTTGACTGCCTATGTCAATCTTTCGAGTAATATTATGCATACCTATGTAACTGTCTTCAAAGCGTCTATCGATTTGGTTTTGGCGGTTTTGGTATGAAACATAGCTAAAAAACCAATTATCTTTATATTTATTTTTGTACGGTATTGTGCTATAAAATATATATTTTAATTTCACCACAACGTTTTCCAAACCGATTAAGTTTTGAATTATTATTGTAGTCCGGCAGTTCCTCCTATAAACTTATATTTATCCAAGTGTACCAAATTAGTTTTTAATCGTTTTATATGTATAACTGTATGTATAGATTCATCAACGTTTTTATTTTTTTATTAACGACTTAGTATTTTTAGTCACAATATAATCTAATATCTACAGAGACAACAATCATTAATATTACCGTAAAGAGATTTTAACTACCTAAAATAGTTTTAAACGACTTGATAAAATTGGGTTTAAATAAAATAGTATTAAATTCATTTTATAGACAAATAACAATGAGTAATTATATTCTTTAGTAGGAATCGACGAAAATATACGAAAATATAACATAGGTATAATATTATTAATTCAACAATTGTGGTGCAAGACTACTAATTAAATGTCATAATAATAAACCAAGCTGCCGAATAATAATCATATACGGTATTATTCATGAAAGATATTATATTGTACGATTTAGTTTAAGTAATTAGGTAAGTAGGTAATACTGTCCTGTTATTGAGGCTTCAACTTAATAAATAATCAAAAAAAAAAAAAAACCATAAACAGATATTAAATAATATTAAAATAGAATGTAACTAAAATATGAAACTGAAAAATAAGCAGTCCCTTTATAGTTAGTTGGCGTTTACATGAAGTTCTGCCTACTGAGAAAGTCTCAAAGTTCTATTAAAACCACGTTTGTTTCAACGAATTTTGATATTTTGAACCAATAACTTATGGAAATATACGTAGAAAAGCAACAACTTTTATTTGACGTGTGTTTGACTTATAAGTAAGCGCGCCTTGTAAAAGTTATAGATATTTTTTACCACCCCACATAATAAGTGTTCTTTGTAAAATTTACGAAATAGCGTAAATACTACAACTCGATTTTTAAGAATCTAAAATATGTATTTATGCATTTGCAGTGCATCAAAATTTTTCGATGAAATTCTTGTCGAGCTAAAAATAATATGTGTACTTACATATTATATTATTCTCCTTCACTAATAACGATTACGAATTTGTGCCCCATGTCTCATCAAATACAACTTCGAATTGCCTCTCCACAACATAAATTATAATTTGTCATATATTTTAACCTAGGTATAGCCGTAGAGGTTTATAGCCGTAGAGTATTATCGTTTTTAAACTATTTTCATTTTTTAATATTTTGTCTTTAAAAACACTTTTAGACGTGGTAGTTGAACAATCGACATATTGCATCATGTTGTATGTATGTATATAACGATAATCGAAATATTATGATAACGACACTGATACTGTTTAACGACTATAACGGACTTATTTGTAGGATAATTATATTAGGTAGCCAGGTAGGTGTATGCAATCAAGTACGAATGCTTATTTGAAGTCGATATGCACTTTACATCTTATTAATGTATACTAATTTAATTCTTTTTTATGTCTTTTATTGTTTTACGACTCACAATCTTTAGTCGGCATGTAACAAAAAATTATCTGAGGTATTTTATTTATTATCATTATTATTTTGTTCTCTGGTTTGGCTGCTAACAAAACATTAAAAATCCGTGCACAATTTAATAATATTATAAGTTATAACTAAGAGTGATTGGTTAGGTATATTTTTGGCTAATACAATTCTGACTTTATTTCCTGCTATGCCATAAAATATATAATTTTTTTTCGATATCGTGGCTCGCCCAAATCGCTTGTTTTTGTTTCTATGTAATGACTCTATCTCTACCAGTGCTTGCACACATACACAAAACAAATTTCACTAAGATATCAAACAATAACAATTAGTGGAGATTTTTTAGGGGGAATTATAAAAAAATGTTTATAAATTTGTTCTGAAAATGATTTATTAATGAACATTTTGTTATTATTTAACAATTTTGTATGGTGGGAGAGGGTTTCTACGTGAATTAATTTTTCGGGAGCGGCACGCCAGTGTTCCTCCGCAATGAATATAACTGATAATTGCGTAGGCAATAGGAATTGATAAGTGCGATAGTGATAAGGTAACGTAACGATGATAAGTAGTTACGTGATACTATTAGTTATAAATGCTATAAAGGCTTGAAACAGAAAACATTTTTTTCCAATTTCGATTTTAGTTTTAGATATTGATATTTATTTTTTCCGATTTCGTAGTTGGTTATATGAAGATGGATTATTTCAATGTAGAGTGTGTAAATCCCCCACAAGTTATACTGGTATTTGAATAACACACCTCCCTTTTTTCCTGGCTACGTGCCTAATAAATATTGTAATACTTATATTTTATACAATTTAAAATTAATGGTAAATGGAAATACATTGTTATTGTATGGTTACCGATTCCTTTTATACCGAACCGTCATTGCCTCAGCTCTCAGGTTTAACGTGGGTGCGTCTAACCGAACTTGTAATGACTAATGTTATGACTTATGATTATTAAATTCCTTCGTGGTTTTATACCTATGTGTATATTATTATTAACCGGAACTATCACTACGTTTAAAATTATGCACTCGTGACACGTTGTTAATAAGTAATAACCAAAGACACTCTCATTCGATATATTTTACGGAATCAGACATCGGGTTGATATAGTAGCTGTGGCATTTAGGCGGTTCTACATTATAATGTTACAGTAATATAATATTTTACACATAGAGTTGTATCTCTCACTCCAATGAGAGCTGAACAGGATGCGAAATGTCAGTCATGCTTTAATGTTATTATTTATGAGTTATTACATACATTTCAATATTTATAGGTCATCCACCCATAAGCAATTCCCACCATTGCAGCAAATTATGATTAGTCGTTATCGACTATTCCTTCAGTGACATTATCCTCATCATATTGAGCGTCTTATATTAGGAGCGGTTGTTATTATTATAAACAATTGTTCTGTTATTACTAACGTAGTATTACACTATAATTTAGTATGCTTGGAATTCACGGCATTCAATATTAACCTAATACCTTTTCATATAGGTTCGCACTATACGTACCTATATATATATAATGTCTTGAATATCCCGTATCTTCTTGAGAACCTTCGTTGCGAATTCTCATACTTAAATTTGGGGTTTTCAACAGTAATATGTCTAGACATTTCCAGTCTAATGATACCTATACATTTTATAAACAATTCAAAAACCATTTTTTTTAATGTAAAATCGAATTTTGGTATTTTCAAAATTTGTATTTTTTGTTCGAACAATTTGGTAGAGTTTATAATTAATAATTACATCCACAAAATTAAATAATGAATCAATAAAAAAAAACCCCACGAAAAGCGATGAATAATGTTAGTAGGTAGGTAGTAATAATATAGTAGGTACCTATATATGACGTGACTATAATAAGAAAAATGTTCGTGCTGTCTCTGCATACAGTGTATTATTATTATTATTATTATTTTAAGCGCCCTGCCCAAATGTGTGCGCCGAAATATCTGTTGCGACTTGCGGTGGGCGCTATGCGAAAAATCTTTCTGCCTGCCATGAAATTGATTGGCTTCAATTTTTGTCAGGCCACGGAGTTATTCATTTTTTATCTCCTGGACCGATTTTGCATGCGAACCTTAAACACGCACGCACGCACATGGAATATATATTCAGTCTACAGTACGAACACATTTTGTTAAATTCTCGAGGGGAACGATTTAATAAATTTTCCATTACACAGTGATTTACATACCTAATAAAATAATACATAATATATGAGCGTAAGTCGATTTGAAGACGATACAACATAATTCTACACTCAAACTCGCTTTAATAATATAATATTTTATAATAGTAGGTTAACCACATATTATAATATAGTATAAATGTATATTTTATATTATAATGTAATTTATCGAGTATCACATAAGCTCAAAGCATAGGTACCTATATAGGTACACTTATAATTATAGGTAAATTACGTTCTGTAAAGTAATTTTTTTAGAGGAAAACATTGAATAAACAATTTTTTTTTTAAATTGTTATTGTGTTATGGTTTTAATTATTTAAATGAACTATTTCCAAAATCGTAAAACGTTTAAATATGTTAAGTGTGCGTTTACATTAAAATTAGTAAAATTCTCATCTATATGATATTAATTAGAAAACTATCGTCAGTACAATAATCAACGATGATTTACACACTTTGTTGACAGTCTCTAATATATGTGCAAATATTAAAATATTTATAAGTTCATACAGTTCAGTCAAATTAAAACTTGTATCGATCGCCGTTATGGTTATTCTTATTACCTCCACCATTAACACATACCTACCGGCTACCATCGTTTACGATAAAATCAGTTCATTTTTTAAACGGAACAAGCAATTTTCTCGTTACCTGTTGCATAAACCATTTGTGTAGGTACTAGGTAGTAGGAACCAGGTACCAGGTGCATTGAACAATGTTATTTTTCTGCTCAAACGAAAACTAAGATATTTCATAAATTACTGTGAAAAATCAAAAATATTTGCTTCCTTTATTTTTGTATAGAATATTTTGGCGTCGTGCATATTTACCGTTGCTTATACATATTTTATATGTTATAATGTTATGTAGAAAGAGAATTTATTAATTTGTGTGTGGTCGCCAACGATGGTAGCGTTAGGGTGTAAGGACGAGTTAGTGTTACTGCAGCCACTTAAAAAAATTGAAAATCTCCCGTTCATATGTGTATGTTATAGTACATACCTATATTTTATATACTATACAACGATTTTCTTTATTTTAATAAGCTTGTATAAATGTGGAGACGCAGAGCTGCAGATCAAAATATATCTATATAATCTATTTATACAAGACATGTTCTTAAACATATAACATTATGGAATAATGAAAAAAAAAAATATGAATATTGAATGCTATTATAACTTACTATGATCAACATACTTTCTTAGTCCTTACTGAGTGACTGTGCAAAGGCTTTGTATACCATTTTGATGAGTTTACCAATCGAAAGAATATTATTTTATTTTATACTGTAATGTTTATAAGTAGTAGAGATTGGTTGGCATACAGCACCAAAAACTAAAAATCAAGTGATAATAATTAATTATGCCAAAAAAAATAAAATGAACTCATGTACATAAACGATGTTCTCAATAATAACAGTAACAATACTTATACTTCTTAACTATATAATATGCACCAGGGTTGGATTTATGAGGAATGGGGATGGTTCAAGGACTGCACCCCCTCCCAGAATTTTCGGGGATATTTTTAAAAGCTATGTGTTTTATTTTTACTAGGTATAATTTTTTTCATCAATATTATAATATAATCATTTAATAATTTTACTCTCAGAAATTGACTAAAAATTTATTTTGACCAATCCTATAATCCAGTGGTTCCCAAACTTTTTTGGCTCGTGACGACCTTTTTTGAGATAACAGTTCTACAGGACCCTTCCTTAAGTCAGTGCTTGACTAGGTAATCATAAGAAATAGTATGAAATTCTATTGCAGCGCTGCGACCTGTAAAGACATATGGAGGCTCCCCAGGTTGCACACCTTGGGAATCGCTGCTATAATCTATTAAATCTCTGATTCGGTATGAAAATAATTAATAGGTACACAAATCTATATCATCAAATATATTATCTTTGATGTAGGCTTAGCAGACATAACACGGCTATAATATATTATTCAACTATTTCAACTTATTGGAAATGTTAATATGTGAAATCACTTTAGGATAAATTCGTTATTCAATTTTGATACTCAGGATTTTAGAAAATAACCTCAGAAAATTATTTTCTTCCAAACTAATCCTTATATTTTTCAGTGAATGCCTGTTTAAGTGGATTTTGTTTTGGTAAACCAGTGACCACTATTTAAATTGACTGTAGGTTACATAATAGTATAATACTAAAGTCTAAAAGATATAATATTACGAGTAAAATACTTTCAAATTTTTGTATTTTAGTCTTTGTATTATACTTATTTTATACAATTTTTCAACATTTCTTTCTTCGTGAAATACCTAAATATATATTCATTATTTTTCTATTTATTTAATTTTTTCTTATTCACTCTATCACCCGTCTGAAATAAAACTACCGTGAATCGTCCTTGCACTAGATGTACGCATTGCACATATACATCTGAAAAAACTAGTCACAATTACGTCTGGTAGCACACTTCAAATTCCATCAGCTATATAAGTATTATATTATATGATAGGTAGGGATTTCGCCTCTAAATTACCACCCTCCAGCCTTTATTATCATACTCATCCCATTTGGTCAACAGCCATCGAAAAATCCTTGATTATGCATATAGGTACTATACCGAGATGTATTATACAAGCCACTGTCGTCGGCTCGTGCATCAGTTTGTTCGGAAACAACGGTAACCGACCATCGTATAATATAATATATCATGTATACGCAGCTCACTATACACGGGGAACTGGCCTCCGGAAAAATGTCGGTGCCAAATTATCCCAAACCATAATTAGCGTCAAGCGAACCGCCGCACGCATCTCGGTCATCCGTGAATGTATTACATAGACCGTGTTATAACGTTATAATATAGTCTACTTTAGAGCACTTTTAATAACTCTGCCACTGCCGCCGCCGTCGACATCCCACGTGCATAATTACGTACCAATATAATAGTGTCAATAGCGTAACGTTTCGCGTATATACCTGAATCCTGTATACCAATCTACGTTATATAATACGCATTACGATGTATGCATCGGAGTATCAGACGTGTGATCGATCTCGATAGGATAAACCGACAGTGGATTTATCACGGTCTTCCCGCCGGATGTGATGAAAACCACAGGGACTTTTTGTGGCAAAAACAAAAGCGTAAAGGTGAAATAAACGTAAGTACATACACAAACGCAGTACACTGCACACGTAATAATATTATATGATATTTACGATGAGAGGCGCGTGTAACTGTATATGCGCAGATAAATATTACTGCCTATAGGCATGTGCAGTATATATTGTGTATATTTTAGGCACGTATATATATAATATCATATATTATGTAGCTGTACCTAAGTAATATATATTATACATCAGTTCGACCGTGTTATAGCTGTTTGGCTGTATTAGCACCATCGTATACGATGCGGTTTTATGGATATTATGACGCTAATGGACTACTTCATTTCATTTTATATTTAAAAAAAAGCTTTTATTCCTCGTCAAAACTATGATTGAGTGCACACCGAAATGCGTTGATGAAATGTAGAGAAACTCGTCGGTTATCATTATGGTTATTACTATTATTTTGATACACCATCCGCAACGCAATACGATTGACGTGCTAAATTTTAAAATCCAAAAAAGGGGTCTAATGACCAAAATATTAAGCTATGCAAAATATGAAACACTATGCCAGTAGCTACTAAAGCAGCAGTCCTGAATCCATGTTTGATTTTTAAAATATTATTTTTACCGTTGGTACTCGCCTACGTTTAAATTAAAACAATATTATATATACCTATTATAAGTTATTTTTTGGTATTTGTGCATACATTTTAAGCTCATTACCTTCGTAGAATTGGCTGCTTTTTAAATTTGACACTCATCTGCATGTTATTTTTTTAATTGAGTCCGTATATGAATATAAGTTAATTAATTTACATTATTTAACCATTTCACCAAAATATTATCGAAATACACTGGGTACTTATTTTGAGAGACATAATATAAAATAATTATATCTTATATCAATGTTACGTTTACTTTGGGGCAACTGAACGAGGAAAACGAAAAGAAACGAGAAGTTATAATAATATGTATGGTCTCTACCAAAATATTAACCACAGAATAGAATATGCCCAATCCTTGAAAATTTATTTAGGTTCACATTGTTGAAATCAGCGCAAAAGATAATTTCATTATTTAATTTCAATATAAAATTATTCCATTAAGCTTATAATTCGAGGACAGCAGTGGTTTTCGTCGTATCTTAGACCTTATATTATAATTATGATATGCACAAACATGAAAATCTTACTGTGGTGTATATCATATTATACTCAAAGAAACATACTTATGTATTATACTTCTACTCTAATTCAAGTGTAATTTTCTATCTTTAAATAAATATAATAGGAAATGTATAAAAATATGTTATTTGACGTCTGGTTTGCCAGTTAAGAGAAAAATAATCTTCGTCAATGACGACAAATATGGTTTTGGTTTTTTTAACAACGTTTGTGATATTTCCGAACGCGCTTTGAAATAAATAAAAAAGTCTGCTGAGTTTCAAAAATAATTGGTCTGCTCTCCCCAGCCGACGGGTTGCCTGTTAAAATCAAATCTCGTAGCGTTGTTGCAATCGATACCACTGTGAATAAGAATAACACTACCAAAATACATTCAGGATAAGGATAAAAATAATATTAATAGGCATTTAAAATCGAATTTTGAACTAATACTTAGTTAATTTCGTATAACTTTAATAATTAACTACTTGTTCATAACAAGATTATTTTTCTAACTTGTAATTCTCAGAAATATTCTGTTTTAAATTAAAAATGTATGTGGTCATTCAAAAAAGTGATAATTTAAAAATGATTACAGTTCAAATTGTTTTTAAATGATTTTTTTATATAAAAACATGATTTCTAAAAACGTTTGTACTTTACGAGATAAGGAATAGGTGTTTATTGTTAAAAGAGTCACCCTGTAGAGACACTCCACAAAGGATCGTTACATTTGTTCTTTTAGTTTTTTTTTACACATCGCCGGCTCCGTTTCTGTGATATTATTTCCATTTTGACTACAACTTCATTGAAGTATACTCGGACCATAAATATTTTTAACACATCTTCCATGAGAATATTTGTTCACTCTATTTTATCAATGATGTATTTATAATATGTATATATTAATATATTATGCATGTATGTATGTAAGGTCGTAGTTGCAATGATTTTTTTTGGGGAGGAGGGATGGGCTTAAAATAAAATTATATATTTTCATAACATTTGCTAAAAAGAACAAGTAATATTTACTTAGATCGTAAAATCAGTGTTTATATTATATTTATATCAAAATCAAAATTACATTTGAACGAGTAGTTTTTGTGTTATTTAACTTTGCGTACTTAGAATAATAGACCCATGATAAAGGGTTTGAAAGATATGGGGAATTGGTTATAAGATAATTTTAATAATCAACAAACATTTTATAGTTATTTAAAAAGGTCTAAATAATAGATCTAATATAAAATTTATCTTATATTTGTGTATACAAAATTTTAAAGACTTAACTTTAAATTTTCAAAAATCAGAATTTTAATATATTCATCGTATAATGGAAAAATGGGGAGAGCATGCTTGGTAAATCACTCTATATTTACATAACGTACCCAGAATTTGCACTCGCACGATTATATTTTATAGCAATTTAAACTGTAGTCTTGTGCAAAGTATAATAATAATATTATTACTTACTACTTTCTTAGGTACATGGTAAATTACCATAATTAATTGAGTTTTATTAATTAAATTTATTAACTTTAAAAAAGTTTTAGAGTTTTGAACTCTCGAACCCCTCTTCCCACAAATATGACCTATATAATTATATGTATGTATATTTATACTGAAAGTTAGTTTAGGTTCATATTAAACAATAAAAAAAAAATTGTTCCTTTATGATAGAAGATTAGTAAATGTTATTCAGTTGAATTCTGTTTTTTCACACATTTTTAATCGGATTTCAAATTATTTTTATTCGGTGTTATTTATATTCTGACGATTAGGATTTTTTAAGTTTCAAATTTTGTTATAATATACAATTTTCTCTAACATAAAATACGAGTACCTACGCACGTTTATTAAAAACTATTAGTTTGAAGTTATGTACTTGAAAGTCCATACAAAATATGATTTTTATAATTAAAATTAAAATAAAAACAAAACTTTACTTATTTACAGCACCTACGGACATTTAATTGATGTTCACATTTAGTATTTGTTTGTTAAGTGAGTAGTTGTAGTAGATTGAAAACTATATTCAAAATCAAGCATTTAATTCATTTAAACCATAATGTCAATAAATAAACAAATATAAGTATTGTTGTACTAGTTCAGATAACTATTATTATTTTCGTATACCGACTATTTTAGATAAAAATGAGTATTATTACCTCATACAGTCGAGCATCAGTAATAACTTCAAAGATAACGAAAAGGAAATAATAAAACCCTGGTCAATTCTATAGTTCCATCGTCCATTGTGCAATCAATTATGTGACCAAGCTCTTGAAATAAAATAGTCATATATGAACCAGACAATAAGTGTAAGCCAATAACCTATATTGTTGACTTATATAAGTAGTATTACTGCAGAAAAGAAAGTATTTAACTACACCTCATCATTATCTAATCTAATATTATTAATTAGGTACTTAGGTACTCATATTACAATATTATAAACTAATAAAATATTTAGTATGCATGAAAGTTTCTTTTCATTTTTTATAACTAAACATATGGGTATGTGTTAATAGATAAATTAGTATCAATTAATATCAATTGTTGTGCATTTTCATTTATCATCAAGTAGTATAGTTTTAATAATTGTATTATGACTAATGTATAGTAATGAAATTATCATCAACAATAAATAATGGAATATGGTTCATGAAAGTTCGCCATTATAACATAGTATTATATGCATATATTATGCAAAATACAAATTGGTCGACCGAGCATGCTCTTCCCCATTTCTACTATTTTTAAAAATGTCGACGTATATGAATCACAATTTAAAAGATTAGTTTCTGAAATGATTAAACTATAATAATAATCCATGAAATAGGCTTAAAGATAAAGATGCTATGATGATTCAAAAATTATAGTTATAGTAATTGCAAAAAATAATAATATATTTATAATTTATAATTTATTAAAAAAATGTCTGAATATAATAAATAGGTTCTAGATTAAATAATAAATATTACTTATTCAATTTTTTATTTATCTATATAAAATCATTATTAAGAATAATTATTGTTTTTAGCATATACATTTTAATAACTAAGAAACCATTCGTTTAAATTTTGATTTATATAATATGTATGCATCGAAAATTCTAAAAAATCATTTGTTCAACAATTTACCAAAAATATTTCAGTAATTTAATTTAAAAAGAAAAATTGTACCTCTCCAGGACACTCCTTATATTTTATAAAATATCTGATTGATATTAATTTGAAAATTCAGGTTTTGAGTACACCTACTAAAATATTCCAAAAATTGTAACTAAAATACATTCATCATTAAATAAAAATTCAGGCGAACATCCATGCTGAATCACGCTGCATATATTGATACAATATCGAATAAACTAAAAGTAAAAACAATTAACTAGCACTAAATTATACGGATTTTCGGTTCTTATTGGTACTTACGTTCATAATATCGCGAAGGTATAAATAGTTGTGTGCGAAAATTATCTTGGAAGATTTTCCAAAAGTCTTACGCCGAGTGTTTCAGTAGATCTACAGCCCGTCCGACGTGCTCCGCTGCGTAACGGCGTTATCGTCCGTCACTTCCCGTTTTCGCAAGCCAGACCTGCAGGACCACACGTATTGTAATAATAGTATTTAATTATCATGTGTATATAAAATATACATTTGCCGTCGTCCGTGTGACGTTTGCTTTTGGCATCCGTGATATATGTAAGATCTAACATAATATAAATTGGTGCAGCACGATTGGGCATTTTTAACCGTTCGGTATTCCAAATACAAACAAAGCTTGGGTCCTCTGATATCACTAAAATTAACACTGTTCGTGCATTAAAATTAAAGAAGAATATGCTATATAAATTTTGTTACAAAGTAGTAAGTACCTACCTATATGGCTTTAATAATATATTACCTATATCGGCTATATCATATATTATACATATTTTATACTGTAATAAAATAATATCAAAAATATAAAAGATATATTTTTTCCATAGTCTTCTATTATTTATTACAGCATTATTTCTATAATGTAGAAGTTGATTATTATTTTACTATATTTTACGACAACAGCTTTGACCCAAATTAAATTGCCACGCAATAATTTGTACAGTTTGAAACGATTCTTATACTGGAATGAGAACATGTATTTATCTAAATTAATTTTTTGTTCTTTGTTCCCTTATTTTTTGCAAAGTTATCTAATTAAAACTCAAAATATGTCATTATAGCGTATATTATACATATTATAAGTGTTAATTTATTTTGATGTCAATAAACGATAAGTCAAATGTATATATATAACAATAATTATTAGTTGATTATCTCATAATAATTGGTACCAACGTTGATATAGTACTGCAGTACTATTATAGTATTATCACATAGTAAGTAATTGAAACTTAGTGGCCATGTTCGTAGTATTTACATTTATTGTTTCTAACTTACAAACTAATATAATAATTTAACGTACATGCAATAAAACACTCATTATGTAATATTATAATAAATAATTACTGAATACCTCCATACGAGACTACTGTGACAAAACGTGTCACAAAATTATTTAGAAAAATATAGTGCCTAATAACGTACCTCGTTTTGGGAGAAAATGCACAAACGTGTTGTAGCAGCCAATCGCACATAAATGTCGTCCGTCAAACACTCCAAAGTGCCTGACCGGTGAAAACGGCACGTGGATTATGATAATAATATTGTACGCTATTCGCGTGTACATAATAATCATGCCAGTTTCCTCTCGTCCCACTAAACGTTACCAGCTATACCGTAACCGGCATCACCTGCAGCACGTGCATCAGCTGCAGCTGTGACTTGGGGTCGAGTGCGTGCGAAACGTCTCGCGTCGGGTCCCCGTCGTGGTATATTACGATAATATACATACTATAATATTATGACATTACATAATATTATTAATCGTTGTATTGTTATAAATTATGTAATACCCACATTAGGTTATTATCATTTCCGTGTCCATTAACCGCGATTTTAGAAGTTGTCCCCTGTGACTTGCCTCAGCATTGGTAGCTGGTACGCAAAGCGAATTACAATATGTAATATCATATAATTATAACATATTATGCCTACGGTGCGAGTGTGCACGTCTCGAACGTCCGGAAAGTTTTACACACACGTAGTAGTATTATAACAACGCGTTCGCTTCGGACGAATGAACAACTACTGCAGCAGTCCCAGTTTGAAGGAAAACGTTTCAACGTTTCTACGCCAAGCGCACCCAACAATTCGTTTATAGTAATACAATTTTTAAATAAAAATTAATGTTACTCTTCCATCTGCGGGTTGTTCGTTCTCGTTCGTATGAATATTGAGAGTACACATCCTTTCTTGTTGTCATATTATTACGTCATCTATACTCCTGCAGCCTAAACCTCGTGACCACACGTGGAACCGTGCTCACGGCTATTGATGAAAATATTATATTATCTGTACAGTCCGAATACACCAAATCATAGAGGAATGTCGAAAAAACAAACTTTTAACTTTGAGTTAATCTAAACATGAACAATGGGAGTGTATAATAATGCTGTGGTTATCGACTGATAACACAGTACCTATAGGAAGGTAGCTAAGTAGTATATTGTTATATATTTTGTTTTTTATAGTGGTAATCACACGTCATGATCAAGAGGGATATGTCCAGCGCAGTCTTAATTTTACTGTATACATATTACAGGAGAATTGAACATAATTTGATTTGTGCATCACACTAAAATGTTTATCATTCACACATTATCACACTGAAATGTTGTGTTTTAAAAAAAATAAACAATTTTATAACATGTTATAAATGATTTAACAAGACATAAGTTATTTATTCTTAAAAATTAAAAGTTAAAACATTTATTGAGTTATTAATGAACCGTCGTTAAACCGAATTTTGTGTTATTTCTCAATTTTTAAGTAATATAATAAACGATTATAACATTAAAACGTAAATATAACAAATAAATACTAAAACACCTAATACATACTTAAATGGCTATATATTGTGGTTAGTTACTTGTATACACAAATAAGAGGAAGGTAAAATTAATTTGTATTGTATTTAATTCGTTTGACTTAAACTATACCCACAACAACATTATATAAGTATAACTGTGTCGCGAAAAATAAATAATGGGCACCGAGTCTTAATAATACACGGTTGACACTTCTAATTTTGTTCTCTAGAATATTAAAAGTAAACATTTAATGTCGCCATAAAATATGCGAAAAGTTTTATACGGTTTTATTTCATCTTCAAATCGTATATTAATTGCACTGAAATACTGCAGTGTGTATTTTAGCGCAGCGTGGTTCCAAGATTAATAGGCAATAATAATAATAATGTTTGTCGACCGATAAAAATCGTCGGACTCGTTAAATGTATTTTTAATTTTGATTTTTCTCTTTCATTTAATAATTAAATGATATATATATATAAATACTAATAATAATAATAATTATAAAGCACATTTGACTCTCAGCGAAAATATTATGCTCGCGTAAAAATACATTCAGAACACATAACTCTCGGTACCGTTTAATAGTGTTTAAATTACCGACGGAACCGTTGCGTATATAAACAATATACATTATTATTATTATACATGTATAAAGTGTTTGATATACGCTTTTCGTTTCGCAGAAAGTCCCGACGTTATGCGGTCTTGTTTGTGCAGTTTTTACTGTTTCGCTCACTATCTCACTGTCTCCGTCTCTCATTCTTTCTCCGTCACTCATTCTCTCTCACCATGTCTCTCACCCTGTCTCTTTCTGTCACTCTCGTTCTCTCTCTCGCACACCACATCTTCTCTTCTCTGCTCAAGTCTCCCATCTCCGGTCGTACAACCAATGCTGGGCATTAGGTTTATTTTCGTATTAAAAACAGCATCAATGGGTCTACTCGAGAACTACGCGCCCAGTGAAATGTATAATTGTATGTGTGTGTGTGTGTGTGTGTGTGTGTGTGTGTGCGGTTTCGTGTCATAAACGCCGCACAGTCCACTGGTAATGCGCCGAAACGAGCCAGTACTTCCAACGGATTCTTTGTGTGTACGACGTGCTTGGAAATGATAAATCGGCCGTTGCTTATTGTTGTTGTTGCTGTTATTATTATGATTTATCCGATAGGAAGACGAAAGATTTCGACGTCTTTGGCGAAAACGTCGACTTAACATACGCATTCTGCACGCGAGTCTCTATTTGCATATTTTAGATTACGACGACGATGGGTTTATTGGTTTTGGGATGTTGTATTTTTTTCCCCGTTTCTATTTCAGACCCTTTCACGGTTCATAAAAAAAAAACTTCAAAAAGTTTGACTACCTACTCATATATCCACTATAGATACAGGCGACGTAGGACCATGATACACACCGTAACGCTGGACGTTTCATCTAGAGTTTTTGATTTTTTTCTCCTTTTTCGCATATATATTTCCTTTTTATATGCATACCAAGAGACGTGAGTTCATTGCGTTTGATTGCACACACATATACGTCAGGCTCGGGTTAAATGACCAATGATGTTATAATATAATATCACTACGCAGTATAGTTGGTATCGTGTTGTATAAAATGCGCAAGAAATACTAGGGTAAACGATCAAGGATAAAAGTTGGACAAGAATATACGTTCAGTGTACTTATGACTTCGGTCTAATAAAATATTAATATTTGAGTTGTGTTATATACTTATACACACAGATATATTTGACATAACCCTTATTATTACCATTAACATTATTCGTTAACCAGTGGACATTCTCCCTACAATGTTAAATGAATTTAACTTAATAAATAAATGTCATATTTGAGACGTACTTTGATCATATACAATAATGGTTGTACAAATCAAATAACAAACTAAGATTGGAGGGAACGTTTCGAAAGTGCATTATAACTTATCAGTCCTCATACGATATCGCGCTGCCCATGTGAAAAGCGCTAGTGTTATCTTATGAATAGTTATGATAAAACTCGTATTATATTCACTTACAAAGTATAGCTTTTCTAATTTTATTTTCAAAGCAGCACGCCGGAGTTATTGCAGTTACGGCACTGTTCTACAACAGTGCACAATTTTTGCTAACGAAAAATGCTTTACAGAATAACTGATGCAGTGATATTGCTTGAAAAGCAAGGTTTTGGATTAGGAATTAAGCACATTTATTTATATTGTATTTTAGAAGCTTTTTTTAAAATTTAAAAAATCTCAACCTTTTGCTAATCAGTCAAAATCAGTTTTCAGCTATTTTTTAATACATCCGGCGCTTATGGTCCTTTGTTACTACCCCACTATATTTTCAGCATATTATATAATATATATTATTTAAATACAATATGTTCATAGTATATAATATAATATCACTGAATTAATATGTCAGGGACTGGAACCAAACCAAGCGGTATTAGGGCAAGTAATAAATAATATAATACGATACCTCGTAAGTGATATTAATCATTATATGAATCGTTTTTGAAATTTAGCTTAGTATATTAAAGAACTTTAACTTAAGCCAAACTAAAGTTTTTGTTATATTTAGACAAACCAATACCAACGAATCCATTAGCTCCAGTCTCTTGTGTATTCATATTCCATCAATTATTACACCGGTAAAGGTAGTTTAATAATGCAATAACCCATTGATCTTACCAATTTTTACCTTTGAACTGTAATCTTACTGATTACTCTTCAATTTAAGTTATCAAACGATTAAGCACACTCAAAATGTTACAAACACGATACAAAAGTATAACGTTTGTAAACATTTGTTTATTTAAAAAGGAAAAGTCACAAGTTACACTTTAATAGTTTAGAGAAAAATGTTTTATTTATATTTATTTTAGGTATACAATCAGGAATGGAAAGGTTACTCAATTAGCTGTAACTGGTCACAAGATACTATAACTTGGACATTTGTAACAAATAAGTAATAACAAATACAAACTACAACAGTAATTAGAAACTTGATTATTTTTGTTTATTTCTTCGATAAAATAATGACACAGTACTAACTATATTAACTAAATATTTGTTTGTACGCACCGTGTGGGGATAATGAGGTAAAACTTATGTGTCATATAAGTTAGAACTAAAATTTAAGAGTATTAAGTATTAACATGGAAATGTATTTATGAACTTTGGTTACAATATTTTGCAAAATGTAATAATAACAAATGTATATCTATGGTGAAATCATATTATTATAGAACAAATAAACATGAAATGGCAAAGTATAATATATTATAATGTTGACATGGAGTATGGATAAACACCCTTACACACCAAAAAGTATCACTTATACAGTATACACCAATGCTTACTATAAAAATGATTGAATTTGGGAACTCAGGAATAAGAAAAAAAATTTTTAATTGAGTCTGCTCAATCGTAATACTAAAAATGTCGCTCCGGTTTATCGTTAATTTTAAGTATTGCATTTAAAACAAATTATAGTTATTTAAATATATAGGTGTTTTAAATGAATTAATGCAATATATTATTTATTTATGTATTTACTTATTGTTATAAACGCCTAAAGGCTCAAAAAATAATAACAATATACAAATAGAATGTTGATTAAGGTAGGCAGCAAATTCATATGAAGCAATCTATATTTAATACGACAACAATAAAATATAGGAGAAACTTGGTTTAATAAATCATAATCTTTTCAATCATTACATTCTCTGGCAATACGATCCAAGGGATTGTTATAGCTTAAAGTAGTACCAAGAAATGGAATTGAAAACAGGGAAGCGAATTATATTGAGGAACATGTAAATTCAAGGAGTATAATAAATCCGGGCAAAATATATGGTATTGCTATCCCCGAACACACTGGCCAGATGTCAAAACATATTTGAAAACTAGGAAAAGGAAAATTTGAACATGTGTTATACATTTCATAACAATAAGTAGTACCATCTACATACATAATATAATATATTCTGTGAAAATCGTCATCGATGTGTAACAATAATTAAAATGCCTAATACAACAAATGTGGAATGCTGTATAAGGTGTTGTGATGTGGATGAATAATAATTACCAGACCTAGCTGGTATGGAAAGTGTCATACTCCCAAGGTGAAAATTAAGGCAGTGAGTAGTGCACGAAACAATTATTATTAAAGCTCAAAGGTTCTCCGTTAGTAGTTTCCTTGGTTTCGTACTCTTGTCTTACAATATTTGCCTAATTAACTTGAAATTATATTATTGTGTTGACCAATGACAATAAAGGCAGTAATTTATTATTAAGAAGGTACATCGCATCTTTATTTTTAAGAGAATCATTTCATACAAAGATTACAACTTTTAACGCTAAAAAATTGTTATGTTTTTGAAACCAATTTTAGTTATTTTAGCTATACCTATTACCTACCTACTGTCAATTTACTCGTGTTCAAAATGTGATGATTCAAATATCCTGTAGACGATATATCATGTTGGACCTAGATATTAGTCGGTCGTATGCGTCTATCATAATATTATCGCGTTCATGTCGTTTATTGTAGATCACATAACGGACTGAAAACATTATACCGTACGGTTGACGGGATTTATTATAGATCGTATTATTAAATGGGGACGTGCATTATAGTATTGCATATTTTATCTCGCCCTCCGATCGGTGTAGAATGCGGAAATCCGAGACGTGAATAACAGAGTAATATTATTATAAATCTTGATGAAATAAACCGAGTTTAATAATATTATATTATTATAATGTAAACGTGGGCGTCGAACTTAAACCGGCTTACCCGGGTTTATTTCGGAGGAAACAACCGAATCAAGTAGACCGTTTTAAAATATTGGAAAAATGTCGAGCGAAACTCGAACGGAACCCGATCCCGAGAGCACAGTTTTTTATACAGAAAGCGAATTGCCTGTGGCTAGGGAAACGAATTGTTCGACTAGAATTTATAATATCTAGTGTATACGTCGTGTATAAAAGTGTTAAACTATTATTTGAATTCCCTAAAAAAATAGGCAACCGTTCGCGATACTATTAGCTAGAATCCCGTTCTTATATCAGTTGTAATTAGTTCTAAGATTTATTTATTTGCAATATAAAATAGTAAAATATGCAACAAAAATAATAAATAATATACGATACATTTTCTTTTGCATTTTTGTTTTCCAAAATCATCGATTAAACTATTTATAATTTTGGAACAAATGGAATACAATTTATTGCTTTAAAATTGTTATGTAATAGCTTAATCATGTTTGTTCGTCTTAATTTTAGATAAATTCATTAGCACTTTTGTACCAATTTTATGAAATTTAAATTACAATTACGAGTAATCGATATAACGTAATTTCGTTCGTACATTCACGTGTTGGTGATTAATCACTAAAAATTTAACCATAGCCGTCCAATCAGACGCAGGTAAACAAAATATAAGATAAAGGTACAACAATATCATTATATTGCATAGTATTTTACTATTTTATATTAAGTTAATGATGTTTAAATAATGATTTCGTGAGTAAATATTTATTTTACCTATGGAAATAAGTAATAATCAGGGTCATATTTTGTAAGTATCTCATATAATGGTCATTCGTCAAATCAAATCGTAATAATATCTTAAACACTTTTGAGTTGGCCCCCACTGCAGTAATACCGCAGCTCCAATCGCCTACCTAGAATAATAAATTATATTATTATTATTCAGCGGCGAGATTGCGAGACATTTTTTTCACGCCGCCCGAAAGTTATTATTCGTCGTCGGCAATTCGAACATATTTTTTATTACCAAGTAGGCGGTAACCGAAAGCGTTCGTGTTTACATACGACCGAAAACATGGTCGACGACAATTATAACAATCGAAATTTTTATTGCCAAACCGCATTACACGACGTCGGCGTGCGTCCTCGCAGTCGTCTCCCTATATACATATACTAGCTGACGGACGGATAGCATTTTGGCATGAGAACGAAATTAATAAATTTTGGTTGACGGGTAGACGGGATTTTTTTCAACGGTTTCCGCGTGGATCGTTGGTCCCAGATCACCGAAATCGAACGGTGGCTGGCATGGTGTGCGTGCGCCCCGGCAAACCCAATTTTAAACGTCCCCGGGAACGATCGAGTGTATTATAGTGTGTGATGTGATTTATACTGTCGCGGGTCCTCGGGTCCGCCTGTTAATTAATTAGTCGGAATAATCGTAATAATTATAATATTATGCACTATCTAAACCTCTGACACTTTTTATTTTCGTTTTAATAAGACATTTCGTTTTATTTTTAAATATTAATCAGAAACGTTTACGTCAATGCTCATTATCAGTTTCAACACCGAAAAAACGTTAAATTGTTCAACACACACGATATAATTGGATGATATTCAAAAAATCTAAGCATATACAGCAACGCGTCTGGATAACTTGCAATAATCTCAAAGCAAATCGCTGTAAACAGAGTTTGAAAAATGCTATGCAACCAACCAAACAGAACAGATGAATGTTTGGTTTCGCGTTGTCCTATACATATACCGGTACTAAGATACCGGATGTGTAGGTATACTTGAAATGTAAACATGGTGTGACACTAACTCTTTTATAGACTATAATATACGACTATAATACACAGAAGGGTTGGGGGGTGCATTCAGAGAAGACACGTATTATACTAATATATCATATTTTTATTGAATTGCATTCATGGTCATGTAATCACTTCGAGTGATGGACAACGGTCGGCTTATTGTCTATTTATCGGCTTACCTACATATTGAATATAGACTGTGGAGAGAGAGTGGCAGGGGTGGCCTAATGCGGGCTGCCAGTAAACACCCCCGTTTAATATCTCTGTTCACTAATATTTGTCATTTTTCGTATTTTATTGAAGTGTTTGGACCACGGTTGTCTGCTAGTTTATTGCAGTACCTATCGTAGATAACCGTGGTTCGGATGTAATCATTCAAGATATGCGAGGGCTATGAACAATCCAATGGTTTTAAAAAAAAAGTTGTCTCACGCAGTCGCGAGTAATCATGTTAACCGTTATTAACCATTTCAATCCTATCACGATTCATGGTAAACGTGTCAAATTAAAACGCTTCTACCAATTATTAAAAAGTATTATAATTAGTTTTTATATTTTCTGTTAAATGTGAACTTTAATTTTTCTGGTCAAATCAAACAGTATTTTACTCATGAATATGGTTGAATGTTTATGACTTTCATATTAAATTTATATTCATAATCTATTAAACATATACTGCATATTATTTAGAATACTATTAAAGATCAGTATGATATATTTTTAACGCTTTTAATAATGCTTTATATCTGATTACTTTAAGGCTTAATCACATACTATTTGATACTTTTTGTGTGGCATATTTGCATGAATTTCTTAGAGTTTCCAAAGTTATGAAAATCCTAACCTACTTACGGCGTAAAATCAGTTCTCTGAAAGTGACAAAATAATAATAAGCTTACATTCACTGCTGGTAAAGACTATTATGAATATGGTGGGTATTGGCATGTTGTAATTTATCGATTAAATATTACGCAGAAAAAAGCAAAGTCAATAAGATATGTTGTGCATGAAATCAATTTTATTAATAATATGTATAATATTATGCTTAGGTACGTGATCAGGCACGTATTATTGAATATGAGTGTATATATATATACGTCTTGATGTTTAGATAGATTAAAATTATTGATTTATTTATTTATCTAGTTACCCTTACTTAAAGATGAGTTTTGTTTTAATTTCAGCGAGGTAATTTATACCTATCAGTACTATAATACCTACATCTATTTGCTGTATAATTGTATAGTACTTGTAGTAGGTATAATCTGACGAAAATGTAGCACTGTTTTAAAGTATTATAGAATACTTATAAAATGTTTGTTTTACTTTTAATCAGCGTAAAACTTTTTGCTATTTAATAAAATGTGCAATTAACAAAAGTCCATAGTATTTATTATATACATGTACAACACGAGTCAAGTGTATACGAACTAAAGGAACATGCTTTTAACGAAACTAGGTTGCGAATATTCTCGATTAAAAATTAAGAGAAAATTGTTCAATTAAAATTATGAACCATCATTAAGATCGACTTCAATTAAAAAATATAAGCCATCGAGATCGACGAGTGGACAATTTCAACTAGTCCAACGTTTGTCTTTGGATATTTAACGAAATAATTAGAAAAGAAAAACCGAAGATATTTTATTTTAATATAAATTGAAATATAACGTGCCGTGCGACTCGTGCGTCGTAAGCTCGCAGCGTCTATTCTATTGTATACACGAGTGCATGACGTACACAGGTACCTATAATACTACAGTAAGTATAAATAAATGATGGCGTCTCCGATGCATATAATAACGTGCGCTTGATTTGAGATCGAGGAAAAAAAAATTGAACATTCGATAGTGAAAAATATACACCGTACGTGTAATATATCGTGTATAGCTGCAGATAAGTTACCGGAGTTTGTTTGGATTTTCACCCGAGTTTTGCATCGGAATTGAATTCTCTGAGAGTTCGATCGCTTTTCACGCGGGAAACCTATGTCAAAATCCAACGGGGCCATAAATATTCCTTGTCTTCGGTAAATATTATTTCCGCTCGCAATCGAATCTCAAGACATATTATGCCACGAGTGGTGCAGTAAATAAAACTATTGTAATAATAATAATAATAATAATATGCGTACAGGTTTTTTTGTTTCCACTGGAAACAAACATAAGACGTCTGCGTACATAATATTATTGTTGTTACGAGCTCGACGGATATTATTTTTTCGTCTGCCTCGTCTCCGGCACTTGTAATAGACGCGTGTCTAACCGATGTATATAATGTGTATTGTAGACGTAATATTATTTTACATTTTCGGCACACACACTGAATTATTATTATTATTATTATTATTATTATTGTCTTACGGTTACTGACAGGTATCTATAGTGCAGTCGACCGTACGGTATTTTCTATATTACATTCGTATAAAGAGAAGCGGTTTTCTATAGTTATGTTTTCCGCTTTTCAGCTTCCATTTGTTTTCAAAGTAAAAGAAAAAAAAAGTTTGCGACCTAAAACCGCGACGTTATCTGCCCCGTCCTGCTGGGTTTCTTTGTTGCAGACTTGCAGCCCCGGGTCTTAAATAATATTAATATAATAATAATTATTGTAATGTTATAACGACCGTGGAACGGCCGATCGACAAGCCTAAAGTTTACATGGAGATGGTTATTAGTGTATGAAAAGTGCAGACCTATAATCACAGATTATATTAAAAATATAATATAATATAGTTTAATATAATCTGTGCTATAATGGAGATGCGTTAATATTATTAAATTCAATCAATGTATTTTTATAAGACCAATATTAGTGTTACAGCAATAATTCCAACTATCCCAGACGTGGGTACCTATATAATAACAAGTATAAGTTGCGCATAATATATGATTATTCTAATATGTCCGGTGCCGAGCAACATTATATTATGTTCAGCATGTCGTGTGTGTACAGTTTTGCAACTCTCTGCGGCCGGAATAAAAATGTTCCGGTTTAGTAAAGTTTTGAGAATATTTAAAATAAAGTTTTATTTTATCCAAACTGAAGAGAACGGACCAAAAAATATAGACCCACCCGAGACCGCAACGAAAAGTACCTAATAAGCACCTTAAAATCAATGATAATAATCACTACAGGCATGGTGGTAATGGTAAACAACATAACATACAAAAGGTAACGGATGTCAATGCGACTGAACTATTCCGATATCGTAAGTATAAAAAAATATCGACGTTATACAGCAAGCATTAATTACAATTCGTGATTTGTAATTCCGTATACTTTATTGAGACTGAATCTTTTTTGGTGCCGATTTGACGCTCCGGATTCATGTCAAGTACAGTTCAAATTCAATTTGTTTCCAAACCAAAGTTTTTCGTTCATCGAATCACTGACACCTATCCCAGACACAAACGCAAATTAAGTAAAAATATCGGTGTCGAATATTCGGCAAGATATCAATTTCGTATGACTTTGTAATAACGTATTATTATTTTATTACGTAAAACTGAGCATGAGCTGCATAATGACCTACTTCGCAAACGAAAAAACAGATCATATTATAATTTACAATAAGATTATTCCCTAGAACCGCCTGTGTTTGAATGAAATGTTATATATATTTATAATATGCAATCAAGTAATTGTATACGTTATACCACACTATGTATAATGTACGTGTTCGCGTGAAACGATAATTCGTTATTCCTGGCTCATATTATAATAATAATATCTTCTCGACACGTTGGAATAATAATTCGTGATATAGCTGTTGCGTCGGTGCGACGATCGGTTAGAACTTTGTTCACCAATCGTAATGAATTATAAATTAATAAAGCAACAATCGAATTCGACGGAACTCAAATAATCGCATCAGCATAATATAATATTATTATTGCAAACGTATGCGAATTATTTATACCGTGTTATGTCCACTTGAACTTTACTTGATACTATTTCATCTACAAGAGTCGTTTAATCTGTTTAAATGTATTCCCATTAAATGTGCGTACGAATATTATTAATATTATTATTATTAGTATTGCTATTTTGACCATCATCCAAGTATCAATATACCATCTACATTGTGTGGGGAGTGCTCATAGTTTAATTTTTTTTTAATTTCGAATGCAGTCATAGTCGATATAGTCGAACTCAGTGGCATACCTAGGATTTTAGCACTGTCGAGGGTCAGAGCTAGACGAGCTCGGGAGAGGCATTGTAGCCTCATATATTTTGTATACAACTCTGTATCAACTTGCGACTGTTGAATGTTGTATAGCTTGTTTGGGATTTATTTAATTTGCTTAAAATGTTGAAATCAAGAATCATAATTTTTCATCCAAAAATTGTCAATTTATCAGATAACATTTCAAAACATCGTAAAATAAATGTTTTTTAAACCCAGCACATAATATTATTACTTATTACAAACAAAAAAAATTAAAAGTTTAAGTAAAATGTATTAATATCATTGTACTTATTTAGAAGGAATATTACATTAATACCTAGATAGTGTGTATATTAATGCGAATTAATTTAAAACATATAAACCTATGTCTATGCTGCAGATTTTTGGAATTTTTAATTAAACTATAATATTGTAAATACTCAGATTTATGGTCATATATATGATATATATATATATATATATATAATATTATAGTCGTTTTTATTAATCTATTGTAATTTTAAAATTCATAAAACCTGTCTGAATATTACAAGTGCTAACTCAACGTTATTAAAAATATAGAATACATAATTAATTATTTTAATAGCTGCAAATATTTGTATTCGAATATCGACAATAGTCGAAACAACAGCATTTTCAATAAGGATATCTGATTAACAATTAACAGAAAAAAAAAGAATTTAATGCTTAAATAAATAAGTTTTTATCGCCACAGGACACTCGAGTATAACAAATCTAAGTATTTTAAAATATTATGGTACTTAAATATAGTTTAAAATTTAATCAGAATTTGAATTTATTAATTATTGAGAAGTAAAAGGGGTGAGAATGCTCAATAAATCATCGTAGATAATGCGATTCTTTTAAAGTTTTACACTTATTTTCTCAAAAAGTAATAAAGTTCATAGAAATATTTTTTTTACATAATTTGAACTCATTATACAAAATAAACTATTTTTTTTACTACTTTTTTCAGCTTTATTTTTTAATTTTTTTATTTTTACATTATACAGCTATATCAATTTTACCGAACGTCTAAGCACTTAAAAGTTAAAACCAATGAAACATATAATTTATGCATGATATATTTTATACAATAGTTAATAATATAAACATAAAAATAGCTTTTTTTATTGCCAGTCGTCGAATAAAAACTTATGTTAAATAAATTACCAAACACTGCAAAAAGCGGTAATTATGGTGTATGTTTTGCTATACTTATAACAATCTTTCTATTGAGACTAGAGACATAAAAATTGATTATTACTGTATGTATATATTTTTTAAATTTAATATAATCTTAATATTATGTAGTTATGTCAAAATAAGTGCCACATAATATTATATTGAGAATTAACTGCAGATGGTAATTGGATCTCCAACCTCTACTCCTCATGGACCAATATGTAAAATATGATAATTGTTACTCGAATATTATCATTGCAAAATTATAATAACTAGTAACATCAAAATAAACTATTACCTAATAAATAACTTGGAATATTTCACTCTATCGGAAATCATAAAACCGTTAAAATAAATAACGAACGTTATAACAAAATACAACCTTTTCACGTATATTGCGGATAACATATAACGCCAAACCAATTGAAAATAAATAATTTTAATAATCAATTATTGTAAAAACAACTGACAATACCTAAAATTAAAACAAAATACATTTATAAATATTTTTAAACATAACATGACCTTTATTGGTATATTTGTTATTATGATCGGCTGATAATTAAAATTAAGATTTATGAGTTATATGACGTGGTGGAAAATAGGGCATTCATTCGCATTGTTGTATACGAGTGGTTAAAATCCTAGAAGTGAAAAAAATAGTTGTTTTTGTCCAAACCGCACAATATATTTAAATTTAATATTTAAATTAAAATATTGAATATAATAATAAAATATACTATGTGCATATATTTTCTAACTGACAAAATACCCTCCGTTAGTCCAAATTAAAAAAAATACCATTTTCTTTTATCCATGTCAACCTATCATATCCGGATGATCTTTCCTCTAATTAGTCCATCCTAATTAAAACCATTCTTCATATCATCCCTTTTATAGGTTTTAGGATTAAAAAATATAAGGGCCTAAATTATATTGTAATCTGTTTATTTTTATAATGGATGAGATTATTTAATTGTATTATAGTGATATTGAATATGAAAAGTATCAATAGATTAACTATAAATAAATGCAGAACTATATCCGGAAATCGATGATTAGATATTTTTAAGACAATTTTATATTTTAGCAATTTTATACCATAAGTTTATACTATAAAAATAATTATACTTATGTGGCTATATTTTCATACCTAAATTTTAAAGTTTATAAAAGTAGGCATGTCTTCAGTTTAAGGAATTAAAACGATATCATAACGAAATTAAACAAAAAATATATGATATTATTAATTTGGTACTTGATGAGTCATATTGTTTAAAGTTACAACATCTAATGACTAATAATATAAAATCACTGATAAGATAATTAATACAAAAATATCGGGGTAATTTGTGTAAGATGCCGTGTTGGGGCGTGACTAATCGTCAAAAACAACGAAACACATTAAAAATGGAAACCTTTCAATGTATAATAAATTTCTGTTTGAGCTAACACTGAAATACGTAAATTACATGAACATATATTACATCTAGGTAAACGATATAAACAATGAATGGTGATTGTAGTCTGTGTAGTATTATTTATCTAGTTAATGGCATCCGTCACCGCCGCCTACCACCTACAGCCGACGTCAAATCGCATTTAATACGAGAATAACAGCAGCTGCCGACACTTGAGATGTCGGTAGAGAATTTCAATTTAGAAATGTAGTGTGTATGGTTTGGAGAAATAATTCATTTTTCCCAATTTACTGGATATATTTTAGTACGGGTACAATAATAATATCGTCGATACAAATCATTCGGCGTATGCCAATGCATTGCCCATTTTATGTCAAATTTTTTTTTCAATCAGAAAATGCATGTAAGTTCTGTGTGGGAGATTAGCTTAAATTTCATCGTTAAAAAATTTAGTTTTGAATTTTCCCCTTGTGACTTTTTTCGAGAATCATATTTGTGAATCGTTATGTCACTACTCACTAGAAGTAACGATGGACGCCATATTATATACGATGGACATCATCAAATCGAGGCCGTGCGCTGTGTTATACCAAAGGGGACATTTTGCAGCAAAGGCGAAAAACAACGTGGTTAGTTGTCCACACACTCCAGCACGATTATTACGATAATTTAAAAATCACACAAACGTAAATATAAGTGCATATAACCACTTCTGTCGATAAGTATATCTAATATTCTTTAATAAAGTAAAATAAAATAACTACTGCGCTCGCCGTCACAATAACACGCGTAATGATGATAATAATTATTATTACCGTTGGTATATATTCGGTGCCAAGAACGGGCCTGCAGACTTATTTTGGCCAAAACCTCCCGTCATACATTTGTTCTTCGTTTTTTTCTCTAGTTTTTTATTTTTATTTTTTTTTAAGAAACTTAACGTTAAGACGCCCACGGCCGTCGTATATTACACTGGTGCCGCTACTTCTTCCTCTGCCACAGTGTGCACCGTAGGTTTCTTAGCCGAAAATCCTTCACGACCACCGCTTCCACCTACACCTACTCCTCTTCACCGTCATCCCTACGTCCTCGTCGTCGTTGTCATCCTCCTCCTCCACCTCCTCGTAGAGTCTCTTTTCACCTCCCGCACTGCCACACTCGTGTATCTATACACGTCTCTTTGATCGATGACGATTGTCGACCCCACTTGATGGTTTAGAGAGTTCGGAAAGAAAATGGAGAAAAAAAAACAACGCGATAATCGAATTTGCTGCCGAGCGCAGAAAATGGTCGAAGATTCTCGTTATAACAAGTGTCCGTGTTTACATATTTTTTAGCAATTTTTCTTTTTTTTTTTCTAGAAAACTACTACGGGTAGTACGCCTGACGACATGTCAAGATCAAAATCTATGTACAATTCCCAATCTATCGCCGTGCTGAATGCAAATTTTCGAGTTTCTAACTCACCCGAAAAGAGTCATTTAGAATAAAAATCACTCCATGGTGATTGTAAAACCAATATGTCCTACTTCATTTCTCCTTTCACAGGGTTCAAAATATTTTATGCAAACGACAAAATTTATTAACCCATAAACACACACTCATAAACGCGGAAAACTTATTATTTTTTATTTCCTTCTACCACTATCAAAGTATTGAAATAAATAATATTTTCTCTTAAATAATATCATTAAATATAAACCTATTGTACGTATAATACAAGTATACCTATTCATTAATGAAAAATAGATAGATGGTTTAAAAGTCGTTTTGTTACCCACAAAAGTTAAAATTTTAAAGAATGACTTAAATGTAGATAGTTTTTTTTTTTAATGATTTAAGGAATGTTATGAATTTGTTGTTCCAATTTCTAAGAAAAATTATTTGAGGGTTGTTTATTCAAAAATAATATGTATTTATCAGGTACCTATCTAATCTGGTCTTTGATCTCCATTTTGTAAGTATTTTACATTATCGAAATCAAAATGATATTTACCTATAACAAATAAATTCTGAATATATTTATATTATTCTTACTGTATTCATTTGACCCATTTATTATAATTTATAATTGTTATATCATAATATTTACTATAACCAATAAAAAATTGAATTAATCAATAAAAGTAATTTTAAATTTCTCGGCTTATGAACAATCTAAATATACGCAGTAGTTATAATATTAAAAAGTAGTTATTTTGTTTCATATTAAACATTCTACCTAGATATAATTTTTATTTTAGAACGCAAATCCAGAGTACTGAGTAAATATTGCTTATGATATATATTTTATAAAGCAAATAAAATCTGCAGTAAAATTTAAAATATATATTTGAATACCAATTAGTTTTCAACCAAAACTATTTAATTTTATAAAATGATTTTAGTTACATGTATATAGTAGTATTTTAGAAGATTTGTTTATCCTTTCCAGTCACAAAAATAACTTTAATCAATAACATAAAATAATGTGAACACAGCATAGACATACACAATAATAATTATTATATTATCATTACTGATCAAAAACTCGTAGATATCTTATAAAAAGCATATTTTAAGACAGTATAGAATAACACTAAATTTAGTTTTTACAATGTGTAAGATTCGTTCCCTTGTTGAAACTATATTTTATTTTCATAAAATCCAGTAGAGCGTTACACTAAAACAATAATAATATATAAAGTTTTTAACGGAGTAATTTGTTTAGTGTTTTAACAGAATTATAAAACTTATTTTATGCACATTTCCCACTAGAGAGTGAAAAATAGGAATAGTTTTTAAACGAAAACAATTTCTGTTTCAACATTTTACAGTCGCGTGTTTAGAATAATAATATTTTATCTTTTGGACGAGACAATATTTTAAAACGATGTAACAACTGCTCCCTTCACACACACACGCACACACACAAACACACAAAAAATAATAACTATCGAATAGTTTTAATTGAAAAAAAAATGTAAAAAATCGTTGGTCACTGTTTCCTGTGTTTCATAATAAATTTAAAAGCACAGTGCAGATAAATCATTGAATTTGAAAAACGATTCCGAGCGGTTTATACTATTATTTTATTTTCCCATGTATAAACATAGTCTATGTTATTACAGGAAGTATTTTTTCTAAATTTTAAGCTGTCATAAAAAAACAGTACATGACTAAAAAATCGTCATCATCATAATTCATCAAATAGCTTCAATTGATAGGATAATGGTTTTAAAAGCAAGTACAATAATAATATAAACCCAGTAACCTTTACTTGTTTACATTGCACCGGGATCGTCCCGAAAACAGTGGAAAATTGGAAGAATGTCTTCCATACATACTTTCGAATCTACGTACCTGCTGTATTCTGAAATCTCAAAAACGGTTTGAAAAAAAAAGAATCAGAATAAAAAAAAAAACAATTAACTAAAAAAATATACTACATAGATAAAAACATATACCAGAAACGTAATAAGTACAAAGTATTATTAAACAAAAAAAAGTGCATTCGATGGAATACTAAAACTGCTTGTTGCATCGTCTACGATGATCTCAATGCGTATGGGTAATATTCATTATTCATATGCACATTAGTCATAATAATATGATCGTGCACACGAGTAGACGATTCATTCGCATATGCTTAACCGATTTTAATATATACAAATAGAATCATTTATGGCACTTGACGCCTTTGAAATTGGAAATAATGGGATAGAACGAACGATGTTCAAATGCACATGTAACACTGTTTCGCATACATTATATTATGTGCGATATTCACGAGCGTTGGATTTCGTTGGTACAACACTCGTGAATAAGGGATTAGTGTAAAGCTGAAACGCGAGAAATTCACTTATAAAACGTAGATACATAATTTACAATCGCTGATAACTGCTAATCCGCAGCTCAAAGGTCCAGATGATAGTCCACCTCCTAGACACGGCGATCCGTGAATTCATTATTATTGTAGGTAGACAAAGTGACGCAATAATATTAAAAAGCACTGGCGGTGCTGCTGTTTCTTTTGAACCGAACGGCGCGCGTAATTGTGTTTAAAAAAAATTGTAATAAAATATTCCGCTTTCGTTCGGTTATCTAATAAGGTGTACTTTATCATCACACTGTGCATTTGTCTAATGAAAAAGCGTGTAGAGCGTATCCATGGTGACCGGCCCCCTTAATTCGGTCACCCTATTATTTTACAGGCATATCTTTGAACCCTTCTCAGAGTTTTTTTTTACATTTTTTTATTTTTATTTATATAATTGGGATGTTTTTCGGAAAATCTGCTTTGGATCCGGTACCGATGTACTATTTAAGAGGTGTGGTTTTTTAAATTTTAATTTGTGTAAAAATCAACCGAAAAAAAGACGAAATGCGGCTGACCACCACTGGGCGTACATAAAATATCCATTAGAAGACATAATAACTATTGTACATACTTAATATTGTATAATACAGCTAGTTGACATAAACGTATCGTGTAATTGTTTAAGCCACTCATGAGAAGAAGTATAATAGGCCATAGGGTGCGTTTCTAACAAAATATTTAAAAAGTTAATGTTTGAAAAAATTGTAATGTTGGTATCAAGAAAATCACTAAATAAATTGTGGCCTGGCTAGTAATTAAAAACAAAACTAATTAGCTTCGTCTTAACCAAGTTAAATATTAATGTTTTTCTTCATATTATCTTCAAACTTTTAGAATTGAACATATTGTTGATTAACTATTATCTATTAACGTTCTAACGTTGCCTTAATCGAATTAACTTAAGTTAATCTCTTTTTTTTAAATTCAGTCTTCTCACTTTTGGTCATTACTCGTGACAATCACCCCATCGTTTTCGGTGTGTGATCGTTAAAGGTATGCGTTTCGATCGTTAAAATAAAATATATTGCTATAATAATAATATGTACAAACCTAATGTATACAAATGTACAGTACGTTCAAATGCTTAAATATTTGTCTTGACGAGGTCGTATGCCTACAAAATTATACAGCAGCAGAATGCTGATCTTCTGAATATTACTACTGTGGGTTAACATAACTAAAAATGCAATGTAATTATGGATAGCCAATTGCCGATATTGTAGATGGTCGGTTATTAGAAGACTCTGTTGATAGTTAATCAACAAAAACAGTCATAGAAAACTCTGGAACGATTGTATACGACAGTGTATTATATTGTTATGTGCAACAACGGAAAAGTGATCTGAAAAATAAACCTCATGACTGGCTATGGCTAGAAAAAAATAAATTATCACCTATTTTAGATGATTAATGGACACGTCATGTTAAGTACGTAATGTTGGGTAATTTTTAACTCAAACCACGTACTATCTATAACACCAATGGAGATACTCAAACCGGGGCAGGTATAATAATATTATGCAGGGTGAGTTTACTCATATCCCCTTTTTATCCTTTAATGATGCATTTATTCAAATGCTTACTGATCTTCGGAATTTCTTAGTGCACTTGAGGAACACATAATATTCAGATGATTACGTGTTTACTAATATAAAAAAAAATGAACTGTTGCGTATCTTTTATAATAATATTATGTATTTTTGTATTTTAAATATTGATATAGCTGACTTTGTGTTCCGAATAAAAGTTTTGACTTACCTTGAGATCGGGTTTTTCGTTTTTTATGGAGGCACTTACTTCGTCGATGACGCGAGCGCGTGAAAAACTGTTATGAAAATATATACCAATTAATTTTTCGTTTGTTTTTTTGGTCGATATTATTATTGCGAATACACACTGGGGCAGTTCTTAGCAGTGACCCCGACTGGTTTGGCCACCAATCGAAATTACAAGTAAAAATAAAAAAATATTAAATCAAACAAATCGAAATCGTAAACAGGTCCCCTAAAAGTACATCAAATAATGACAAGAAAAAAATAAAAGTTTATAGTGATATACTGATATCTCATTTTGTACACGCAGATACGCTGTTGTCATGACGCCAACATAACAATTTATGCAAAAATAATAAAATACGATAAGAGGAAGTAATTGAAAATAAATTTAAAAATTAAAATGAAACAAAACACGTTCAGTATAACAAAATATAATTAATTATAAAATGAAATTTTATAAACAATACAGCATATTCATAGTAGATCTAATTTAATATTTATAATATGTTATACATTATTTTAACTCACATAGTTCGTAAACTGTTGCGAGTATAAAAATAAGGTTAGAGAACAAACTTGTACAAAATGCTGTTTTAATTATAGTTTCCTAATAAATTATTCTAATTCCTTCATTTTTTTCTTTGCGTACATTTATTGCAAAAATATAAAAAAAAAATCTTTGAAGAATAAATAAATAATTCAATAAAGCTCCGAACTGATGTATAGAAACTTCGTTTTTTTATCAACGTTTTATGTATATACTCTAACTCGGGTTGACACAGAAAAACCCAGTCCAACAATATTCTTTTTTTTTTTAAACCGTAATAAATCCAATGGTGATTTTCAAAGATAAACTCATGAATAATTTTAAACATATTTTTATAAATATACCATAACTGCTACACTGAAAATGAATTATCAAGTTAAAGTTAAAGTTCAACATAGCTTATAAGTTCTTAGCTTCAAAAATAAATATTATTTATTAGCCATAAAACTGCAATAACTATTACTGTATCTTAAAGCTGTAGGTTCTAATTTCAAGATATTCAATATTTTTATTTTATGAGTATTTTAAATTTTAATTTGATTGGTGGACTTAACAAACACTTGTTTATTTTACTATATAATTTGTTTTGCTAAAATTGTGTTAACATGTTATCACTTAACCAATGGTGTACAGGACCACTGTAATTCATAAGTGTGGCAAAAACAAAAACAAAAAATTAGAGTTTTTTGACGAAAAATCCAATAAAAAAACATCCGTTACATTTCTTGACGAACGCAGTCATGGGAGGAGGTGAGACAAAAATAAGCACATTTTATTTTTAATCTCCTTTATGAAGTACCTGCTCATAGTTTAAAATATACAATCTAAAATATGCGATGATAATAATACGTCGGACTGCGGCGTCAGGGGCGGCAGAGTCGTCAGGAGCGAGAGGTGGATATCGCGTTTCGTTTAAATATTTTATTTCCAAATACATGCTTATATTTAGGTGTATTATTATAATAAATAATAATGACCGAGCACGTGCGAAGGGCGAATAAACGTGCAGACTCAGTGCGCGCGACGGATAGGCTGCGAATAAAATCTGGAAGGATAAAAGATCAGGAAAAAAACAGAAAGGCAAAATGCACTGGCACAAAGGTCGGTGAGCGGGGGCAGATGGGCAAAAAAATATAAAATATAAAAACGCTTTTCGTCAAAGGCCGCATTTTGCGTACGTGAGAGCGTATCTATATTATTATTATTATTATTATTATTATCCAGGCGTTGGATTTTTTTTCATATTATATTGCGTGCACGCGCATGGTTGCAAACATCTACCTATACATAATAATGTATGAACCTTCATTGCGGTATTTATACAGCGCAAAGTTGAGCTTTTATATGTAAGTATTTTCTTACTTTCGTCGCCAGAGAGATCGATTACTACGACAAAATCGTATTTATTATTACAAATCTTAATAACTTAGGTAGGCGCTATGTTATTGAGATCTTAAGTTTCACATAATACAATGATAATAATAATATATTATACTAGATCTTTGTTTTTTTATTTTTTTTTTTTACAAAAAGCGTTTACTATTGCAACAGTACAATTAGACAGTATTACATAACACTATTAGTAGTTGAATATGAATACAACGTATGCGTAAGATAACATAAAAAAATATATTACAGGTAATGCATACTTATAATGGTATAAGGCATTAAGATATTATGATGGTAAAATATCATAATGCGATTGCTCTATTCAGTGTCACGTAGAAAGGGTGATGGTTAGGAAAGCTAATTTTGTTTGAACTGTGCAGTTAAGAGTGAATGAGAGCAAATAAGGGCCTACAATAATGGAACTAAAGTGCGTTGCAGAAATTTAGATGGTAGTAAATCGGAATATTTGGAAATAGAAGTGACGGATGCATAACATGATGAATAATGTGATTAATAAAAGGATTGAAAATATAAGAGCAAGATTTTACACGTTTAAGATTTATGACGAGAAACCTAACGTAATCGGGACGATTACGAATTGTTGGTAGTATGTTCTTGCAGAAAGAATGACTGCTATAACACTAGAAAATTAGATTTGTGTTCATACGAGCAAAATGCTACATTTTCCCGGGAGCACAATATGGATCATACGTTGCAAACTTCAGTTAAGCGATCTTCACTGAATGTTACAACTGCAACTCGGAGAGTGTGCTGCGTGATTTTATCCGTACGATTTCAATATAATAGCCACATATTCTATTCCTGTACACGATTTTATCTATATTCATTTAGTACAACATGTTTAGTGGTTTTCACATCTGGACGATATTGACGTATAATTTAACATAATTTATCAGTTAAACGTTTTTCGTTACCAACATAATATAATAATATTATCATTTCGACAACTCGGAAAAGTTATATACTAGGTAGGTTTGTTGTACTAATGCGGTTGATTGTCGTCACTGTTGAGCCACTGAAAGTTTTCATAATTTTTTGTAAAAATATTTATGATAAATATTACAATAACGATAATAGACTTACGCAAAGTTTGTGCCGCGAAGAACATTGTTCAACGTGTCTAAATTATACATCATAGTGTTTTACTATATATAGCACTTGATTGTTTGAGTAGTAAACGCTGCGAAGATGTTCCAAAGCAAACAGTTTTAAAATTTGCTTTCTACTTTGGCATTACTTTTTGTAGTACTAATATATCCCAAGTGGAGTAAGTAATTGTATTTTTTTCATTTTAGCACGTGATTATACTAAAAATAAAAATAAATGTAAAATTAAATTAAATTTTGAAACTACAAGCATAATATTATACTTATATCGCAATGCTTCGAGCAGTGTCTCACCCAAGATTTTGAAATGGTGAGAAGAATGGGGGGGGGGGGGGGCTAAACGAAAGTAAATTATAATTTGATATCTGTTAGTTTCTATTAGGTCGTTATTACTTATTACTATATCTCGTAACCGTAACAACCTCTACAAATAATTGATAGAAACTACACAAAAAGTTTCAATGAAACATTTTTCAGAAATTTCATGAATTTTACTCTGCTTCTTACTACATACGATTTATACGATAACCCAGCCAAGGGAGAGTTGAGCCCTCGTAGCAGCTACGACGTAGCTCCCTTCCAGGTATGCCACTGGCTCCGAGCATACATTTGATTCCAGATATCGATCATGATAAATTATTATTATGTGCACGTCGTCGTTCAGTATTAAATTTTGATAAGTTATTATAACCCAGCTGCTGACCATAACAACAATATTTCAATATTCAGGCAAACACGTTATTAAATTCTGTACATTTACAATGGTCGTATAGCACTGTTTTAAGACGTGTAATAATATTTCGTCCTAACGATAACGTACTCTAGTGCTACAAACAACACTAAAATATGTATTTTGAATGTTGTTGAATAGGACGGCCGCCTTGAAACACCAACCTAGGCACACGTGTCTGGTCAATGTTTTGCATAAATGATTGCTGTACTAACTTGCTCTGGGCCGTGGTATAATATTTAGATAGGATTTCTGTGCGGGCAATATTGGTTTTGGCGGACCGCTTAAGTCTGCAGCCGATATAATATACTGACTATACCTGGGTAATAGCGGTAAACCAATTTGTATTCAATAACAAATAAATTTAACTAATTTTATGATTAATACTACCTACGTAGTTCGAAAACTAATTTTATCAGGGTTCACTTCACAACACATTACCTAGGTACCTACATATTTATTCACAATAAATTAATATTGTTAATCGACTATTTAAACCCGTATTGTTCGTAAACCTAAATTTTGCTACCGAAACCGTGATATAAACACGTTTAATATATATATATATATATATATTTACGGTGTGTTTGGACCACATCGGTTCACCCGTTTGAAATTCGAAATTAAATGTACGCAGTACGATTCGATCTTCGTATTTAGAATCATATTAAAATTTCGTAACTAACAGAGAAACATAAAACGACAATACCACATGAATACATGATAAATAATTTAAGTAATTTTAAGGATAATATTATGTTATCTAGATGTTTACACTTCTTACGTGTTATATTATATATTATAGTGTTGCTTATCTTATGATTTTCCGATCAATTCTCATTCGATGTATCTAATTCATAACACTGAAAAATTCCATCGATTTCTTATACGACTTGAATATTACGTATATCAATGCCAACAACGATATTATTGAGTAAATAGTACAATGTTGCAGTGTTTAACATTTACACTATGTAGCACATGTCACTTAAAGCTCATTTTTAAAGAACAAAACACTAGCCCTATTACTTAAAATACAATTTTATATTGCAAAGAACTGAAAATGTAACTACGACCCGAATCGTAACCTGTAAAATCATCAATGATTCTGAGATAAGTCAATGTATTTATATAATATGCTTATAGATGATGACAAATCAAAAAGAAATAATAAATCATTGTACCATTCGAAAAACGATTCCGAGCAGAGATCAATATTTACTGCAAGGTTTTTTTTTATAGGACATTATTAACATTTTAAATGCTCGTAAAAAGAGTTTACGAGTTAAGTTTTTTTTTCTCAAAATGAACTGCATATAGAAGCAAATAAAGGAATATATTATCATTATGTTAGGATAACATTTATTTATTACATTTTTGTATTAAGACAACATTTCTTTTAAATTAATTAAAAATCGTCTTAGATTATTATCATTGTGTGTTGCGTAATTTCTGATTATTTGGATTTTATTCAAATTAAATTTTAAAGTAACATAATAATATATTTTATTAAGTTTGATCAAAGTTCTATAATAGTATTATAAAATTAAAATAACACATTTATATGAAAAAAAATTAAACTTCATATAACAAAGTCCAATATCAATCTATGCAGGTCACTAATAATATATAATATTGTGTACCAAATAACACTAAAAAATAAATTGGAAATGCGTATAACAACTGAAATAATAAATTATTAAAATATTTGTGAAAAAAGAAAAATGCTCATAAAGTTTCTATACTTCATCTCAGTGATATAGCCGCGATATGTTCATTAACGCGTTAATAAGTTAGAGTTAAGTTAAACAGTTAAGTTAATTTAACTTAATAAGTTAATTTTGTTATTATTATTAACTTTTGGAGCTTTTGAATTTACTTTGAATTAACTTGAGTTCATTTTGTGTTTAAAAAAGTTAAGTTTATTTCGATTCTAATAATTATGTACTATGGTTTCAAATTCGTTTTATATAAATACTAATAAAATGCTTACCTAGGTATATTATGAAATTACGAATATTATCAATGACCGATATTTTTGATTATTGTGATTATTTGATTCTTATCATTTTTTTTTTTTTTATATTTAAAAACTTACCTATATTGTGTCTACAAAGAAGCTTTAGACTTTTAGCTACACAAAATATATTTTATTATATGTATACAATTTCAATGCATAATTTAAATTAAAGTTTATAATGCTATTTTATTATTATAAAATTAAAAATAATGAACAATTAATACTTAAGAATATTTGCAGAAAAACAATGAATAAAATTTCAAAAGCGTTTTTATGAAAATTAAGTGAACTATTGAAAAAATACAAATTGCTTGTACATATTATATAAGTTACAAGTATGCAAAAAAAAATTGTACTATTACCTTTTGAAACACATAAAATAGTAATAGTTCTTTGGTCTAATAACATGAACAATTTTAGCTACTGATTATTTGTATTTTACCTATATGAAAACAAGAAACTTTTAACTATCTTAACTCGAGTTAAAAAGCTAATATTAAATGATGGTTAACTCTTAACTTGGTTTAATTGATAGACAATTTTGAATTAACTTTTAACTATTAACTTGATTTAGATTTTAATTTAATTTAACTGAGTTAAAAAATATCATTAACCTGCCCAGTCTTGGATAAAGAAGGGAACCTGATATTTGCCATTTTTCTGGAAAATTATAACAACTTATCCTTACCTCAAGTTAGAGTACTTAAAGTCCTATAGGAAGCATAAAAAATAAGAAAAATATTTTAGTTGCGCGAAGTAGTCACAATATGTTGAAGCACATACGCTATACCCTAAGGTATTTAACTATATACTTGCCTGTTAGCCAAAAGTCTGAACAGAATTTGATGCATTATTTTGTTTTCAGTTGTTTGTTTGAACACATCACAGCTTCGCTTAACCTTTATGGTAACCTACGCTTATACCATACTTCAAACACAAATAAAAAAGTCAAGTTTATCGCTATTTTATATTATTATTTATCCTCTGAATCTGGTACCTACCTAATTTTGTATCTGCTAAAAAATATGAAATTAATATTTTATTTTCATCCTAGAAACCATAACACTAATTCGTTATTGTAGCAGCTCATTTTTTTTTCTTTAAAAAATAAAAATAAAACAGAAATAATAATAAAAATGAGTAGTAATAATAATAAAAAAAATTATCAAATGGAAACGGATGTCGGCCACGGATATAGCCGGAGCCTCTGGTGAGCAATTCTAAGCACGGAATATACCCCAATTTGGAACACATTTAATTAAAGAACGTTGTGCGCCTATAAAGAACTCGACTGCCAGTCAGGCTGCCAACGTTGCCCTCCGCAACAATATTTTAATGTGATTATCAAATGCCAGGGTTTATTTTTAATTGAGATTTCTACTGCACGGCGATGAATAATAATACAAAAAGGATTTTTTTAAAAAAAACCAAAAAACATGACAATAATATTATTATGTACTAGGGGACAAACGGACCCAGAGACTGTATTATATAATACAATATTATATTATAATATTATTAAGTTGCACGTTCCGAGCGTGTGAGTCCGTTTTCATATAATTTTTAAACGTTTTTGGCCTTTTCAAATTATTCAGTTTCACCCCTCCGAATTTCATATAATAATGTGTATTATTATTGTGAATTCCACCAGCATAAGTACACATGACGTATTGTATTGTATTATACGTAGTGTGATGAAAATATGAAATGGACTGGAACATTAGAACGACGATTAAAAGGTCAACTGTTGTAAACCTCACTTTGGTCGAAAATCAGGTTTCAACAAAATGTCGTTATACGAAATTCGATTTTTTTTTTTTTTTATGTCATAATTATTTTGTTCTTAATTAACAATGATAAATATTGTTAGTTCCATTAAATGTTATAACTTATAGTAAGTATCAATTGTTTAAGACTAATCTATCGAAATGTTTTGTACATGCCTATCGCTTTTAGAAACGTATCAAACTAAAACAGTTCTTAATGAATCGAAGAGATGAATTGAAATAATTAACAAAATAAAGTTTGATACTATAACTGTTTAATAATATCATTATTATATTATGCCCAATTTATTGTAACCCTAATAAAAATCACTATAGGTGCTTAATTAAAAATAGTGCCATAATTATTATTATATTGTCAAATAGTGTAGGCCATAAATAAATGATGATGTTAATATTGATTTTCAATTTAATTCTTAAAATTATTGATTCATCAATTATTTCCACAAAATATAAAAATACTTACTTATTAGATAAAAAAAATGATTATGTTGCTAAATAACATGTTTTAAGTGTCATCTCTATAATCGTTTTTCCAGATTGCCTCTTAACCAACGATAATATAATTTTAGTAATTTTGGTATTATTTCTGGTTCTTAAAAATATAAACTAAGGTTTTAATCGCTACAGCTTACTGGATACCGGTACCAACAGGTATTTTAAACCTACTTTTGTCAAAACTTTTGTAACATTTGTTATTCCTTATAAATATATTACTTTAATATATTATACCCCATTACGCCAAACAGTTATCACCCTCGTCCCGTCAAAATTATAACTTATTATTAAAATGGCACACGGCGGTTTAGTTCGTTAGTAAGCATCAACAAGCTCGAACTCAAATATCCACTTATTAACAGCTGATTTCCAAGACACTTGAATATTGTTTTAAATTATTATAATAACTATAATTATAGGTTTATATAAACTAAACGTGTCCTACTGTTGATAAAAACCTCATACACAGTGCTCTAACCCCTAGCTACGGAAAACTTATCCACATTGAATTGAAAACCTTCTCTGGATAGCTAGTATCGCAACAATAGGTGCCCCCGACCACGTTCCATACATTTTGGCAGAGGCAAAGGACCTCAAATTTTGTATTGGTCAATGCTTTGGTGTATGCTTAGTGAATAATATATAATATGCAGAGTGTAACAAATGTTACAACGATTATTGAGTATATTTAAAAATTCCAAAAATCAGAACACGAATGAATTCATTATAAAAGGAAAACATGGTGGAGAGCATGCTTAGAGAATCACCCTGTATATAAAACTCAAATTCCATCAACAATATGGAGTAGAGCGTCTTGTGAAATGAATGTTTCAAAGGATTTTATCTCGAAAAAAAAGTCTAGAGCGTGTATGTATTATAAAATGTTATTAAAAAGTTCACTTCTTGAAATGTTCTGTTAAATTTCATAAAACTGTAAAAGCATTTCTTCCGAATTCAAAAAGTCGAGCTGATTATGAGAATCGACGATGCAAAAGATATTACGTTCGACTACACCATCCGGCGAATAATAAACAACTAAAATACGGAACTCAGCGGAACTGCCGGTTTTTCAAACAACACTTAATGATGATAATAATATGTTATTCGCAATATTTATATTTTCAAAGAATTACATTTAGGTTAAAAAATATTACGTAATGGTAGATCGACTGCCACTGACCTTTTAAAAATCAAGTAAGGGGCTAAAATTATATGAAATAAAAAAAAAAAAAACTTCAGTTTAAAACCTCTGTTTAACGTCGAGAAAATGCACATGCACACGACTGTCGTATCACGATACATTCATTATAGTGTCTATTTCCACGATTTAAGGATCGAAACTATGCAGTTTAATATAATATTTACTGTAGGTGCCAATTGTATGCCATGGCAGAATTATAGTAAATTAGCATCATACATATTCAGATATTCTACGTCGTGCAAAAATGTAATCATTTAGATATATACGCGATTGCTTTCGATCTTGTAAACAACTTCCGGTCGGTAAATCCAATCGGCTTTCGCTATACTATTACACCGATGTATCCCGAATAATTTGGACGTGACGTATTGTCCAAGTCAGCAGGACGAAATGACGTCTTCTAAATTGTACCTATAATGCGATCAAGTAAAAAGTCGATAAATCCTGAATGTTATGTATAGATAACAATATCATCGGTATTGCCTACGTATTATTTGACACTATAGGATCGTTTCGTGGGATGTGTCCGAATCGGTTGCGCCGGATTATTTTCTTCGATTTTAAATCGATAATAATTAAATAATTTAAACTAATATACAAGTGAATAATATAATAGTACCAAATCGTTGGTACTGCGTCCAAGTGCTGACATTTAAAACATACATTTTTCTTAATATTATGTACCTTCCAATTTTCGTAACATTTCGATACCAATATATACCTATATACATAATATGTACAACCCTGGGCATAAACGAGTTAAAAAGTAAAAGTTAAATTAATTTAAACTTTTTAATTTAATTTTTTTTAGTTTAATTTTCATTAACTTAATTTTTAACTTCACTGATTTTTATTGATACAATCTTAATAAACAACGAGTTACTTTTGATTAAATCCAAATTATTATTGATGATGCATATTGCACTAACATTTACTTTTTACTATTTTAAACTATATGACAGACTATTTATGTATTTAAAAAATAAATAAATAACTTAACTCAAGTTAAAAAATTAGTTGTATGTTTATATATACTTTTAACTTAATTGAGTAAAAAAAAAAAAATTAGGTCCACTAATTTAACTTTAAAATGTTTAAAATATTTTATATCAACTTAGCTAGTAACTCAGTTAAAAATTATTATTATCTTACCAAGGCTTGATTATATTTACACGCATTTGCACGTTTTTACATAATTATATATATTTATAATGTAATAGTATTGGTTTTTTATTTATTCAAACTCGTATCGGAAGGATGTAGTTTTGAAACAGAACTCCAATATTTATATTATAATATCACATTTTGGCGTACTTACCAGATATGTCCGAGGGTGTGACAATACGACAAATCGATACAGTAATTAATGATTATGACATTATATTTACTGCGAGGGTATTATCATGATGACATGTTCATTTCGCCAATCGTTGCTAGTGAAAATAATAATAATAATCAAGTTATTAATAAATAATGTCAGTGACATTCAACATTGAAAATTTTGCTGCACGACATCACACAAAAATTGATTGCCAACACTGAGCTAAAAAAAAATCATCAAAAACTTCAAAAATTTAATTTTGTTTACGCTTCACGTGCAATTTCAAAAAAGCCAAGTCGCCGCTTTGTCATCAATCGTCATTATTGTCATCGTTATAGTCATCAGTGTCTGTTGCATGGTAATAATCCAACGAATCATAATTTATAGTACCTAGTACCTACGCAGCCTACACAACATGCGTGCGCGTGTGCAAGTGACGCGGAGTCGTCGGAGACTTGCGAAAAAATTAATTCAATAATTAATACAATATTCGTGAAAATAATAAGATATGTGAAGTGAGTGACGAAAGTAAAATTTTGACTGCATACTGGTCTCGCCCCAAAGATAACTGCAAAAAAGGTCTAATCTGAAATGCACCACAGGTTTTATAGCAGGTACGTTGTATCAGAGTTCTTTGCGTTATATTATCTGAGTCGTGGCAAAATTAATATACATATTTTATATTTTAAGATGTGTCAATCATATTGCAATATTATTGTTGACTTCAATGACAGATATAAATTGACGAATTAAAATTTATAAAAAAAAAAAACTGCTAAACAACAATTTCAAAGAGCGTGTAGTAATAATGTGTAACATTGTACAGCCCGCGTACAAATGAGGAGGAAAATTAATTTCAATAATATGTATTTTTATATATTATATTTGTGATAGTGTTATGTACTAACGTATAGGTGTGAGCTAAAAAAAATTCTATGCCTCGTTTGAGAAGAAAATTTTTGAGCGGCAAGCAACTAGGATAGCTATATGTTATAACCACCACAAAATGTCGAAGAGCTCATACATTTTACAAACAAACGTACGACCAGACTCGCTTTTGGATGGCGTTAAGATTTGACAAATTATCGGGCGGTTATTTACAACGAGTCACCAATACCTGATCATCTTGTAAGTCAACATATTATGTCGTAAAACGATATTGGAAACGGGTAGCCGTATTCCTAAACACACCGGTGGACATTATTTGGTACGGGTAAAGCCTGTACCCGTGGTCGCAACGTAATATTATAATATTATTATTTCTATTATTATTATTATAATTATTATTATTATTAATAATACCTTCGTATAAAGTTACACACATAGCAGGTACCTGTATAATACACGCTGTTAATACGTTGCCAACGCTCTGAAAACGTACATTTTAATGATATAATGATCGTACAGTGTCCGTTCGCACATATCATTATAATACAATGCAAATATATACGTGTGCCTGAAGTGTGCACACCTATAAATACCACTATGTATCGCAGTAATAATAATAATAATATCATATAAGCCCGTGCGCGTGTGTGCGTATAGCTGCGACCATTGTGTGATCGTTTGTCCATTAATCATGGTACGGTCATCTGTTTCGGCGCTTAATGTGCGCCCCCAATGGATTTATTAACTCGGCTCTGCCCCGGCGGAAAGCCATTTGCAAAACGGGGAGGATTGGGGGGTGGGAGAACGTGAATTAGAAAGTTTCGCAGTCCGCGACTGTCTGTCGGTACACGCGTGTTTATTGTAATACCGTACCGGGGTGATTCGTTCAAAAGTAGGCATAGTATGAACTGAAATATCGTTTGATCGAAAAGCCGCCGCCGCTGTGAGTCTGTGCAGGTCACTGCTGTACGCCTATAATTGTCTACTGTACAATATGATATGCTCGTCGGAACTTTGAATACCTACTTCTTACGTTTTAAGCAACACAGTCATAATTCAATCGTAATTCGTAACCGGGATTCGATTTTGACTCGCTGAAATTCGCAGGAACACACGCTGTGCTTCGGCGGGATAATGAATAATTAGAATGCGTACACCGTCATTCGAAAACGTAAGTAAGTCATTGACCGAGAACACTACTTCTACTGTGGGTTAAAAAAAGTAATACGAAATATAGGTAATATCGTTATATTCCTTATAACATTGAGATATATTTTTTATTTAAAAAATTAAATTAAAAATATTCTCAAGTGTGACGTAATGACCTGAAAAAAAAAAACTTCAAAAAACGTAAAAACTTTTCGAGAAAACTCGCGTTTACGTTTTAAAGAATCGCACTCTGTATAATGTCATTTATTATACTGTGTGTAATATGCGCAGCAGAGTTACCCTTTGAATCCGTTTATCGATAATACGTATAATACTATGCTACGTAATACTCAGCGCAGATACGTAATACAATAATATCGTTACTTCGGCATTTTTTTTTTCCGATTTCATTCTAACGCGCGTCAAAAATACCGCCCAGCGAGTTATACACATGTATACGTTATGTACACATAAATCGGCTTTTGCTATAACCGTATAATATATTATTATAACTGTGTTTCGTGTATACTAGTGCACAGTATAAATCATTTACGGTGTGACGTTTCGAACTTTTGAATTTATTTTCACACGCGTGCCTCGTGCGATGGGTTGCGGGGGTGGGGGGGGGGGGTCTGGGCGGGCCCGGGAGGTGACGTGCGTATTATGATAATTGTGTTAAACTAAAACGGCCGCTGCAACTAAACTCGTAAAATATTACAGTTCAGTTTTATTATGTTATTTATATTTTGTCTTTTTTTTTCCAAGTGAATTCGTAAGCCCCACAGCCGGGAAATGACCAATTAGACGGGAGTTCAAGATTTCGAGCGATAAGACTTTATTATATTCCGGACAGAGTAGGCGGGCGACGATAAAATATATCATATAGACATTTGAGTCGTTTTAATTTTTTATGATCACATAAAATTTGAAATATACTTCTTACTATCACTACAGAGGGAATGTATATAGTATGGCGACGAGATTGTCTCAAATGGTTTTAATGGTTTTTTGTTGATTTCGAGTTAAAAACGTATTGTAATACAAGTATAATACAATTACGCTGCTGGTTAGCCGAATTATACGAGTTCGTGGTTTTTAAATTCGGTACATTAGATCAATATTTTTTTTTTGTATGAAATCTATACGCACATATTGTGTTTGAGCGGAAGCAAACAAAAAAAAAATGATAGTTATGAGTTGGAATATAAATACTTTCTATATTATAATTAACAATCATTTTACACTAACTATCAAGAGGGTTGAAGAGCAGAGAGCGAAACTCTGGTTACACTCAAAACAAATTAGGGTTTCTTTGCATAATAATAAAAACCGTCAATAACTCGTATGTAATCAACACAGTTTTGAAACTACGTTAATATCGTTACACACCAGAATATTATTAATCGATAAAATTTATCATCAGATAGATGTTGTGCACTGTAGAATAGAGTATTCAGAGAACTGTATCAAGTTGCATTCGTATTTGTTTGGCTAATTATAATATTGGTTTGGTTGGTTTAAGTTTGTTCGGACGAGTTGAAAGAAGACGTAGTTTAGATACGCCCACTGCACATATGGTAAAACAAAAAAAAAAAATATGAAAATATTTAAACGATAATAATTTTGTTCGCGACTTGAATGATTTATGTACATGGACCACCCTGCAGTACACTAAACCACAGACGATAAAACTGTACAACACGAAATAATATAATACAATATACTGTTACGTCATAACTCAAATTTAGATTTAATGATTATTCATTATTATTTTTAATTATATTATTAACTCGATTGGTTATTAGCGTTCCATAATGTATAGCCGACGTCTATTAAAAGATAATATAATATTTATGGACAAGCTGTTATGATTCGCAACACTCCCATTACCCAAAAATCCTAAAAAAATATTTTTAAGCTCAATGCGTTATGGCCAACAATGACGAACTACTCATGTACAATTTTTTATATGTCGCAATTTCCGGAGCGTGGAGTGGTATTTCTACAATATTTTGCCAAAGTGTACACAGCTTGTGAATATTATTAATGATATCCAAACAAAACGATGACAGGTTCTTTTACGGTTTGTTATGGTATGTGTGACCGTGTAGTGACTTATGAAAGGTCAATCCCACTAAGCCGCACAACTCTCCATTAAAAGGGTATAGGTAGGTAGGTGCTATTATAATTTATGCAGCGATGACAAATGACATAATTTCAAATATCAACATCATCGTTTTGAAGAATATCGAATTAATTATAACCACATAAACGAGCTTCCTCCTCCAATTTTTCTTCAGCTCATCGATGAAAGCCGAGTCTATTTTCGATTAAATGTTTATTTATATTTAAGTCAGTGGGTACTGTAATTTTTAGTCCCTGTGGGGTTTTCTGGATTCGTTCCAAGTAACTCGAATTCGATTCGTTCTTATAAATACAATTTTATCGGATAGTAATTAACAATTACAGTTATTAAAATGCTCATAAATCATCAAACACGAAACCTGTATTAACAACTGCAGGTTCTAACTTTCGGCCACTTTCGATAAAGCTGGTTCAGATATTATATTAAAGCTATACTGGGTGACATTTTCCACGTTATCAATATATCGTCACAGGACGTCATCATCACTAACAATAACACACACGCGGGGTGGTCCGAAGCAGTATAGCTCCTGAGACAGTATACATCGGACACGTTTACCACATTTTCCACGTCGCGTATGTCTGTCGCTGTTATTATATATTTTTATTCCGTTCGCGCCGAGAATAATGGTCCTGACGAAAATATATTTTTCGGACAAAACACGAGGCCGGTCACTCGGCCGTGTACACATCACGGGTCGCGGGGGATTACGAAAACCAACGGACGACAGCGGAACGGACGTCAAACTCGATATGGCGCACTATATTATTATTATTATTATTATTATTATTATTATGTACATGCCTACATGCCCACACACACACACCTATGTAAACAACGTTTTTCTCCCGCGACGTTATTCTGACGCTGGACCGAAAATAATCTTGGTCCGAAATCGAATGAAACGAAAACACTCTTCGCTGGAACTTTAAATTGAAAATAAATTAGATGAGACCGGCTTTAACGGCGGCGGCATCCGGTCTAATGATAATAATATGACAAACTATACACACACATATATATATATATATATATATATATATTATATAGATATCAAGTTTAAATCCGAAACGCTGCAGCACTTGCAGCTTGTGACAAGACGTAGGTATTCTCGACGAAAATCCAAATACACCCCGCTGACGTATACTGAATGTTATTGTATTGACGTGCTGCTGTTTTATATTACTATTGTGTTTGATTCAAGTACAATGTGGGTACGCTCGGCAAGTATCGATCACTCAGCTGTTGTCTTTATAATATTATAATAAATAAAATGGCGCTTTTTTACATCCGGGATAATTGTTCGGAAACCATCAAACGGAATCGAATGGGGGGCTTTTTTTTTAATGTAAACAGCACACAACTATAATACTGACAAATTATAATAGTATAGTTTTATGAACCCAAATTCTGTCCACCGCAAAAGAGTATTGAGCGATAAACTAGAAATAAGTACACCAATGTTGCAATATGTCCAGTAAAAAAAAAAAGAAAGAAATGGAAAAACTTTTTTCGCTAGCGGACATAGGCGTAAATCTCAAGGGAACTAAGGGGGCTTAGAACCCCAAATATCTCATTAATCCCCCCAAAAAATATACAGTTTTTAGTTGTGAGGGATTGAAGCCCCTTCACTCATCGACGTTGAAAATGTAAGTCCACTCTGAAATTTTAATGGACTCTCGCCTATGCAGTGGTGGAGTGGAGTAATACTCAGCTATATAATCTGTCTGTAAAGAGAATAATCAGTCGGGCGACCGAATTACGTCAGTGCTGCACATCTCCCACCATCTTCGCGGTGTTAGAATGATCACGTGGCTCTCAACGAGCCAATCGCATCATTGAAGATGTGCAAAGAGTGATTGTTCTCTTTTGAGACAGAGTACCTACACACATGTCCAATTAGTTGTACATATATCAGAAATGTAATTACCTCGAAATAATGAAGTACCTACAGAAGGTATTATAATTCCGTGGAGTCAATTTCTTGGTAACTTAGTTCTCAGTATGATTGCAAAAATAATATTTTTCGTTTCAGTTTGATTGTCGATATACCTCCTCATACCTACATAAATATTTATTTTCATCACATAGTTTGCGATAAGTATTTCCAATTACCTTACGTGCGACGTTATGACGGACACTTGACACTGGTAACGAGATACTCGCGTGTCTATAATACAATGTACAGTGTGGTTCATCCTTATATTTTCCTTTAATAACGAGTTTATCCAAATTTAGATTTTCAAGATTTTTAATTATAGTTATTAGGTACTTAAAGACTATATTTTCAAATGCTTAATTTTTTTTTACGTTTTACAAAAGGAGTAGTTCTGCGATGAATTAAATATGGGTTTTTAAATGAGTATCGCCATTTTTACTATACACTTTATTTTAGTGAATAATTTTTGTGAACATTTTGATGCATGTACTTAATTCGAAATTCAAAGAAGTACTATTTGAGTTATTAAAATATTTTTACTAATTATAACAGACGTATACAATAATCTTTAAAAATGGTTTTACAAAAACATTGAATATAAGTATTATATTGGATCTAAAAACATGAACGTCAATGAATAAATATTAATTCTACGATTTCAAAATTTTAAAATAGCCCGATATTTTTCAAGACCATCTAGAGAAATATATTCTTATCCTTAGTACACTGAGATAATAAATAACTAAATAAAACTATTGGATTCTTAAAAGATAATCCACTAAAAAATTTAATTTATAGTAGAAAACATTGGTTACTCATTTGAAATAGTAGACGTTTGTAGTATCAAAGGACATCCTTTTATGTGGTAGTACAATAACAATCTAAGGAATTTTAAAATACGGTCCTTTAGACATGAATTATTTAAAAATTAAAAAAACTAGATTTTGAATAACTGCATTATTGAAGGAAAAAGGGGGTGATCATGATTGGTGAACCACCCCTTGTATATTATTATACATCAAAGTCAATAGCCTCGAAAATTTGACTATCGCAGCAATGCGCGTTGTGGAGTCCCTCGTCGTAAGCGCATCACGGCCTACCACCTGCACACCCATCACCCACCCTAAGGACGTCGATTCGTTTTACACGCTTCATTACGTATTAATTTTATGCCATTCTGAGACGTCTATTATTTAGTACACGTATAAAGTATATACATACACACGGGGTGATCTATATTTATTCACTTAAACGACAGTATGCGACGTTTTTATATATCTATAAATCAAAAACTCGAATTTTCAGTTGAAAAAACTAATACCGCCACGAGATTCATTGACGTGCGATAAACCTCTATTCAGACGGTTCGCGACACGAAAATATAAAATCTAGTGACGAATAATAATTGGTGAAGTGTCAACGACGTCTACTGTCGCTTTGATATCGGTATCGTTTCAAATAGTTTTCAGATTACACCTAAAGACAGACAAACAGCGTAGTTTTATATACTTTTAAAAGTTCCGAGTCCACGGATGATACACGTTAAAGAGGTTTACAACTCCACTGGCAACAACTGCAGTTCATTAAAAAAAAAAGTTTGATCGTTTAAAAAAATAACATTCCGTATATAGCTGCGTACATGATAATATACAGTCTGAACAGTTGACACTCGTTATGTCGAAAAGTATCGACGTTTTTGAAAAATTTTTCCTACTTATTATAGGTTGAGTCATTGCAACACAAAATACACATTTTAAATAGAATATACTACATAGTTTTAGTATTTTTTTCAAAGTTATCGTTTTATGAAGTCATATATAATTTTAATTTCGTATTCTGAGGCAGAATAATTTTACTTTGAATTTCAATATATACAAATCTAATTTTTAGCTATAAAAGAATTATTTAATGTAAAGCGGAGTGAAGGGACATCGCAATTCCCGCAAAATGTAGGTCCACTTCTCCGCTTCAAATAGGTACTTATAAAACTAATTAAGTACTCGTCCAAAATTCGTTTTTATTTACCGAAATTGTTAAAAATATTTATTCATTGATTATGCTTTGGAATAAGAAAATTTAAAAAGCAAGTTTTCACGCAAAAAATTAAAATGTAAACAGTTATAACGATAAAAGTAATATTAATAACAAATATTTAGTTAAAATATTTCCAAAGATTTAAGTTTAGATTCTATTCGAGATAATTACAGTTGAATTTTAAGGGAATCGTTCAATTTATTAGTCTGTTCGGGTGGCCGGCGAGATAGTATCGACCAATGTACTAAATAATTTCTGGAGGGGGGTCGGGGGTACTTTTTTGCAATATTCATGTATATGTAATACAATACGTGCCAAAAAGTTTATAAAATATACAAAACAATATTATAATATAGTTGATATTAGGTATTATAGGTATATAATATTAATAATATTTAGGTACACTGTACAGCGTACACTCATGTAGTATGCTCAGTATGAAGTTTTATTTTTTATGTTTTATTAAGCAATATCAACACACATAAGACGTTATAAAATGTATAATAATAAATTAAGAATTCCTTTTTAAAATTATTACAAGAGATAAAGTTGGTTATCAAATTATTGCTCTTGTTTAATATGTCAGTACAAACTATACATAATTTTGAAGCCTTCAAAAGTTTCTTGAGATATTTATTTCCGAGGTTTTGGTAATAGACAGACAAAACTTTTTAGTTAGGACTTTCAGCGAAGACTTTTTTAGGCCTATGATCGATGAATCGTGCATCTAGTTATTCAATAAAATTGTCGAGAAATGTTAAAAACCAAAAATAAAATTTACCTAAATATACTTTAGCACAGGCCTAAAATGGTGGAAGGGGGGGGGGTAGGCTGAAGGGGCTATAAATTATAGCAAGCTGGAATTTTTCAGTCTCCATTGTAAATTATTTTTATTTTCATTTTTAGATTATAATATTATTGTGTTGTGTAAGCGAAAGTCCGAAACATTATTGCCTATACCCCCTTCCCCTCTCCTCGTATAAGTTAATCACTCTACGTATCTATGTACTTACCTTAGAACCTATAGATTTACAAAAACACAGTCTTAAATAAAAATAAAAATAATCATAATTGTAATTTAAAAAAAAAAGAATTGCTTTCTCGATTCACTAAATGTGTAATCACAGAACATAACATAATATAAACTCAAACGCATTATGGTACAGTAACTAGAGTATTGTTCAACATGAAGTTTTAAACTTGACGAAACTGATATAAACTTGATTCCCAATTACTGTTGACGGGAGAGTAATAGTTTCGTAGATATAACTGCGGTTCCAAGCGGACACTGTTTACTGATTATTGTGAAAACTAAACATATGGGTTTGAACTATGATGATTAGGTACATTGATTTCTGTTCCACACTAAAAATAACATGGACTACCTATTACAAATTTATATTTACCATTATTAAACAGTGATAAATTATCAGTAATTTAACAGTTTTAACATTTTTCGATATTAAGCAGTTATTAAAAAAGTAAGAAAAAAATAGACTTTTATGGGGGGGGGGGGGGTAATAGACCCTTAGCTCACAACTACGTAGTAGATTACTAACCTAACCTAACAAGACTGCTTTCTATAATGGATTATATTTGGCTTGTACACGGCAAACACATAATTTTAGAAGAGTACATTATATAAATATAATATATTATAATCTTATCTTTTTCGATTAGTTTTTGGTAGACCTTAAGGACCTTAAGTTAGGTTACGTTACTGATGTTTTTTTTTTGTACATCCCGAGAGCGGGTGTATCGTGTTTTAGTATAACATAATATTGCGAAAGACAAGCCACCCTCCATTACACGTACCACGAACGACATGTCAGTCTACCCGTTATTTTGATAGATACCTATAAACTATAACTATATTAAGTGTGCGCATGTACCTATCGTAAAACGGCTCTCCGGTTACGATGATGATATTCATTAAAACCGACGACGAGCACGAATTATTGTTGCGGCATCGACAAGGTGGTTGTTGAGATCCTATAAATAAGCATGCACACAATGCGTCTTACCATTGTAGTATAATACTATGTAGGTAGTGTAAACGCGATTTGTCGAGAGTAGACAATTTTGAAAACAATCGCATCACGAGCTTGATAATAGTAATAATAATATTAATAATTAAATATGTTAACTTAAATATTATACTAAATAACAGTCAATTTGTCGAGCGTGAGGAACGGTCACCCATCTACAAAATATGTGAACCACTGAAGTGATCGTCTTCCACCGCAACTCGTATTCATAATGCCGTTTAATTTTCACGCAATATGCTACCGGAGAGCACGGGTGTCTCCCAAAAAAAAAAAAAAACGCTTCCAAATCTAAAATATAACTTAAAACTATTATTACTATGACTTTGTCATATTTCAAAGACTTTGAATGGTTGGGTTGGATGAAGACTTTACAACGGGAATCTGTAAGTCATATCGTTATACGAACGCGATTATTTCTGCTCGATCTGGTTCAATTCGATTTGTTGGCATCGATTCACACATTCGGAAACTCCAGGCGTCGTCGTCGTACAAGTCGCGACGTGTTTGTAATTATAAATTATCGCCACCAACGTAATAACCTATAACGGCCGTCGTTTGAACTAATGCGGATGATTTATTGACAAAACTGCGCACACTTAGAGTTCACTGCCTACCGATTTTCGACTAAGAAATAATGTACCTACGACCATATATAATATATTACACGTGGTACCAGTAACGACTGTACAGTTGTACGCAATAATGGGAGTTTACCAATTTTACTACTCTTAAAATGACCTTTCAAATATAAATAACAACTTCGCTCGGTAATTTTCAGGGTCGATGGACCGATTGCAATAGATAATTAGCCGTTGGTCATTTAAATTTTAAAAAAAGCGGGTAAGTGGCAGTCACCCTGCTGTACAGTAGTTTAAAAGTTTGTCATTACATCGGCTAGGTGTGAAATTTGAATTCATTGTGTACGAAAAAAAGATTTTGAGCGAAGATGGTTAGGTCCGATAGTATCTTTTATTTATAATATTTATTACAAATATTATTACTGATTATTATCTATTTTTAAATGCTAAAAAAATGTATTTAATCAACTATAAGTTAAGATAACATATATTAGTTAAACTTTACTTAATAAAAATAATAAAAAAGTACATTTTTAATTACAAAATAATTTGTACATTTTCAATAAAAAAAATTGTGAATTGTATTTTTAATATTTTTCAACTGATGTTGTAAAAATTTATCAGGAACCTTGAATTAAATTATCAAGTTTTATGACCTAATGTCCTAAGAAATATAATCTTATGGTCATTTACAGAAAAAAAAAACTAAAGAAAATGAAAACTGAAAATTCCCTTAAACAGTTTAAAATTGGTTAAAATATTTCAAAAATGTTATCAAGTATAATATAAACTAATAAAATAAACACATTGTGTAATTTATATTTTAAAATATTTGATTTCAGAATTTGTACTTTACTGATATATAAAATACACCTAATGATATATGGTGCTTTTATTGTATTCTTGAAAAACCTTTATTTAAGTTTTTATTCGGACAAAAATAAAAGATATAACAATTTCACCTATTCAACCTAAGGTGAACATAGCCTATACCCAAATTGTTCAAACTATCATATTATGTAATAGCAAACTTTTATCCACTTCTCGAAAAAATATGTTCTCGATTTTTTCGCATTACCTTGATTGGTTGATACATGACGATTTATTCTGTTTCCCCTTCCGCCGTTCTATTTTGTAAATAAATGCTCTTTTCCACAATATATGTGTATGTGTGTATATTATGTGACGTGTTTCAAATGTTTCGATCTTTTGCTGTACGATCGGAAAATGTTCAAATGGAACATTGAATTAATTTACTGTACTCCATGTTTATTCTGAACTACAAAATCGGTACTAGAAGGAGGATATTATTTTCACATGCAAAATCGAAGGAAAAGTAAATACATGGATCATGAGTTCTGATTGGTGGCTTACGTTGTTTCAGCGGCGAGGAAAACCGCTAAACAACTGCAGTTGTGGGTGCAATTTTTATATCGTACCTATTATAACATTGACAGATTACTTAATATTCTTGGTCACTTATCTATTGATCACACATTATTACCGGATTTATGCAGAGTTTACATCACACCAAGATGTCAAGATAATTTTTTAAATACATTTTGTTTAAATAATGCAAATATTATTGTACATATTTTATGTCTAATAAGTTTACATTTTTAATTCAATATCAATATTCTTAATGTTGACCTATCTTTACATAAACGCAATATTACAAACAATTATTTGTCGGTTGCTAAATTTAAAACATAGATTATACCTATGTAATAATATTGTACAAATAATAAAAATAATACTTATGAATTGTAAAAACATAATACAAATCCTAATTATTACGTAAGTTAAATGCATAACGATTGCACGCAGTTATTTAAAAATTAAAAACGATCGTGGAACGTCGATTCAAATAAGTCGAATTCAGTTATCATCGTTTTGCACACAAAGATGACCTTTGAGCAACGGCTCGAAATCGAAATTGAATATTTATCAGAAGGGTATTCGATTACAATCGCGTTACAGGTCGAAAATATTATTCTATTCTTACATACACTATACTATACAGCCACGGTGCTTGTGTGTACGATTTAATAGTAATAATAATAATAATAATATATAGTTTGGAAAAACTCATCAAACGTCGATTTTCGGCGCAGTCGAGCACGGCGGTATTCGTTTTCGTGCAGCCGCTCCGCGTGTACGTACACCCAATCAGGCCTTAATTTAAAAACAAAAACGATCGGAAACGGATGGAAAAAAAACCAAAACTAATACCGAACCGTAGTACCGCAGCAACAAGAATGTGAGGGATTTTATTGACTTTCGCGTGTCCAAGAAGAGAGGAAAACAAGAATTCGTTATATTATTTTTTTTTTTTACGCGTTTCGCCCTGAATGCGAACCGTGCAGCAATACTATATGTGGCCTTTATAGGGTACCTATTATATTATATAACCTCCATACACGTGGCAGACCGCAAAGTGTAACGATCGGAAGTATTGCTGGCGCCGCCGGTGGTGGTGGAGTAGTGGGTGCAGGGGTGGCGTTATCGGCGCGTTGCTGATGCCGCGACTGCTGCATCTACGTTTATCGTGTTCACTGGAGTTAAACTTTTTGACGAATTTCGATCAAATCCCAGATTTTCCGACCCCTCCGCCGTCCAGGTCGCGGCCGCAGTTTTTGGGATTTTTCACATATTAAACCGATCGAAAAAAAAAAAAAAAGAAAGAAAAAAAGCAATTTCCCTCACTCCGTTACTCTCGCCATCGCCATTCCTCTCCACGGCGGTCGTCGCCGTCCTCGTCCTCGGTCCTCTCGCCCCTTCTCGTCATTCTCCGACGACGACGGCCATGCTATTATTCTTCCTTTACCGGTTCGTCTCGTATCATCGTCGACCCGTAAAACCCTCTGTCGATACATATACCCGAATATATATATATATATTATATAGGTACCTATACGTGTATATGGGGCGGTTTCCGTCGCCGTCCACGAGATCCGTTTTTTTTTCTTTTTATCGTCGTCTTACCCTCTTGCATAGGTACACTTACCTATATATACGATGCGAACGACAGATTGACAGACTGGTATGTATAGACGTCGTCGTTGTCGTTTTCGTCGTCGACAAGAGATCAAACCGACCTCTCATGCGTGAGATTTCGTCAGTAACGTCTTTAGATTTTCGGAAAATCGGTCTAGACTACACTATATACGTATATAAACCTACGTTATCTGTAACTTTCAGCGTTATATATACATGCGTATATATATATTTAATGTAAAATTATTATGCGGTTAACAGCGGGCGATTCGATTCTCTGTCTCTCTTCGTCTCGTTTTTTTTTTTTTTTTTGCTACTCATAAATTTTCACAGTAATAGTCTGTTTCGGCACAAACGTATGCAATAGGTATATGTGTAATATATAATACATTCTGAAAATCGTATAAATATAATATTATGCTCGGCGAGCGATAGTTAATATTCTACGCATATACGTCGAACGATTTGAATATATATATATACATAGTATATACGTTAGCATACATCTACCAGACACATAAATTATACGGCGAGCATCGTATACGGTTGAAAAAATTTACTTTTAAAATTTCCTTTCAAACATTTCACTCTCTCTCTCTCTCTCTCTCTCTGATCGATTAAAGCTATGATATCGGGTGATTTCATGTCGTGTATTATTGTAGTACCGCAAAGTCACTGGGGTTTGGCCCTTGAATGACGCCAATGACCGACGTTATAAAATAATTACTATGGGTATTTTTTCTTTAGAACACCCTCAGTGTCGTCTTAGGCCTGCGTACAAAACATTGTAACATTTACATATATTTTAAATAACATTTAAGAGTTAAAAAGGGTCTTAACAGGGTAGGTTAACCAATTTTTTATAACTGGTTAAAATAAAAATACTCTTAGATAAGTTATAATCAATTTAAGTTAAATTTATTCCAAAATTAATTCGAGAAACTAAGTTAGGTTCCACTTCTTATGGAAATATATAAATTGAACCAAGTTAAAAGTTACAAGTTACTTTTTCTTGAAATTACTCACATTCATATTTTGTTTCAACTTCAGGAAAACAGCTGCTGTTCAGTTGTATTTAACAGTGAGCATTAAAGATCACACATCATCTTAGAATAAAAACCAATTATAATATTATAGTACTATATTAGAGGTATTAGAAATATTTAAAATAAATACACAAATGGTAATTATTTATATTATACTAAAATAAATTTTTTTTTCAAAATTGTAACACGTGGATCCGTGATAATAAGAAATAATTATAGTAACGAACAACGACAGAACCCTGTTTGTAAGAATTTATTCAATTCTGACAAGAATAATACAGCCGATAAATGAAATGAAATTCTCTCCTTTCATTATGTATGTTGTATACTTTAGTATATTGATAAGTGTGAAATGCGCATAGATATATAAAATTAACATTTATATATCTATGGAAATGCGTGAATAAATCGTCCATTTCATCTTAGCCCTCGGTTGATGTCACGATTACCAAAACATATTTTAAAACCAGTGTAGCCACTCACAGAAATATAATATGGAAATAATCAATTTCTAGTTATTAATACCTTTTAATTAGAAAATAATAAATATCATGATGAAGTAACGAATACATTTAATGTTATTTTGTCATTAAATATCATCTAAATTGGACGTTCAATGTTTAAATTATATTTCATACAAATATTTAACATTTAAGTTCGTATAATATTACAAATTACGATCATTTTTTCAATACTATATAGTTTTTGGACCCCCTAGTTTTGTGAAATCGTAAAGGTCACCCCGATGGCTCACATGAACTGGAAGAGTCATAACTCATTCCAAATCAATTAAATGTTGGTACCGTGTCTTCTCTGTGCGTTCTTTGGTGTGGGCCATACGGACGAGTGGTTCGTTTGATTTATTTTGAGTTTGATTGACAGCAGTTCAGACCATTATTTTTTTTACACTGCGGATCATGCGTGGGTCTCTCGTCGCAATTACGATATGCGCTGGCACGAAAAACAAAGGCTCGGAATGCCGATGCAAGTTTGGTGAACTCGTCGGCTAGCTCTGTTCAGATGATAATTATATAATATTTACCCGTGCCGAAGACGGACGTCACCGCCGCCGTAATGTAAGCACGCTTCGGGAAACCTATATTATTAAATATAGCGTGTGTATAATGTGGATAACGTTCCGCGTTTCTGGAACCGTTCCACCACAGGAGATTTGAAAGTCAACGAAGATCAATTTTGATGCCTATACAGCAATGTTGACGTGTTGTGTACAAGATCATTCGCCGACAGACAACAATACTACATGCGCGCACACACACACACACACACACACACGCACACACACACGCTTGTGTAATATCGTATGAACAAAATAATTTTGTACGACGCCGACGGATGATCGATCAGCGAACATCGAGCGAGACGATACTCGGCTGTTCTAATATCGTAAATATTTGATGGATATAACATAATAATATTACAGATAGTACAGTGTACACATTCCGCGTACTCGTATAATGATGTGCACGACATGAGATCATGAACCTATTAAAAGCGTGTTAAAAAAAAAAATCATCTGCAACACGATAATGTACTGTGTATATAATAATATTGTTATATTCGATGATGATGAATTACAATATTTAAAAAAAAACGTCGTTTACAATAATATACATGCTAGTTGACGGGCTTATTACGAACGATGATAATGTTACTCGCGCACAGTGAACGTAATAGAGATATACATATTTCGTGTACACGACGTATATACGACGCACTCACATATTAATATATTACAATTATTATTATTTACCATTATTAAGATGTACCCGAGCGTAAAGAAACGAAAAGTTTGACATTTGGACAAGTTAATTAATTGTATCGACTCGTCGTTAGCGGTCTATTGAGCGACGTTTCAAAGTGACTGTATGTGTGTGTGTGTGTGTGTGTGTGTGTGTGTGTGTGTGTGTGTGTGTGTGTGTGTGTGTGTATAATACTGTGGTCATGTTTAACGCTCGTTTTTCTAGAACATAAATATGTATTATTATGAAATATTGTATAAATTCGTGTACCAAGACGCATACGATCGTCTATGCAGAAATATCAGACGCTCTCAATATTCGGTAATGTTTTTAGAACCATATTCATTCCGGTCAAACCTGAAATCAGTATAATATATTACATTTTTACTAATTTCTTCATATACGGCACAGACACTATTTTTAATTTCACAAAATCTAATGATATCATATTATTTACGCAACGAATATTGGAAGTAAGGGCACAGCTGGAAACGAATTAAGCTTTACGTTTGGTTTTTGCACCGAATTAGAATTGATTTAACAACTCGAAGTACAATAGTACGCAATGGATAGAGACGGATATTATAATAGACAATTTATATCTATCTACTTGAATACTACCTATAGAACAAAATATAGCAATAAACAATAAAATTGCTTAAATTTAATTGATTTTAAACGATTTAGGTATGTCATGGTAAAATAAATTAAAATCTTTTATAATTTTATAATATAATATAACATAATTATTATTATAATGTATTACAATCGTGCGACAGACGCAATAATAACTTTACGATGATTATTTCCGATGGTGATCGAAAATTATACCCTATGTATAAACGTTTCACGATAATCAGGCTAATCAGGCTAAATAAGCATGTGAATACAGCCATTATTATACTATCTATTAATATACCTATGGAAAAATGAATACATGGTAAGCTAAAAATAAAAACACAAAATAACACAGAAATACTCTTTAAAGAAAAAAGATAGAGTGACTTAAATCTTGAAAAAAAAAAATATAACGTATTCACATAAATTATGATGTGATATTATCATAAATTAAAAAAAAAGTAGCTAAAGCTAAAATTGGACGGAGTGAGAAAAAAAATATTATAATAATAATTGTACTCCAGTGGTTAAAATAATATATACACTCGTTCAAAATAGGATAAAAATACATATTCAAATATATGTAAATTAAAATATACCCCCTCTTTAAGTGTAGCGGCCATCATCTTTTGATTTTTAAATGGCAGCCATTATAATGTTTATACATAATATATTCCTATAAAGAAAATTAAAAAAGTAATGACGGTCCAAGTAAAAATAATAATAAAATGTTGTTTAAAAAATACAAACAATTTATTAGAAAGTAGGTAGGTATTAAAAAGGTTTTTCCATTATAATTGAAATATTTGTTTGTTTTTTGCAATTAAATCTTTTGTGTTCAATATTACGTTGAATAAATTAACTTTTTAAAATACTACACAAAATGAAATGTATATAGTTTTGACAAGTTGTATTTAATGTTTAAAAAAAACAAAAAATCATCAATAAGAATTTAGAAAATTACAAAAACGTAAACACAGCAAAACATGCCTTCACGCGAGTTATCTCAGTAAAGCTCAGTAAAATGTAAAGAGATTTTAAATAAAAACAACAATTTGACGGTCGCCTTTTCTAAAATAAATTGCCAAATGACCTTGCAGTATTAATATAATATTTAACATACCACTTTGTACTTTGTAGTACAAATGTTTTGCACATTTGTTATGCGTCGACGGATATCTCTGGATCATTTTCGATGAGCTTTATAATACATTTAAATGTGCCTTACGGTCATCTAGGATTAGTTGAATTATGTATATTGTATGGTAACGGCAGAGTAGAATGAAACAATAAGCGATAATGTTAACTGGCTAATTGTAGTTAAAATATTTTTTGTTCAAAGGCTTATACATTTTGGCGGAAGACAGAAGATAACAAATGAAAAATCGATTAAAGGGGGGAAGATTAACTACAAATAAATCAATACAAAAAAGTTGGAGCCTTAACATTTTATAAAATTTATTTTCACGCTAAAGTTTCATGAAATCATCATAAAGTTTAAAAAAAATTCATAATATATTGAATTATAAGAATTCTTCTTTCATGGAATAACTTTATTAGGTTGTATTATGTACCGAGAAATAAATTAAAAGTAAGGTAATATTTTTTATACACTAAGTATAGTGTTTAATAATTGTAAACTAAAATTTTGAATATGTCGTAAATTCAATATTAATGAAAATACTTGTAACATTTTTCTTTAATTTAAATTTATAGTTTATACACACTTTACCTATACATAATGTAGAAATAATCACATAATTTATGACTTTCAATTTCCATATACATTTTATAATAACTCATATTTTACACTATAAGATAAAACTATTTTAATATATAATATAACAAATTAAAGTTCAATATTACTTAATATTTTAAACACATCTATATTGTGTTGTATTTTTGTATGAAAATAGAAAATTTCGAGTTAGGCATATATTATGATCTATATTAGGTAGGTACCCACATTATTGTACATTGTACATAAGCCGTTTGAGTAATACGCGTGTTTGCATATGATTAAAGTTTAAACCGTTGAAATGCATTTTCTCTCTGCCATTGAATACTCTACTTATCGTGTACAAATCAAACGGTACCACTTAACAGATAATCTTGCAGAGAGTGCATAATATTATTATAATTATTTGCCGATTAAACATTTACGCGCGAAAAAGACGACCCGATACTCATGTTTCGGAGGAGTGTGTTATTGTGAACGAAATTACGTCCGGTCGGTTTTATCCACTGTTTGATAAAAATAATAAAATTACGAGCAGCAGCAATGGCCGCGTCACACACACGCTTCCGGTGCACATGCAAACATACCACGAGGTTTCGGTTCCGGCCTACGCCGCCACCATAATTTGTCGGAGAAAAGGTGAGGCGGAAACAGACGCGATCTCGCTCGAATCAGATGTTAAAACTGTGCAATAAAACACGATCATATTATTTAAATGCCGTCACGCAGTCTGTCCGTATACTAATTATAATAAAATACATGTTATACGATGAGCTGATGTCGTGAGAGATAAAACCGATAATTATCCTCTGGATGAAAAAAATCTATAAACGACAGTGCCAGCTGTTTATTTGTATGCACTCATAAAAAAAAACATACGTATTTGAAAATTATTGTGACAATATGGTGTGTATAAGCACGACATCAAGAGAAAAAAGTCATTTCGATCAATCCATTGTTAAAGGGAAAGAAGGGACGTGAATGCTTGGCGAACCATTTTGGGTAGTTAACCTAATGTTGATCGTATGAAATTCGGCGGCACCTACGACTTCTTATTTTGTTAAGCGTGTATCACGTTTGGTACGTATAGAGTTTTATTTTTATAATGTTTTTTTCATCAATTAATATTGTTTTGAGCTATCCGTCATAATGTAAATACTATGATATTTTTATGCCACTGCATACAATATATACAGTATGCACCGTACATAGTTATGAATATAATTTGATTTTGTTAGCACTTTTTTAACCTGTACATTTTTTGTTGAATCAAAACGTGACTGATGTAGTTATTCAATGTTTATTTAATTATCGTATTGATTTGTAACCTTTTTTTATAATATATATTGTAATTTCATTTTCCGAGGGAGCATTATAGTTTTTTCCTTTTTCAATGGTTATGTACATAAATGTTGAATATTGAAGCAAAAATGTACATTGGCGATGCTTCTGAATTATATGAATTTAAAAAATCAGATTCGAACAATCCGTACAGACGAAAAATTGTTAAAAAAAAGTATACAAACAACGGATTTTTTCAACAAAATTAAATGTTTTTAATGTAGGGTGAATGACCTTAAACGTATTACGTCGAGGAGCTCGGATAGGCGTGAAATTGACTGTTTCTAATTATTCCACTTGGTATTAACTTTCTACAATACTATCAATATGTTTGAGATTAATGAATAAAAATACTAGTTACTAGTTCAAACATCCATTGTATTTGTAGCATCCTGTTCGGCTTTGTATTTCAAACTTAAAGACAATAATATAGGTAATAAAAATAATAATTCAATGTGTAACACGGCGAGATGTATAGGCAATTTAGGTACATTACTTTTATAAAAATATCTTGCAGAGCAGTATACCTGTGTTCAATAACAATGTTATATTAACATTAAATATTTTTACTCGTTTCACTCTTCGTTAGGATTTTTTTCTTTGTCTTGTTTTCAACTTTTGGACGTTTTTTCAACACACTGAGGTCACTCGGTAAAAAGATAAAATTCGAGTGGCGGAAAAAATATTATCTGCAGACTAGCCGTTCTCCCACTACAGTTCGTGGCGATGCACAATATTATTCACTTGACCTTGCAAATTCCCTATCCGGGTGATCCCTGACTTGCAGACTTTACTGAAGTCGTGTGTTACGTGCCGGAACGCAGTATCACGTTGGAATATATTATTATTAGATCGAAAATTTCAACTTTTCGACGATATCTTTTGAGGCAGTTATTATGACCGAATGCCGACAAAGTACTTTTCAGTAAGTTGCCATAATGTTATAGGTACGATTTCTATAGGTGGCTTTCTAAAAACTGGGAATCGCCATCGTACTGTGGTGAATGGTAGTTTTCTAGTTGGAAAATTTGTTCGAGCGGGAGAGACTCGACCATAACGTGAACAGGAGGAATCGACGGTACCGCCAGTGATGGAGTATTATAGAAGTTTTCGAGCATGCGTGACAGATCCAAAATATAATATTATTTGCAATAATATAGAGGGAAAACGCATCTCTAGAACGATTCGTTGTGATGTATCGATGACTTTAAACTGCAGCAGGCACTCGGGGGCATGCATACGTCAGATCTTAAAAAACCGAAAAAATAATATGAACCGACGAGCACAGCGGATTACAATACACCCGAGTTTAGGCACGTTATGTCTTTCACGAGCGTTTAAACACACGCGGGGGGCTCTTCCTAATGTGCACAGAAATGCATAAAAATATTGTACGATACGGTCGATACGCGGACCAAACGATAACTATACTCAAGTATTACCTTATCATAGTATGGTTATATTATTGCATTACGGTTACCGTATTTTAACGTGTAAATGTTTATTTCTGCGAGTGTAACGGGGGATTGCATTGATGAAAAATCGCCGCCTCGCCTGCAACGCTAACAAATTCGCGCTGTTGGATTAATTATGCAACCGCGCACCGCCACCGACGAGAGTTAAAACAAATAATTTAAATTGTACACGGAAAATTAAAAATTAATCATTTTTTTTTTTTTTTTTTTTAATCTCGACGAGCCAGAACATGATTTATTAGAATCCATTGCCTGGAGCGCCGTCTATAATATATCATAACGAAGTATATTCACGGTCACGTTATTATTTATATTCGTAAATTGATAAAATTCAACGGGTCGAGACCGGCTAATGAGAATATTTGTTTAAACAATTCTCGTAGGATAATAATAATTCATCACGAGGCCCTTATAATGGTATGTATACATAAATATAAAATATACTATGCGACTCGGTTAACATCGCGCCCCGAGCAGAAACGTCTTTATTAGAAGGGGTCCACATTGAGTCCGTATAATTCAATCACGTCAGTCGTCGACGTTTTTCTTTCACAAGCCCAACGTCCCTCCGTCGTCGTAATTGAACGCGACTCGATATTGACGACGGTTTTTCTATTTTTCTTTTGTTTTCCGTTTGAAGTTAATAATCAAAGCTATTGAGTGACATTATATTATTATGTATAACAATATGTAAAATTATGGCAAGTATCTACACTGACGTGGACGTTTCAAGATTGAGAAATGTATACAAAGAGATTTATTTGACCCACATTGAACTTAATAGACTGTTAAACTATTAGTTTATTTTTAAAGATTAATACTTTTCAAATATTCGTGACATTTTTATTAATATTTTTTTCATTGTTTGTACGAAATCATTTTAAAATGTACACGAGTAAAAATAAATGACATATTTGTGTTGGTGACACTTTTAATTTAATCTATAAAAGTAAAATGTTAATAAATTGAATATATTTTTTTAGCATCCAATATTTATATTTATTCATATAAATGTTTCCATAAAATATATTGTGTTATTATAGAATATTAAATCAGAGTTACAATGATTTAGGATTAAAAAAAATAATGCACTGGCTTTGATAAAATAAATAGTGAAAATGCTTAGACAAAAATCTTTTCAACAATTTATAGATATTTTTTTTTTTCAAATCCACTAAAATGTATCGTTACTATGTGTTTTGAGCTCTCAGTCATTATAAAACATACATTTATTATTATGATATTTCAACATTAACGTAAATAACTCGAATTCTGGATTTACTAATGTATAATATTGATTTATGTTATAATAGGATGTAAAAACGAATGACTTAAGCCTCTGAGTGGGATGGCAGCTAATACGTGTTGCGGGTTTCAAGACATGATGCGTTTTGTTATTTTCAATATATAACTAAGCATAAATGATACATGTGCTTCAACGGAGCAAAAGTTTTTTGAAAGTTTTATGTAAAGACATTTTAGTCTTCAAATGGATAATTTATTTTAGTCCTGAGATGTCGTCCGGTCAAAAGCTAATTTTTTTCAGAAAATATTCTAAACAATGTTTATTTGTGTAGAAAAAATATACTCTTAATAGGTAGACATTTACTCAAAATAAGTAAATACACAGAGAGGTAGGTTGGCGAATTTTCCCAGTCCGGGAAGTATGATTCAAACCAGCTCATGCACCACAAATATAACTTTAAAGCATAATTAATGCACAACAAATAACTATAAGGCATTATTTTGCTTAAACTTCATAATTTGTTTGGTGAAACTCCAGTTAAATATAATATAATTCTAAAGGTAATACAGGAATACAACAATTGTAAAAAATAGTTTATCGTTTTTGTTACTAAATCTTATAAATATTTATCTCGCATGTCATTTTTTGTTTTCCCCGAGTGTCTCGCTGACTTGTTAGTATTTTATCGTCACCACTCACATCAAATAATTAATATAAACTGTAAAAATCAGTGGCACACCAAGTGCCGTACCAGTAGTGACGTAAAAGCGAAAATTATATTTGTTCGAGCAATTAGAATAAACCAAAACAAACTCAAGGTAATGAAATAATTTACTTGCTACGGTTAGGACATGATGTATTTTATTATACCTGTAATTATTTCGAAAAAATATTGTGTAGTCAGTAAAAATGTGTTGTCGGAGACAAACAACTGGACGGTGGTCGGTGAGATTTTCGAGGGCTGCGGATATTATAAAATATCGGTATGGCGTATTGTTATAATAATTCACTTGCATCCATATAGCAGGCACAATGCATTGTCAAATACAATAGATGTATACACATATCATACGATTACCATCATAGACCATAATATATCATAATATTGTACATACTTCTCTACTATAACCGAACGTTCACAACTCGTCAAACCATTCGCACCTTTTCGCGGACGACCCAACATAATACTATGTGTCGCATTGTGATTCGTAATACAATAGGATAATGCTCAAATCATTTCAATCCCACGAAGTAGTCATTATCGAAATATAAAAAAATTGGACGGTTCGTTCTATTTTTCACTAGGATTTCACCTCTAGTATTATAATAATAAACGTGTATCTTAAACATTCTTGTACTATGCGACGTATGATTTATATTATGACATTTTAATATAACTATAGATGATTGCGAGCTCCGCTCTGTAGACGAATATTATGTAAATTTCTCACCGTTATCACTGTCTGCCTACCGTGTCCGCCGTTGACGTTTTTAAATATAATATAGGCCTTCAACACTGTCACCGAGGCCGGAAGCCTCCAGTGGCGTGCCGAATATTATATTGGGTCTAAATTAATCCCGTCAGTCAAATAGTTTGAAAATGAAAAATGGTTCATCCATTTGTAAATAATTATTAATAGATTTCCATACTATCCTCGTTGGTATCGAATTCGAGTACAAAAACGGGTAATCATATTGTGGGCGGCATAGGGCGGTAAGTTGGATGTGTTTATCATTATTTACGTGGAAATGTTTATATTTTTATGTTTCATCTGTCTATTTAAATACCTATACAATAGCTATAAGTTACAAGATAAATGATTTACCTAAATCATTTTTTCAATTTTTTTATGGGCATTGTTAATAATGTCTATTCTTCTTACGTATTTATTCGATTTTATTTTCGAATTATTCCTTGTACGAGTGCACAACATTGTAAAATACATTATTGTACTTGGCGTAACAATTAACCTAACCTAACCTCTGCCCACTCCGCAATACATCACTCGTACTTAAAAACAACAATAAACGCGGACACAATGTCTGTGCCCAAACAAGAGTCAATAATTATATTCGCCTTTAATCAATCATGACGTGTCTCGACGTGTTCGCAGGCTACGGGAACGTGACTCCGCGGACGCTTCTGGGCAAACTGGCCACCATATTGTACGCAATTGTGGGCATGCCTTTGTTTCTGCTGTACCTGTCCAACATCGGTGACATACTGGCCAAGAGCTTCAAGTGGATATACGCGAAATGCTGCCTGTGCCGGAACTGCAAGAAACGCCGAAAGCGCATGTTGGCCATACAGCGGAAGGAACAGTGGAAGGTACCTGTATATTATAACAACGTGTATAGAGACTGCGCAATGAATGCCATAATATAATATTATAATAATACTATATTGTTATACACAGAATAAAACGAAAATAATAATAAATAATATTATTATAATATACAGACTGTGGCGGCGGCGGCCAAACTGCACTGTCGATAGTAAATCAAAAATGACGTTGATGTATCGCCTTCGAGCGAACGGCACTTAATCTTTAAACCGGTAGTGGGCGGTGCGGGGGGCCAGGGTAACGGGCTATTTGGTCTCCTCTCACCGTCGAGTTGTACCTACATTATAATAATATTATACTAGATTGGATTGTTATTATTATTTTTATTTTTGAACGCAATAGCAGTCGTTATTTAGAACAAAACGTCGACTTTTGTGTTTTTGGAAAAAAAAAGCTATTTTGAAGCATATATTATAGTATTATACACAATATTAATAATAATATAATAACTTACAGTGAAGGTTTTGCTGCGAAAATCGCATTCGAATATCGGTAGCAAAATATTTTCTTCGGGTTTGCAAAAAAGTATAGACCACTTTAAATCACAATATTATATGCGCATAGAAATAAAAATGGCCTCCTGAGAAAACTATAGGTATTTTATCCCTAGCGTCAAAATAATCATTCTGCATTTTTTTTATTATCTACGTCGTCTTTCCTGTGTCGTTGTAAATAATACGCACACATATACTTATGCACATATATATATATATACCTATATAATATATATTATTAGAGTACCGATATTCGAAATTATTTTTCTTTCAAAGCCCTGGTGACATAACCCGCACCATCGTTCATTTCACATTTGTCCTGGCCGTCGTTTTTGTGTACCGTCGTTATAATAATAAAAATAATAATAATAGTAATAATAGTAATAATAATAATAATAATAATGATAGTAATAATAATAATAATAATATTTCTCAGATGGATATGCGAGACTTCAAACTGAACACCGGCGTGCTCACCGAGGGCGAAGAGAGCGACGACGAGGGCACGACCGACGGAAGTTCCTCGTTAAGCTTCAACGACACGCAAGAGGTTACCGTGCCCATCTCTTTGTGTCTAACCATAATGGTCGGGTAAGCGAACGTGGCGATGGTGACGGTATAATAATAATAATAATATTACATTATTATGACACTCGACGATAAGTCGGGTGTACGGATTAGAAAATCGTTATGTATAAACTATGAAGTCTAAATGGAACATAAAAACATTTTATTTTATTCAAAACCTTACAAAAAAAATTTGGAAAAAACTTATCTGTGGACTTATAATGTACCAATAACAGTGATAACTTACAACGTGTGACGTGCATAAGGTATTGAAGTACTAAACAATGTCTAAAAATGTCTGCAATAAATTTTTGGACGTTTTTTCTATGTCTAAAATTTAATTGTCTACCTATTTGTTTCTATTTATAAGCATTTAAATTATATTGGATCTTATCGAATCAATTAAGTAATTGAAGAAAATCATGGGTCAACGTTTACTACCCAAATGTAAATAAGATAGCATCGTATGTAACCTAATTAAAATATAATATTATACGTTATTATTGAATATTTGACTTCAACACGTTTCATCGCAAATGGGTTTGTAAATGACATATCATACATACATAAATGGTAACATAATATTAATTAATTACAATATGCTCAGTTGTTCCCGAAGATTTTCTTTCATTACTAATGAAAAAGATGTCTTGAAAAGCGCACGTCGTAATAAAATGTTACACTCAAATGATTTCCTTCAATTTCAATTTTTTTTAATTCCGAGATTTTCATTCGTCATAAACACAATTCAATGTACAAGACTTTTTTTTATTTCTCTCAGGTGATATTTTTTATTTTATGTTTTGTATAAAAAAAATAATAAGTGCAAAGTATTACGTCCTACACTTCTACTGTATTTACATTTTAAAAATTGTTTGAATATTATAACCTAGGCGGTATTAAATATTGTATTAGGTACATACTAATTGTCATACTTTTATGATTCACGATATTCTGAGAAAAGAAAATTGAAGTTTCGTAGAATTTTTTGTAAGTTCCTTCTAACCCTCCTTAACGTTTTCTTATGTACCGTAAAGTCCATGATGAGCTGGTAATTCATAACACTATTTACCATTCTACCCTGTACGACCAATCATTCTAAAAATTAACCTATAACCCGTATTATCGATCCACCATTTCTTCTTCAATATAGTCTGTATTAGTTATTATTACATACAATTTCAATATTCTCTCTTACTAGTAAGTATAAACTTAGGCTATTGTTATTTTTATGTATCTACCGTATCTGTGCCCTTGGTGACCTGGCAGTTTTGCGAAAAAATCACCAAAGTTATCTATGTAAGACAACATATTATAACACTCAAAATATTAATCTAGATAAAAACGAATCATTTTAATCTCACATTTGTAAGATAGCATTTTTACGATTAATGTTACAATCATATATAATAAATAAACTTCCATATTTTTTATACTCGTAAACAAGTATGGGTTTTAAATAGTTTTAATACGATTTTACTCGTTAGTGTGTACTGCAGACTGCAGAGAATCAAAAATCTAGATATGATAAATATTTATTTACTTTAATTTATATCCAGACGGAATTGTCATCATCATACGTTGAATGTATAATGCCAACCACAGATCCCTGTTACAAGACCAATTCTCTTTAATAAATAAATAACGATAAACGCGTTATTTCAAATAGTATATTATTTCGATATTAAAAACATAATTTTTCTCCGGGGTTATTTCGAGGACCTCAGAAACGGTCCGGTCCGACAAATCATTATTGTTTTTTTTCTTCGTAACCTAATGAAAAGGGCGAAAAAATCTCCACACTTAATCGGTTTTCCATAAAAGCACTCGGAGAATAATTTAATTACAGCCCTACAGGCCATCCGGATCGATATACGACTTAACCGGCCGGCGGCCACACGATAACGGTCCCTTGGAGGTGGAATCGATACAGCGGATATAGATAACGAATGAACGCTGTTCATCATTCACGTATTATTGCAACCCGGCATCGGTAGGTGTAGTATATATCGATGTAAATTATTTACGACCAGATAATCCGCCCCGCACGGATGCACTGTAAATTTTCCGGTTATTTTGCCGTCAACGCAGCTTCAGCGTGCGGAATTTTGCACGATATATATCTCAATAATGCATGTAAATAATAGAACGCAAACTCACCGCCTCGTTCGGCGTGAAAAAGGCTTCACTCGCGTACGACATAACATACATTAGCTATAATAATTATTGAATCGGAGTTATCGTAGCAAAGTCTTAGATTTTCGTCACTCAAAACTGTGTACCGTCCAGTGGTCTCAAACTCGCAGCCCTCGAACCCTTTCGGTGTGGCCCGCAATAGCTTAAACATTTTTAATATTTGTTTTTTTTTTTACTTTTGAACAATTTATTTATTTATTTTATTTATTTATATTTAAACATCAATAGTTATCAATAGGGCTCGGGTTTAAATGCCCTAAAAATACCGAAAAATGACCTTTCAAAAAATGCATTATTTATTAAATAAATACAAATTAAATTACTATCAAAAAATAAGGAAAAATTAAAATTATATTTCATTACAATGTACAAAAAAAAAAATCAAAATTAAAAATTAAATTACATTTGCATTGCATTTTACAATAAGAATTTCTTTAATGTTTTGGAATTTAAATGGTCGACGGTTGTCTGCCAATAAGTTTTTATGTATTGAAAATGACCTCTCTACATCGACTGAGGTGATAGGAGCAAACTTGAAAAATGTCAGATCGTTTGGTGTTAATTCTTCTGGAATAATATTTTCTGGATTAATATCTCCTTCTTCTTCTAATATTTGCCATATTTTTTTTATTTGGTTAAAGCCTTTATTTTTATTTAAAACGTTGTCAAATTTTAAATTTACGTTTATTCAAATTTGACTTGGTGATTTACTTATAGATTTCCTTGGATGGTGTGACATAAAGATTGTAAAAACCGGAAAACCTGATGTTAAATTAGTTCAAATAGTTCAAAATAAAAATAATTTATATTACGTAGTACTATACTACTATATAGTAGGTACTTATATTTCAATAACGTCAATTTTTTTAGTCATAATACGACAAATAGATAAAAAATGTTCTAAAAATTAAAAAATACATTAAAACCGTCAAAAATGCCCCAAAAAATTATTGTGGTTAGATCGCGAAGTACTTGAAACATATTTGTATCTCGGAAAGCATCGAGTAAGATATCCCAAAAAAAAGATGCAAATGCATTGAAATCCGAGCCCTAGTTATCAATATAATATTATTTGACACTCGTAATGTTTTATTTTTACACCCTTCATTGCCGATGATATAATTTTTATTTTTATCATTCGTAGTAATCGAAAATCAATAATGATTTGTAAAAAATTGGTGTTTAAGTGTAGGTAGTGTACGGACTTAGTCCGTGTGCTTTGTGCTTAACTCACATATCGTTATGTCTATATAAATTGTACAGACAAAAGTAAAAAACAATAAAAGGTCTATGAAAATGTTTTGACCTCGAACCTTTGATGCATAAATATATGACCATCGGGTAATTTGAGTTTGAGACCACCGGTGTACACTCTTCTCACACTGCAGACGATCTGTATACGAAGAATACGCTGTAGTACGGTTGTCGTTATAAAAAAACATTATAAGTGTTGGAATTGATTGGGTAAGACGGGGTCTTTCTTTAAAAAAAATATTGTGTAGGTACTACTTTTAATATTTACACCTACTATATCAAACGATAAGATATTTCAATATTATTCAGGTACGCATATTTTCTTTACACTGTTGCTTACCTCTTCTGTTTTTTCACCCAATTAAGCACTTTTAGGATACATATTTCTGAAGAACGATAGGATTGTTTTGAAACAGGGATCTATAATTTCGCAGGGTCCACTCGTAAGCCGCAGCGACTTTTTGTCACGTGTAAACACCGCTGATAATATTATATCGTAAACGCAATAATATTATTCACCATCTCATATACTTATAACCGTGTACATCAGTGCGTTTGACATTTTATACGCGATGGCATGCTTAAAACTAAAGTTTCGCATTATTATTTTTGTTGCCTCGGTGTCGGAGTTTGTGTGCCGCGTGCACAAAATATTCGTTCTACGAAAATGTTTTGTCGCCAGAGTTTCGCCATGGTGTGCGCTGAAACGTAAATAAGCACCTCCCAGCCCTTAAAATATTCCAAAAATATAGTGAAAGCGTACATTGTTATACTATAGTGATAGTAGGTATTACTTGTATCTATACAAAATCACAAGTCATGCCGGTTGGAAAAAATGTCTTTACTCGTGCTAGTAGTGCACTTACTACGTATCTCCTACACTTCTTTCCCGATGATACTCTGAATTTTCCAAACAAATGGTAGTAACTGGTAAAAATTATTAAGCATGTATTTTCATGTCAACTTATGTAATAACTAATAACTAATTTTCATGATTTTGGTTAAAAACGAATTAAAAAAAATTGATGAGGTCTATAGACTTGTATCGCGTGTGTCTGTAACCCAAACAAAAAATACGTATTGCCAAAGTTTTGTTTACTCCAATATTTATCACATATGAATCATGTTTATTATGCAAGATTATTAGAACAATAATTTTCATTACCCACTCGAAAAACTATATTTTGGATTTTGCGCATGTCCCCAGAGTCCTCGATCGGATATTGTAATGTAGCAGCATAGCAATTATAACATGGAACATAACACGTAAAAAAAAAATACATATAATTTATATATTGTTATGGATTGTAAACACAATCAAAATATAAATATATTCCCATATTCTAAACTTGCGACTAAACTTGCGACTAAACTTGTCACAGGTGTATTGATACTTTGTGAGTAAATAAAATAAAAGATTAAACTTCAAACCAATATTTAATAACCATTTAGAATACTTAAAATAAGTTGACAATAGTATATGTAATTAAGTGAATCAGTTGTTTACTCAATGGCTCGTGTTGCCGAGGGTCTTTAATCAATAATAAAAAAAAATAAGAATAGTTATAAGTTTATAACTTAAGTCCATAGAAAAAGACTACTAATAACTGATTTATTTTCTTTTGCAAAGTTTGTATTTTTTTTTTTAATTGTAACGCAATATATGATATCATAATTTATTTTCACTCTTATCTATAAGAACAAAACTGTTTAAAAAACAAATGTTAGCAGCGTCGTAAGGAAAAATATACATTTGACCATGAATAGTTCATAATGTTCGTATATGAATGGTTCATTTGTTTGTATGAATAAAGAAACAATGGCTTACGAATTTGAGGCAAAAGGATAGACAACCGATCAAGAAGACTGTTTATTACGCGCACCATTAAATTATCGAATGTTTGATAAAAATATAATGATGCAGAGTACTTATACATGCAACCTCTGGTTCTCGGAAATGTTCAAAAGGGTACCTCGGTTGTTGAGCAATAACAGAGTGTACGTGTATAACTACAGTATAAGTAAATGTTATGCCGTTACCACGTTGGTTCGCTCGATTCATGACCACGGTTATACTGTTGGCTATAAGTTTTAGAGGCCTTATTTTAATGTACCAAGAACTATATTATAATAATTTAATACTCCACCACCGAGGAAAAAAAATGTTTCTCCGCGTCTGAGTTATGGCCGTTTTTCACTGTTTTTTCTCCCCACTGCGACCAACTCGGCTGTATAAAAAACGATCTCTGTCGCAAATTTATATTAGGTTCTTGCTGATTTGAAGTTTTCTCAATTAAAAAAATATAAAATTCAAAACTTCTCCGACGAGAATTGTTTTATGCCATTTTTTTTGGTCTTGAAAAATATGTTCACATTAAATTACATTTATTTTTCTTGGAAACGGTTAGTTGTCAAACATGAATCATCTTGACAAACAGTAAAAAAATGTTATAATAATAATAACAATAATAACAACAACAACAAAAACTTATATAACAACAACAACGTGTATGTGATTGTACCAAATACAATGATTGGTTGGAAATAAGCAAAACGAAATATTTAATTATTACTCGAGTGAAATAGACCTAAAATTACAATTCAGACGATGTGTTACTTAAAAGGCCGTATTTAAGAAGGTATTTAAGAAGGTATTTAAAAAGGTACTTCTCGTATTTAAGAAGTCAAAGGTCATCAAAACCAGTTACGCGTACCAGCAGTTAAAAATACTATATAAAATTATATTCTAATCGATTGACATTTAAATTTAACCACGTAGTTTGATTTCATAACGTTTTGTCTCGTTTTGTTGTAACAACAATTTTCAGCTGTGATTTGTGTCGACTTTAATACTAACAAATAATGCAAACACTCGAGAAAATACGGTTGTACGCATCATATAATATTTTTAATTTTTCGAATAATTGTTATTACACTATTAAGTTGTAGATAATTCAACCAAATAATAATAAATATTATTGTTGCCATTTGTAGTAACACGTTAAATAAATTATAATGACAATATATGTCGATCGACAGGCCCTTACAACGTCATAGTTATAAAGTGTGTAAATATTTATAGTCATATTATTTAGTCACACGCGTATTGCTTTCGAACTCACCACAGAATTTATGTAAATTGTGAATTGATGGTTATAGTTCTTGAGTGAATGCGTGGAGAATATAATAAATACCTACGACCAATTTATCAATTAGTAAAATATATTGTTTATTCAATGAAATTCAAGAGCTATCATACGCCTATTAAAATGTTTAATACAATATCACATAATAATACATAATATTTTTGTATGAGCAGTCGTGATACCTAAAACGTATGGTAAGAAAAGAGACTATAATTTTCATAAACTATTCTACAAACATGACATATAGGTACCTGGTTCGGGTATGGTAAATTATTTACCACCACGCTTCCCCATAATACATGATTCATTTGAAAAAGACAATGAGATCAATGGAATTTGATTGTTTGCATGACCGAGGATATTCGATGTGTCATTTAAATCGTTCCGCTCTCAATAGCCACCGCGTTTAAGGCAAATGTCATTTGACTAGACAAATTCAAAAATGTCACTAAACATACTTTTGTAAGGTAGATTCAGATTTAGATACTTCAAAATGACGTTTTTAACACGAAAGAAAAAACTGACACATCGATCGATTGCCAATCTCTTCAGTCGATTTAGTATGAAATATTATTATTAACTATTTTAATCGCACTATGACTTTATTTCAGGTTGGTATTGTAATGAAAGTGTCTAAAATTGTATAACTTATCATCAATCATATATACATGAAATACTGTAGATGAAACTAATTAGTTGATAATTTTTGTGTGTGTGATAATAGTTTTGAATTGACTTTAAATAATTTTAAATTACAGTTCACAAATAAAATATATTCATTGTTTTTAGTAGACTTAATAATGTGTTATCGCCTAAATCATATGACAACTAATGTGCAATAAGAAGTAATATACTGTACAGACGAAATGGTTTAGCTGTTAATTAAAAAATGTTATCGTAAAATCACCGCGTGTGACTCAGGTTGTAATTAAAAAAAAAAGCAATGAACTTCGTTTTGACTGAGTCAAATTAATTTTTTTCTCACTATTAAACTTTAAACTTTTGGAGTGTTTAATTCGTTTAAATCGCTTGTTGGCTATACTTCCTGTAGAACTTAACGTTTTCACCGCTGACTCGACTCGAATAAGTCGTGTTAATTCCTATCGGCGTACTCGTATTTGACAGTCACCACGACAATATATTGGGTATTTCATGGTTATGTAATATTAATATGATATTCGGAGTAATGAGCATTGAATAATAATTATAGGGTGTTTGTCGTCGCGGGTCGAAAGTATAGTTGCAACTGCAATATAGGTATTATTGCAATCGATAATTCGCCGGAATACCATAGGTACGTATGGTGCGAGTCAAAATGAAATGTTTATTACATATTATTATTATTATTATTATTATTAGTAGTAGTAGTAGTAGTAGTAGTATGTTATTGATATGACGCCGCACAGTACGTTTGAAGTTGCATTTATACGGAAATTTGTAATGAACTATAATGTTACCGTTTTGACAAGCTGAATATAATATCTCTCGGAATCCCAAGCTGATTCGCGGAAGTGTTACTGTTTCAGCATAAAATACAATAGGTATATATATTAATATACTGTAATATTAATATATATTATTATATAACGTATTACAGCGTTGAACAGACAAAAAAATACCCGGTGGAGAGTTGTTTGAGCTAATGGATTTATTTTGCCCGCTCTCTGTTTCTGCGTGTAATTGAACTTCCCGATAAATTAATTTTCCAACTATTTATTACAATAATCATTATACGGGCGAGAATAACGCGCACGGCCGCAAGTCAAAACTGTGTTTTTAATAATATTGATATAGGTACCACGATTTCACGGTTCCTCGGTTCTCGGTTGTAAACAACTCAATAATTATGCTTTCCCGTGTTACGTGAAACTAATAAACTTTTGAAATGGGTAACATACTTTTTTTTTGTACGTATTTTGCCGTGTGCAACGACCAATATAATATGCACCGAATGGGTAGACCTAATTATTATGGTTTTAATATAATAATCACTATTATTATAGTGTTGCTAAAATACATTAGTACACGCTATATGCACATATTATATTAACATTATAACGTTATTAAAAGTATAATTCAAAACTTTTTGGAAACCTGCACATATACACCGTGAGCATTATACATCAGTTAGGTTGGGTTGGATAATTTCAACACACGAAACGTGATTAATTGAGCTCTTCTCTATCTCTCTTCATTTGTAGCGCACACGTGTGCGTACTATCACTGGAGTTTTCACTTTGAGTGTTTGATAACTGCGCTTCCTAGGTACATATATTGGAATTATTTTATCTGCATCACACAACCTTTCTCTCTTTTACTGCGTATACGGTTCAAAGGGCGTACGAGTGCGGATTTCGAAAAAATAAAATCGAAAACAAAACATTCTCACGTACTCTCGAAACTAAACCTTCCTAATATTTCGTTATTTTTTCCGCTCGTCGTGCCTCCGTCGGCACGGACGGACGTCGGTTAATAAGGCGGCCGAACCCGATTCATTATTATTACTACTACGCCCCCGAGGGTGTCCGGGGATTAGCCTTTTTTTTTCTTTACGTCCGGGATACGGTTTGGGTGGCAATGAGTAGTGGGAAAAAACACCACAAACAACAAACGATTCCGAAGTGTTTTCGCAGACTGACATTTCGTACGTGGTCGCCAAAGCATGAAAAACCGAAACGTCATTGCAATAAGACTAGCTAGGTAGTAAAAGACTGCAATGCGTGATGGGCTGTACACATGTTAATAATAATTTCTGGCTAATGAGAGGTAACATATTTTTTTTTTAACAACTTTGTAGGACCTATCCTCTATGACTGGGTAACACCATAATTTATGGGTGTAATAGTATCTATATCATATTTTTATATTTTAAATATTAAGAGTTCTGAAATATCATGAAATTTATTTTCGATAAAGCATAAAAAAATAAATAAGCTTTATTTAGGAATTATAGTAAATACATATATTTCTTAAGTGTAAAGTGGTAAATGTTGTAGAAATGTTTCTTACATAGTACATAAAACAAATAACTTAATAATTCATACAAACATATTTAAAAAAACTTCAGAACTCAGTTTACTATTAGATACTTGTTTATTTATAACCGGAGTTATCCATAACTTCTATGGTTTTACGTGTATAGTACTGGTAGATCCCGCGCATTTGGTTGCCCGTTAGAAATGTCAACTCTATCTGATTTAAACTGTGTTAAATTTATTATTATTTTAATGTTTGGTGTAAAGTGTTCAAAACTTAAAAATAATTCATCGGTCATCTTGCATCTCAAAATACTTTAGCAAACACCTCATTAAATATTTTTACTAACCCATAATAATACTAACAAAAATCAAATATAACTAAGCCACTAATTACCTAGTTCATTAAATCATATAACATCAATTTATAAATCGAATGCAAAAAAAAACAACAAGCCGAACTTCATTGATTTTCTTCAGCGTGCTCAATAAAACAGTATTGTTTCACGAGATCGCTAAACATCTCCAACTTCAGACACTTTACGCGTTATATTATATATTATCAAAGTAGTTAAGGTTGGGTATCGTTTCGAGCGAGAATAACGTGACTATCAGCCCGGACGCACACGCGCGTAAACGTGTACCTACTACGATGTTATATAAACGCTCGAGCGATAACGCTCGGCGCGGCGACGACTTTGCATAATATAAAATATATTGCACTTGATTTATTCGCACAGGACACGCGACGGTCTCGGGCCCGGGGTCGAGGTGGTGGTTCATATAATATTTTAGTACGGAGAAACTTCCGAAGTCTCAACGGACAACAAAAGACATTCTTATTATAGAGGAATATTAGTTAAGTAGAAAGAATATTGCCAAAAGGAAGCTAGTTGTAAGGTTTTATTAACGGGGACGGGGTTGCACCGCTCTTCCGGGTTTTCTGTAGCGCTATTGATTAAGTTTTTTTTATCGGTTTACACGAGAACATTAAAATATTATTTTTATTGCTATAATTGTGATCGAAAATGCATTCATATAGATATAATTTGTGCACCTACACGTGCGCTTATTATACAGGTCAATCCCCTCAAAATAACATTTTTTTAGAGATACTATTTATATACTAATTCCCCTAAAACTAAACTGAGCAAAATGCATCAGTTGCCCTTGACATTTTACATTTTGGTGGAAATCAGTAATTGCCCTTGCCCTCGACAGAATATAATATTATATTCAACCAAAATACCACAACTGCCGTAAAATATAGGCCGCGGCCATTTAGTATTAGTATTGAATAATGGTAATAAAAAAAAAAAACTCTATAATAAAATAATAAATCCAATATTTCAAATTATAATAATAAACGACATAAATTGTAATCTGTCAAAACAAAAATTGAAATACAAAATAATTGTTTTGTTTAATATTTACCCATGTCCGTAACATTTTTCTGTTTGTACCTGCAGGTGAGCTATTTTCCGCTAAGTGCAATTGGCATATTTTTTAAATGCCAAAAACAGTTACTGAGGGCAACTGGCCAACACTAGTTGTAGCGTGCTCAGCATTTTTTAATGGGGGCTTATGAATTTTAAACTATTTTCAGTACACGTTATATTATTATAGCGGTGAATATACTTTCATTGCGATTTTTCATATCATATTAAAATAAGCCGAAGGGGGTTCCATATGACACCCGCTCACCCCTCGGATGACCACGCCCCCGGCCAACACTATACATCAGTATTCTATTCTGTAATGTATAGGCACGTATTACAAGGGTCGTCGTTGGGGAGACGTCGGTGGAACCCAATATTATTATTATAATAACAAAAATATTGCAGCAAGCGGGCACGCCCGAATTTCCCGTTTTTTTTTTCACCTCTCACAACGATGACTAAGGGGTGTGATAAATACGTCTCGTTGACGGCGGCGTCGGTTTATTTCGTCAGTACTGCAGGCATATGATATACCCACACTATACTGTAATATGACGATGATACGACGGTTCCTGCTTATTATGGTGATAAATATAATAATTATGTACACGTGTATATATGTATCATATATATATTGCGTATTATATAATATGAGTATTATAATACGAATAGCGTCCGCACCGACCCATATATTTTATGATGGGTATCTATCTGTCATCGGTCCAGCGACGGTGACCTATAAACAAAAGCATGATATAAACTGTGTGTGTACTTTCAAAATAATATGCTGTATGCACCTTTGCGCCCCCCAATCACCACTAATGGGACACCTGCAACATCCGCCGTGTAAGCGGCACGCATGTAAATTTCACGGATTTATATAATATTATCATAACAAGCATATTGATGACAAGAAAACAACAGGTGCCTACTAGGTAATATATTTCGACGTAAAAGCTTCACTGACCTCATGAGATTCGATAAACTGCTGCTGTAGTAATTATACAAAATAATTATACTGAGCGGATGGACAACAACATAATATGAAAAGCTGTTAAAAATAAAGCAGTCAGGTTGTGTGCCAGTAAAAATGTGCACTGACTAGAAACTTCATGTTGTACAATGCATCAAGGAAGGATTTTTGGCAAGAAAAAGTAACAGGTGCGTTTTTGTAGACTTTAACACCGTGTCCAACATCCGATCTAGTGCATCATGGCAGGTGAGAATTGTGACAGGATGAGAGACCTTTTCAGAGAATTTTATGACGAGGTCCGTCATATACTGTTGTACGCACAAAGAGGAAAATTAATTTTGACCATTAACTATCGTAATTTTTTTAAATTATAATGTTATATTGTTATTTCGTACTATATAATAGTGTATACATAAAAAATAAAAAAACATCACCATTCGCCATCGAATGAAGATGTAACTGCGCTGGGCCCTGGGCAGTATAGCTCGTTTATTCTCTTCGATAATACCATTATTGCTCTCTCCATTATAAGTCATATGATAATATTATAAAATACAGTTGGTTTATTTAAGTTGGTTTCTACCGTGCCAGTAGTACAACAATTTAATAATATATCCACCTGCTGCAGGCGGAAACGATAAAAAGTCCGTGTTGTCGGCGGTTCACACGCGCATAAATATCGCCGGGAAACGGTTTCAATTCCTTTTCCGCCGAGATGGGACCGTCTCAATACTCACGGCGCAATACGTAGGCCATTATAATATATTGCAAATGGTGTGCGTTATTGGCTACTATCATAGTGCTACTAGGGCTGTATGTACAAAGGATATGTATTTTTTGTTCGTTATTTATTTTTATTTTTTGTCCCTCGCCCGACGACCTAGACCACATGTAGAGGATATATTATACGGACGACAGAGACCACGGAGAACGGCGGCGAAATGGCATACATTTTATTCCCGGCTCGCTCCAGAGGCGTTCGACGGACTGATTTATGGCCGGCGTCCCCTCATCCCCGCCGCCGTTGTCGTCTTCTTCTTCGCGTTGCCGCCGCCTCCGTCCGATCGGTCGGTCGGTCGGTCGGTCGGTGGGTCGGAAGGTCGGGTCTCTCGGAATACAAACTCCGCGGCGGCGAGACTGCTGCAGTCTGCAGTTGCCGCCGCGTATTAAAAGCGAAAAAAGAAAGTATCCGATGGCGACGGCGGTGGCTGGTGGTCGAGGCTCCGACAACAATACGAAACGGACAGGGCGAGGGATGATAGTGGGCCGGTGGACGTGTATTTGCTCGTAAATCGTATTCGAGGGCGAGACTTTCGAATTGGATTCGTCACTGAGTTATTGTTCGCAGAATTGCGCCGCAGCGGTATATCCGAGAGCCGATACAATCGACAGCGTTATTATTATCACCGTCATCGCATCCGAACTTCTCTAAGACACCAATAAACGATCTTGATGGCTAGATCACTGCACGAGTGCAGGCTTAAGCCCCGAATAATAATATTATTTACTATAATGATAAAAGTGAATAGCGTTTGCTGCCCGTCGATCATGCAGTAGTTTCGTTGTTATTCTTCGGATTCCGTGATTTCTGTATAGCCACTAACCTGTTATATTATCCGACTACAATCGCAGCGCCCGGAGACAACTCGAACATCGCTTTCGGGAGAAAATAGCAAGAATGTTTGGACCCCTGCCCGAGTGTGACCGACGAAAACCTGAAACTCAAAAATACTTAACGAGATCGTGTATTCCGCACATCAATGTCGTCAGCATATAGTTACGAGGGGCGATGGGTACGCGGTTCTGCTGATGGATATCATGCCCAGCATATGACAGATCCTTATAATATTATTATGATGGTGTTTTTAATCATTTACTTCAAACTTTATAGTTTGTGGACAAACCCAGAGGGAGAGAGAGAGAGAGAGACTTTATGAATGACTGCTGATTCTACTTCCTGCGCAACATAATCAATATATGTATATATATATATAATATAAAAACGGGTGTTGGTCTGTCTGTAACAAATAAACTCAAATACTGTTGTGCCATTTTCGATAAAAAAATATTTCAATCGATTCCTCGAAACTCGAAGAGTATGTTCACCTTATTTTTTGGACTCCTATAGATAGTCTTAAAGGGTAGCTCACACACGTTTTTTTTCAGCTCACTAAAAGACTCCTTTTTCGTTTATTTAAAGAGTTGTCTAATTACGCATTATATTTCATTGCAATTAGTAGACATATGACATAGGGACACATTTTCAAAAAGAAACAAATTGTTGTCACCGACAACGCCGGGTGGCACAGCTTGTCTATTATAATAGGGCTTTCACACTTTTCAGACTATTTCGCGGGAGTGATGGAATATCGTTAGCAACGGCCAATGTTGAACAAATCGCAGTTTTATTGACGTTGTTAAAACGTAAAACCTTACGTGAACAGCACATACGTTATATCGAGGAAAGCGTATCGTTATTGTTTGTCGTTATTAAAATAATATTATGTTGTTGCTGAATTATATTATTATGATCGAGTAATCATCGTCGTCGTCATACTGTAACCACTGTCATTAATCCATTAATGTACGAGCCATAAAACATTTGTAAGCCGTTTGTCATTTTTACGACCGCGCTGTATCCTCCGCCAGTTTGGTAGTCCGGAGTTTCTCGAAAACAATATTATGTCGATTGTAAAATTAGTTCGAATGGATACACGAATGTGTATAACAAGATTCATTATTATTACGTATTCGGATCGCGTGCTACCAGTACATTATTATCGTACATATAGTAGTTCGGTAAAAAATAATTATGATAAAAAACCCTCCATCTCGATTATTTTCTGTAAGCGAAATCATAAGCTTAAACGTGTTCGGCGCAACGGGAAGGCCTAATCCCAACTTTCATGATTACCTCTACCTATACTACGAAACAATGCCCACGCCTAATATTCTCTTTTGAACAAACCACTCACATTATATTATAATCGTGGGAGGGTGTTGGGTTATCGACATCGTATTTTTTTCGTAGAGAAAAGGTGCGACGCGTGTATGAAATCTGATCGATAACATTTTTGGCATGAACCCATTTCAAGTGCAATGGCTCTAAACTACCTGTATAATAAACTTCAAGGAAAGGGTACTTTATATAATTTTTTAAGTTTTGAATTTCTCTCTGGGCGTATATTATATTCTAGCTGTATAGTAATTAGTTATTAGCCTAATCCTATCAAGACCAAAAGTTCGATTAAAAATATTTGTTTGTTCCAAGTTTTAAAAAGTTTTAAAATGTTAAAAAAGTTATTTTTTACACAATTTAAGTTATGACCTTAATGACAATCTGTTTAAATCAAACGTATAAGTAGATAATTAAAAGTATTATTTTTTTGAGAAAAGAAATGTCCACCACATTCTCTGCTGAACTTCCATTTACCATCTTCATCGTTTGAATACCATAAACAGATGATACTCCGAACTTATCACATATTTGATTTTTCTATTACCCATTCCACTATTTACGTAAGCTATAATATTATGTTTTTGAAAAACAGTAATTAGATCAAATGTGGTTTAATACAACTTTTTTTGTTGTGTTTTTTGATAGATTTTTTAAATACATAACTATTAATAATGTAACATGATAATTTGAAACTAAAAAAATTATGTTTTAAATTTGCTGAATTGCAATTAATATAAGTAACTGAATACAAATTTCTCTGTATAGGTTGGCAGCAAGCCCGAATTATACTATCATCAGATTATACAAATTCTAACGATTTATCATTGTTTATATACCGTGTTACTCATTGAAAACTCATTGTTTCAAAAATAACCAAATGGTTTTTGGGAAAAAAATGTTTTACCTTGTTTCTAGTAGTTAAAAAATGATATTAAAAAAAATATTAATTTATTTTTTAATATATTAATTTATCCCTAACTTTATTTTTAAGTCTTACTTTTTGAATGACAACATGTAGGTTGAATTTCATACTCCAAAGTAGAATATTCTTCAAAGTATTTTGCTATATAAAAATAGAATTTAGGACGGTTAGTTTATCAGATAAGTATTTAAAATTTAGAAGAGCTGCGTAAAGTAGTACGCTGCATGTTACCCTGCAACATGTTGGTCCACTATACTAGTCATATAAATTTTAAATTCTTATAACTCAAAAAGTCATAAAATACTCATCCTAAATTTGATTTGTAAATATCAGAGATAAAATTAAAACTGTATAATAAGTAAAAACTTGAACAATATTATGAGGGTAAAAAATATTTAAAATATAATTTTTAGTAAAAAATTGTTTTGGAAGGACCTTTGAAACCATGTAAAAAAATATTTTCCAAACCATAAATAATTTTTAGATGATGTGTGTCTTACGTTAAATGCATTGCCCTTTATCGTTTTTAGTGATCCTTTAAATGACTTGGGCTTATTGTATTGCCTTATCCAAATTACTAGAAGATATTTAATTTATTTTCATTCCAAATAATTGCATCAATACATTTTTCAAACCTTAAAATAAACCAACTAATTTTTACATTTTTTGTGACTTTTGTATAGACTAACATTTAATAAGTATATTTTTGGGGAGTATCGTATATAATTTTATAATTTTCATTGATATCTACACAGTCTATACAAATCTTTATACGGTTGGTGTTTTGTTGATCGTAGGTTGGTAAAGACTGAAAAGGATTTCATTGATGGCACTTTGGCGTGGGTATTTGGCTTTAGAGTTGACTTCTTCAACTAGTATAGAGTTTGAATTTTATAAATCCATCGTCTTGAATATTTTCACAAACTGTATTATAAATGTACAAGTCAATAAAATAAAATCGATTAAATGAGTCGTGACTGGCCGTAATCCTTCAGGAAATTCCCGAACAATAACTGTGGGTAGTCTCAATGTAAAGTTGTTGAGACTCGACTCCACTGTAAGGAAAAACGGAAATGGTACTCTTAACATTTCAAATAATAATGATAATAATAACAATATATCAATGAGTTAGGACCACTGCTGATGCAACCCTCGTCAACGGGGTTGAATTCCAACTATTGCTTCTGAATCGCATTTCTATAATATTGTTATAAAACGCTATATAACTTAAAACTCGTTTGCTGGACGCCGCTGAGCTCAGTTTCATAAATTGTATTGTTAATATTACGGACCGCCTTATGATATGATTAGATTATAATATTATCCAAAGTGGCATCACTAAAAATGTTCTACCCCCGCGCCAGCAAGTTATTGCATTTTATAAATAAAACATTCCCCTTGTATAATATGCTTATTGTACTAAACATCATGATGTGTAATTTGAATAATTATCTTAATGGAAAAAATAAATACGTTTTGTTATATTTATTAAACGCGACTAATAACGCACCACACTCTGCGCTCCATCTGTCAGTCTCATTCTGTCTGCGTCTGCTCCGTATCTCTGTCTCAGTTCTCCCACACACACGTACGCATCCTTCAGCTTGCTCTCTCGCCACCTCCAAAGGTCGTGTAAGGTTATCCCTTTAAATATAATATGAGCACTCTGTGTCGTCAAGGTCGAGTGGTCGAGATATCGTACATATCACGTTGGGATGGAGAGGTCGACTCTCGACGGTGGTGGGACTTTGAGTTTTTACACTGTCGTACTCCCCAAGCGTGCTTATCGCCGTTACGCACAGACGAAACTATAGGTGCATTTATTATGACCACCACGAAGGATTTAGATTAATTCTTAGATAAATATTTGTTCTCCGTCGTCATAATACTTACTATACATTATAATATAAAGAAAAACGAAATAGCGTTTTATGTTAAACCACCCCGATCGCACACAGTAGTTCGCGACCTGCAGTATTATAAGTCTTATACTCGTATAGGTGATATTATTATATCGACTCCAACACGGGATTGTACAACACTAATCAATTTCATCGAGGCCACAACATTCTTAAACGACGATTTATTTATTTTTTACATTCAGGTAATCTGTATCGTTTTAGATATAATAATTATCTTAATTATTAATTTAATAATTAAGATATATTAATTATATTGCGAAACTAAATTAAAAAAATTACAATGAAGTATTAATAATAAATAATTTAAAATAACTTTACCCATACCGTATATTTTGTAATAATATACTGGTCGAAGAAATCAATAAGCGATGCTTGCGTTTACATAATATCGGGAGCCCCCTCGATCCGGGCGCGTCGGGTGTTTTCGTGAGCAATTCGTCAACGTTCTTCAGTTAGATTAATGAACTAATAAACGCAATACGTGAGCGACAAATTTAATTGAATTAAGCACAGCACGTGCCACCTACATCCACGTGTGTTATAACCACGATATCGCATATTATTATAAATTACATATTTTTATGTAGGTGCATGAATACACCCTGATCGTGACGTCGATCATTCTCGTGTGATGGAATTATTGTGTGAATTAAAATAGACGTTTCAAACACTACTGATACCTGCAAAGTACAGATCTTTGTCATTTCGGGTTACAATTTGTAGGCCTTTCATTCGATATAGACAGACCATGTTGGCCCTCTTTGAATGACTCAGCCACTCCCAAAACAAATCTTTAGTAAGGCGTATATCTGAGTATTTATTATTATTTATACGTAATTAAAAAAAAAAGATTTTTAATTCAAAGTCGTTTAAGTTCTAAATTGCCACAATGGCTATACAGTATACGACCATCCACGGGCGATGACGACATCGGGATTTCATTCACCATTCATTTTTATAATTTGATTTGTAAGCTACGTCCCCTGACTGACGCCGTCACTGTCTCGCAGAGTCTATGATGAGTTTTGTCTTTATAATTCAGTATTAATAATTTAATCGAATATGTTTTTCTTACATCCGACCTGCATCAACTCGTCCTTCTCTTTGTTAATCGTAGTCGATGATTTTTTTTCATTTAAGTCGTCTTCACTATTCGATGATTTCGGTCACGTACTGCACGTAATACTCTTAGAATAATGAAAATAATAAATATACCTTCCCCGAAAATATGGTTTAACGTCAGGTAAGGTGGTTGGGGATCCCAGCGAGAGGGTCTACAACTTTTAATTATCCTCCCGTATACCACACCCCACACCTATCTCCCCGTATACATTGTGTGTGTGTGTTATCAGGAAAATAATTTGTCCTCGAGTAAGTTTTTACTTCCATCCACATCGACTTGGAACAATATAATAATAATAACGATATTATGTAATATTATTATGAAGCTATAAATACTGTGGAGGTCCAATAATAGCTACGAGCTCAAAAGGGGTCAGCAAAACGGCGCATCGGTTATGCAATATAGCTACATTGGACCGTTTACATGCAATAACATTAATTATTCTAATTATTTGAATTAAGCAATCTATACAATTTATGTTTAATAAGCTAAGTGAAGTCAGGATGAAGTTTAACTTGAAATTTCGAGGAGAATCCGCCCACCCTTATGACACTCCTAAGTCATGGATATAGGGTTAGGTTACCATTCCCGACATAATTTTCTTTTCAGTCTGGAACGCAAACATAGCATTATATTATATTAGTACTATGGGCATTGGTATCAAATGTGCACCAATCGACTGCGCATTTGCACGCAACAGTGGCAATACAATAAACAGTAATAATAATATGCCGCCTGTGTAAATACAGTAATAATATTATCGCGTGTAACCCGGTAAGTGGTCGTATCGGCGGCTAGTTGATAAAAACCCCAGTGTCGGTAAACGGGCACGTTCGGCCGCGATGAATCGATTTTTTTGTTTTTTTTTCACAAGAATCCCCATTTTTTCTCTCTCTCTCTCTCTCTATGCACGTTTATAATAACATAATAATAATAATAATAATAATGTAGAATATTATATAATATATAGGTACTGTATTTGGCTCGCGAGTTCGTAATAACATTGCACTACGCCCGCCTTCGTGTAATCGAAATGGGATTTCGACAAACGATACATCATAACCATCCGATATTGCATACTTTACCTACCTACGGCCTGCAAAACGCCGAGTTTTCTCAAACGAGCGCCTTTCACGTCCCCAGTCCCGTACCTGCGCACCCATCCCGTTGTTAGCATGATATTAGCTGAAGCCACCACCCGTCACTGTACCATATACCATATACCTACACACAATGTTATATACCGAACAAAACAAATCACCGGATTCGCGTGGAACTTTTCACGAACAAAAACGTCGAATCGCTACCCCTAGCAGCACCACATTATTATTTTTTCGTCGTCAACGTCTTTTTTTGTCGATGGTTTTTATCGTCCCGGCGTGCGGCTAACCATTTTCGATGGGTACGCAGTCGTCGTCATTCGCTTTATGGCCGATCCACTACGATCATCGGTCCATAAAAAATATCATACTGTTATCTTTACGAGAGACCATGCCACCTGCGGGACCAGATTTATATGTATCCATGATGAGGGGGGAGGGGATACGCATATCGGTTCCAACTATTGATTTTGTATCGACTGGGCCAGCTACCGTTCTTATTAATATACTGCTTGTCAATTCCGACGAGCCTTACATTAAATATAATATATTTAAATGTTTAAAACTATATTGTAAACTTTAAAAGTGTTGATAATTGGTACATAGAATATTGCATAATATATTATGTTGATAACAATTATTTAAATGATCATTCTTAAACCGTGTTTGATTTTAAATTGTTTTTTTTTCAATATTTTGATTTTTCTTATCAATTTTACTAATGAATAACGCATAGTATAAAAGTTAATGTTTAGTCTTAAAAATCGTGTTAAAAAAAATACATTTATTAGTATACTTTCTACTATAGAAATATTAATGAACGGTAGTACTTTCAAACAAATCAGTATATAAAAATTATACATTTGTTATTATTATCATAGTTAAACACTTATTTTTAATATTATTTTGGAAATCCCGAATTCTTAAAATATATAATTAATATACTAGCTTTAAATTAAAAATTGTTTATGATATTTGTATGCTTGTATGCCGTGTTTGAGAGCGTAAATAATTTGAAAAAATACTGCAAAGAATTTGTATGCCATTTTAGCATAAATTAATTGAATAAAAAAACAATATAGACTAATACATACGTCATATTAAAATATTTATTAATTATAAATTATAATACCGTAGAAACACAAATTTAAACTATAAACTCGGGCAGTCTATTATAGTTAACGCTGTAGTACATAATAAGTTAATATTATTTGTAATCCTATATCTACAAAAGTACTTATTTAGTGGTGCAGTCGACAAAAGTGAAACATTCGTCTGTCTTCTAATAATATATAATAAACTCGTACAATAGGGTCTGTTTGAAATCGACCGCCATGCGTGGTATAGATTATTTTTAAGTCTTATACTGCAATTTCAACTGTCGGATTACGTAGTAGATTACAATATAGCAACTATCAAGTCATCAATTATTTCCCAAACAGCAGTATTATAAATAATAAATCATTTGTGAATTGTGGGTAACGATAAGAGCGTCCGAGTGTTCTAAACATGCGTGTGTGATTATCGTTTGAACTTAAACGGTTTTCAGATCACCTAAAAACGTCTCGCATGTTAGCTATTAATCTTGTATGAAACCATAAACACTTATTATACTACATAATATTTTCATCTTGAAATATTAGATTTTTGATAGAACTGGGTGAAATAAAACAATATTTCGTCATTTCTCTGGTGTAATTTATGAACACGACCAAAGGTGTCACGATTCATATTTAGCCACCTAATATTATATATTATGTATTAAAGTAGTATAAAAATAATTGAAAAAACAATTCTTACTAATTACTGGAATAGTGATGGCCGATGACTTAATTTTACGATATCGTCTTTTAATTATAGAAATCTTAAAACAATAATGTCCACAGTGCGCAATTCCTGATACTCTACAAAAACCCAATAGGTTTTTGGTTTTATTACATCATAAAATTACCTTTGTCAAAATTGGTATTTTTAATATCCACCACAACGCTCCAGATTCATTTTTAAGAACGAGTAGCTCAAATTCTTCTCGTATTCTTAGTGCTCGTCGGACAAAAATAATTTTTATATGTGATTACCCAATAATATATTAGCAATCGTATAATCTTTCGATAAAACCGGATTCGATACATCGACATAATATAGCTCCAACGATAACGAGCACAGAATTTCCGTCATGATATCAATATTCCTACATAATATAAAATACGTACTTAAGAGTAGGGTCCATCAACGTCGTCGGCCTCGACCACTCGATTGTCGTTGGGAAAATATCGATCGGCGCTCTTCGATTTTCACCCACCGATCGTCGTTCGACGGATTTTTTCTTTTAATATTTATGTTTATATCGGTTTGTTTTTTCTTTTCCAAGGTACATATCCGGAGGCGCCATATTGTTCTCCAAGTGGGAGTCCTGGGAGTTCTTCGACGGGTCGTACTTCTGCTTCATATCGCTGAGCACCATCGGGTTTGGTGACTTTGTGCCGGGCAACAGTATCACCGGCTCCGGTACCAGCCTCGGTACGGGCACCAATACCGGTACCGGTACGGGTCCTGGTAACCGATCCAGCGCCGGTACCGTCATCGAGCTGAGCTTCATACTGTGTTCCATGTACCTGATGCTGGGCATGGCCCTGATCGCCATGTGTTTCAACCTGATGCAACAGGATGTCGTGATGAAAATCCGGACGTGCACGGACATCGTTCGGAGGATCAGCAGGTGTAAAAACTGATCCATGTAGCGTACCCAGAGATCATCGTTCAGGATGGGTACGAGCGAGTTCGGAGTCGTGTGCATAACTGCCATGGTGTACCCACGCGGTTCGTAATTTGTTATTAAAATATTATATTACGCCGTTGTTGACCAAACGAACATCAGAAGTCGTATTCAGCTGCACTCGGACACCCGCTCTCGGGATTCGACCAAACGTCATTTTCCTGAATTACCCGCGAACGCCGACGAAAACAGGAATTACGGACGCCGATTATATTTAGTTCAATGCATTTTTTATTGTACTATTTTTAGGTTTTTTTAATGTATTTTATCTTTTTTTTTTCCCCGTTTTGTTTTGTTCCACTTACCCCCATTCGTGTAAATAAAAGTCATTATGTTTTACTTTATGAGTTGAATTTTAGTTTGCCGCGAGAAATTAACAGTCTGACCAGCGTGCTCTGAAACAGAAACACATTTATCTTACCGTCATAGGACAGGTAATCTCGTACTCACTCCCTCCTCCTCCACGGTAAAACCGTGCGATTTTCATTTTCTCCGTGTTTCCGCGGTCTTTTATACATTTTACCCTTGTATATATTATTATTATTATTATTATTATTATTAGTTTTACAATATTTCCGCAATTCCGCGTATAATTCATTACCAGAAAATGCGTTATTAATTAGTGAGCTTCCGGGCCCAAAACGTCGTATCATTTGAGTGCATGACAAAACAGAAAACATCTCACTCGTGCCAAACACCCACCACGTGTGGCCACTATATTACAACACAATTAACTTTAATGTAAAAATATGCATTTATTATGTGTACATGTAAATCTTTTACGAATTCAAAATATATATTGTATTGTTAAAATGTTATTTTTAATACTTATAATATTAAAGTTGATTATCATTAAACAAACTTAAATCTGTATTGTTATTATATTAGGTATTATTATAATAATTATTAGTATTTTTTTTTTTCCATTATTGTTTTTATTGAAACCGTGTTGGTACATTTGTACAAATACTTTATGCAGGTCACAGATATCCGTGATTTCCACGACGAATGGGTATATATATATATATATAACCTATATAGACAAACCAGAAATACAATATATATATTATGTATATAAATTATACAGTAGTATTAGTAAGTATACTGTATTGACATTAACCTGACCATGTAGTACAATAATGATGAATTTGACTATGACGTATTTCATATCTCCAGTAAGTACGTTGATATTATATGCTGTTCACAGTGTATCATAAAAGTAAAATGTATATTATTATGTAGATAGCGATGGTTTGATAACATACAATTATTTTATATGAATATATATATTTACAAACATTATATTTTTCTGACGAGAGATACTAGAAAAGAACGTCTTATGTTCTTATTTTTCTGCGTATAATTTTTTTAATGTCTTTTTATTTCATCTCATTCAATTTGGAATAGGTACATAATAATGTACAAAGCAGATAATATATTTTAGTTTTCAATAAAAATGAAAATCTGCTGCTTTATATCGTGTATTAATACCTTTCAAATACTTTATGTGAATCCTAAGACCCTAACTATATAATATTATGTATTACAATATTACGATTCCCTATAATAAGAACGATATGTGGAATGCCTGTACCGATTTGAGAGCAAAATAATAATTTCATTTTATAACCTACAAAAAGGTCTTTCTATTAAAAGAAAAATAATAATATTAATTTTACACTCACCCCAATCGTTTATAGTTATTGAAATTAAAACTTCGAGTTTACATTTTTGAGCTTGGAAATGTTTTATTCCGATAAAAAAATGAGTTGCCAAACCATTATTGACAAAAAGTGAATATTAAATGGTCTCACTGTGACGTAAACGTTTTGGGATTAAATGCAACCTGGGATGTTTACAAACTAGGCTTTCCCGAAAAAAAACTTGGCAAATAGGCCCAAAAAAGATATCTACAGTAAAAAGTATAGAGATACGCAAGTCATTAACTTGTTCATCCACAATAATACCGAGTTCGATAGCATCGACCGAGCATCAATAGGGTGGACTGCGGAAGTCCGATTGTAACTTCCACTATAAATAAGCCATATCATCATTGTCTAGGATTAGTGATCGATGAATCACTACAGTATCTCGTTTATAAGTAGGTTTCTGATTGGCGGTATTTCTTCGTCGCAATTATAAAATCAGAAAAAATACCGCGGTTCCAGTGTAACGAGTTAGGTATTGTTTGTCTTTCTTCTTAAGCACAATTAAAGATGATGATAATAATAATAATAGTAGTAAACCGATACAATAATACTATTTGTTTGTTTCAGTAATGGGATTGTATTTTCAAACATTCATTTAAGAGTCTTTACTTGCAATTACTTAGATATTAAATATGTAAATATAAATATATATTTTTATACAAATTTAAATAATAACGGGAATATAAAAGTAATAACAGTATAATATCCCCTCCATTACTCAAAAATAGAATTCCAAATATACAGTTAATTATTTTTATTTTTTCTCCATTCTGCGTACTAAATTATATTTTAATCATACCATTACTATTTTTCACAAAATTAAAATTCTATTAACATTTCTTTTAATAATTTATGGTTAAATATTTTGAATTGCTTATTTTAAACCACACCTACTTTGGATTATGAAAACAACTGGTTATTTATTATATTTCTATCAGTCATAATGCGTATAGGTACTCGTATTCAATACAAAAATACAAATACATAATATAATCAGTTTTAAAACTATATAGATTGAATAACTTATAAAACGTATTATACCTTTTCCCATACGAGGTATTGTGATGTCCTAAAACACAATTTAGTTTGTTCTTATTTTATTTTACATTCTAATATTTTATCTCAAATGTATTGATTTTTGGGCAAGAATGAAATATTTTATTCAAATGTAATCCAAACATATTATTTTCCCTGGCCTATGGGTGACCTTTTGTGTAGTTTTATCTTGTAATCTGAATTGTTTTCCAGTAGTTCATGACACACTGCAAACGATTTTCTTAACATTATGTTTACTTATATTTTAAAGGTTTATTCTTTGTAATCTGACCTGTTTCAGGACACGAAACTGTAATATTGAAGTTACAACTTTAACTTTTCTAATGTGTTCTGACAATTATAACAGCTAATTACAATCCATCAAGGTTTAACGTTATGTGAATTGCATTTACTATTATTCCAAATATTTTAATGCATCGGAAAAAAACGAATATATGACATAGCTTTCTAAAATGCTGTAGTTTGCTATGAAAAAAATACATTTAAATTATTTTAACAAAATCATTTTACCAGAACCAGAGACACCAGAAAAGCTTATCCCATAGAACCTCGGATATCCATTACAATATGTCTCATAATCATAGATAGGTGAACCTAAAACTAAATAATTAATTAAGCTGACTAATCAGATTACCCTTTGACCCTGTGAGTCTATGAGAATTGAAATAATTGTAAGACAATGAGTAAAATTATATTCCCCAACTTTTTTTATTTTCAATTTTTAATCAACCAACATTAAAACTGTTCGATTATACTAAAATCCAGTACGTTAATATAGTTTGTTGAATCAACAATCATTTGTATAATATCAGATGATTAAACATTTATACACAATTTATAAAATCCATTACTTGCCGTATACTTTACGATCTATACTCTACGATACTTTTTCAAATATTTACTGAGCAAAAATGTAAATTATTACTTGAAATCAGACTTCACCGAATAAATTATTTTCAAGGATCACTATTAAACAATTTTCTCTAATAAGAGACCAAAAATATGATAAATTATAATCATAATCTATTCGTACAATTTACGACATCCAACACGAATCACTGCATTGTTCTATTTTCTTTTAAAAAGTATGGTACTTACGAGCCCAGTCAAATAAAAAAGACTCTCAAAAAAAGACTCTGCGTTCCAAAATACTATATGATTTTGTATGAGCAGTAGTTTTGTTACTCCACAATTTAAAATCTCTATCAGAGTATAATGTAAACATACATAAACAAAAATTCGGACAAGATACGGAGACCGGTCTAAGGTCTTCGAGAGCACTCTTCTTGTTTTGCTCACCTCAGTGCAGTTGTACACACGACGTATAGCAAGAAGTATATTTTTCATATTAAACTTAGAGCGATGACAATAATGATTAATAATAACAATAAGAGAATTAAATTCATTTTCAATTTATGCTTAGGATTTTTCATAGACGATTTCTTGAGAAAGTTTTTAATCGTTTGAGTTATAATTGTATAAATTACACGAAAAAATCAATTAATCTATGGAACGTAATATTCGTAAATGACTCCAACTTATCCAAGCATACCAAAAAATAATATGTTATTGATGTTTATTGTATCGTGTGATTGAAATTGTAACGTGTCACTCAAAGAATCCAATTATTATGGTATCATTTCGCTCTATAGGTAATTACTACGGGATTGAATAAGTACTTCACCTTCCAGTCGACCTAAAAAATGAAAACTAATAGAACTTGAGTAAAATAATATCTAATAAATTATTGAATACGAAAACCTTATATTACATTCGAAAAATCCGAAACTTTCATTGATCAACTTCGATAAATCTCGTCAAATACAGTACCTTATGTATAAGTACATTATTGGGATTGAAAATGACATTTTTTTTTTTGAGGGGAGGAAGCGGATAAAAAGACCTTTTTTCAAAACGCCATACCAATCGTACAAATGATGAGATAAAAGTTCTAAAAGGAGATTTGAAGTACCCGGCATGTCTTTTCGAAAATGCTTTGACGCTTTTCATAAATTTAGAATTTAAACCAATTTAATATTTTATGAGATACATAATATTACTCTTAAATTAAAACTCTCAAATATAATCTTATATTATATCCATAAGCAAAAAAAGCACTAACACTTTTCAAAAATTCACCCTCATTTTTCCAAAGTTAATTATTTTCCCTTGCGTTTAATAATTATGTCACAATGTGACTTTCAAAACCCTTTACATTTTTAACATAGACCCTCCTATGTATCTGTACACTTTGACTTTTCCATACATTTAAAAAAAAAAGCTGAAAAGTCGTGTATACATTAAATTAATACTACAAAAAATAAATAACAGACCAACAGCGGAAACGGAACGCAGAATAGTTAAATGAATATTGCAAGATACACATGTTGTTAAACGGAAAAATAATTTCTATGTAAAATGAGAGAAGGTGACAATATGGTCACGTAAGTATAAAATAAAATAAACTCAATTTGCGTCATGACGTGAACATATTTTAAATCAGAATCGTTTTTATTATAATTACCTGTTTTCATTCAATCATAGTTTTTTTTTGTAGTAGTAGTAGTAGTAGTAGTAGTAGTAGTAGTAGTAGTAGTAGAACTAAACAACAAAATTTTGTTAACAATTTATATTCTTTAAGTTGCCCCTTGTAACAGTGGTTTTCTTTAAAATTGTAATACTTTAAGCTTACAAGTTTTTTTAACCATACATTCTGGATACAATTAGTGTGTGGATTTAAATTAACAGTGCTCCAGCGAAAACAATAAAAGGTCTACAACATTAAAAACTAAATTAGGGAAACAATTTTAATTTTGTTTTTTTTTCAGTTTAATTTTTGTATGTTGGTTTTGAGTAGGTACCTTAGGCGTATAAAAAATATTCAATTAGAAGGTTAAATCACTATTTGCATACCTGTTTAAACTTTACCAAAAAACTTAATTACATGGTAATTGTTTAAAACGAACAGAACCCCATGGTGGGCACACACCGTTATTTTAATTTTGTGCCACTTCTGACTAGACTTTAAAATCATTAGTATCGCGGATGTTACGAAAACCGTACAAACCTTTTTTTTTTTGTGATAAATTTCCGCCCTAATTGTGAGAGTAAATAACCGACGTGAGCAGTTTTACGACGCGTTTAACTTATTTTCGGCCACTGTAACGTATACGGGTTTCACAAGCGATTAAAACATTAAGTAATACAATGTTTGAACAACATCAGTCCATACGAGGTCAACACATTTTGACGATATATTAGTTCAGATCAGAGACCGTTCGCATCCACTGTGTTTGTGCGCCATCGTCATATTTTGTTCATGTTTTGCTGTCATATTTTTGTTTTAACTCTCTTCTTCACTAAAACTCATCACGCTCTATATAATATTACATATAAGAGATATTGTACAACCTGAGGGCAGTACTTCATTTAACGGAACGTGCGTTATATTATACATTACGGTAAAATACATTATTGGGGATACTACAATGTACGTGACCCTTGAGGTAAAATTATTGTCCTTTCATTATTTTTGTATTATGATATAAAATAATTCTAATTAAATATTGTAAATATATTGTAATACTATGTATTTATTATATGAAGGACTAATACCATAAACAGTACAATTAAATAATATTATATATGATTGTTGAATTAGCATGTGTCGAGGTGTGGGGTGAATGTTATGCATTGTGTAATCTACGAATTGCAAAATTATGTGTCTTTAGCATCCCTATAGTTATGCTATGATTTTGCTATCATTGATTAATATCTCGGGGATGGAAGTCTTTGGCCGATAAGAGACAGAAATTATACTACAAAACGCGTTTTTCAACACAATATCCCTTATATAATTCACTGAATGAATTCGGGGCATTGATGATATTTCCGGCTAATGTTCTTCTTCCCCAACTATATATCGTCTTTGAACGGTTTGTTCAGTTGACATTCAAAATGTATTCCATACACGTCTACCTATCTACCGGGCGAGCGTTTTAAAACAAATGAAAAACTAAATAAATAAAAAGGAGTGCCTATACAATTGTATCTGTACAGCGGCTTAAAAATATATTCTACTTCTTGATTATATTTCAGACCTCGACGGATCGAATCAGAATTCGAATAAGACTAAACTTTTAATAATATTTCACTGTCTAAACTCAATACATGTGTATAATATTACATGAAACATATATGACATTATATGATACATTAGTAATACAATATTATTATTGAGACATCTAGAAAACTAATGAATTTCCTCAACGAAATTGAATTCCTTATCTAATACTTATTAAATAATACTATCCAAGAACACGATGTTTAAGTATAATATAATAGGGATTCAAGTAATTATTGTAAAGAAATATAATTACAAATAATGTAAAGCCAGCTAAAGAAAGACACAATTTATTGATGCCTTGAAGAAAAAAAAATAATAGTAAAAAACAAAAAAAAAAATACCATTACTCGGACCATTATTAAATTGTATTATTATTGTGAGATCTGGTCCCGCTTCCGACACTCCGATTTGACGATATTTATGTGAAAACTACGAAACCAAAATGTCTCGCGTCGTATAATATTATGGTATTATGTGATTCGATCAACTTCAGAAGAAAATCCGATCGTGTCGGCGCGAAACTCGTCATTTCGTGTGAGACGCGTGTTTAGAGGTGAGTGAGTGTGTGTGTGTGTGTGTGAGAGAGAGTGTGTGACTGATTTGAACTGCACAACCGGCGCCACAGTCCGTCGGAAAACGCTTTCGTTGCACGACACAGCATAATGTAATAATAATAATAATAATAATAATAATAATAATAATAATAATAATATTATCATACACAGTAAATGTTTACCGATTTGCGGTACATTTCCGGCGGAACGAGCGGCCGTATAACAAACGGTTTTGCCTGAAATATAGAAATAAGTCGAAAGCGACATGCGTTGCTAAGTGTGTGTATGTGTGTGTATGCGCGTGTGTTTAAAAAAAATTGTATCCGCCAAGAACAGACGACACATTTTTACCGACACTAAAATTACGTGTCTACGCCAGGCGCGTGACCCGCGATCGCTTACCATTTCCATTTCCGTCCACTCTCGTTTTACTCTGCTGTGTTCGTTCTTCTTTTTTTCGCAGTCAGCGTCAAGTTCAACCGATTCGCTTTCCTCCTATGCCGTTGATGTGTCCTTCCCGTTTCGATTGATTGCTCTGAGACGTTAATGGCCGTAAAGGTCACTCTAACTATTGAGTTTTCTACGAGCGTCACGTCGATGTACGGTGTACACTAATAGTCAGCAGAAACGTTGTTTCTGGAGCATCGGTTCTATTAAAGCGTTGTCACGTAATCTACACGATACAAGTATTCAGCAGATCGACAGTGATGTGGTTTACTGTGAACCATAATATTATTCAGGTCTGGGGCATAAACTAGTTGAAGAGTTGAACATTGTTTTTTCTTATCGAGTTAACTACCAAAATAATCCATTGAAACAACTCAGGTCTTTCCGTTCATGTTTAAACATAACATATTATATATATTATAATAAATAACTAATAACTATAGTTAAAAGTTTAAATTAATTATATATTTTTTTCAATCAATCAATCATTATATACATATACTAGGTATATGATTTAGATTACAAATATAAATAAATAAATATTATACGATTTAATAGTTCAGCTGACACAAGTGTATACAATGTAACAAACAAATATATGGTTAATCTACAAATAAGAAAAAATGAGAAGTATGTACTTTTGACAAATTATTTTTAAAAAAATTAATGTTACACAACAATTATAATAAGTGTGATCCGGATGGTAATTAAAAACAAATTGTTTAACTTTTTTGAACTAAGTCAAGTTAAAATTGTTTTACATATTTACTTTTGAATTTTAGAGTTTAACATATTGTTTATAAAACTATTAACTTAATTAACTCAGAATTATTATTTTCATTAACTTGTCCACATATATTATAAATAATAAATTGTGAAGGTTTCCCGTGAATCTCGTCTGCCAAACTTTTGAAATCCACTTATATTATGTCAACGTATAATAGTGGGATCTAAAATCGACCGTGATGGCAAAAAAACTGTTTTAACGTAGGTATTTTAACTACATTTTTCAGTTCTCGTTGTTGTAATATAGGTCACATTACTTTTTACACTTTTTGACATTTCTTTGCAGCCAAAGAAGACAACTTGCGTCGCATTCAGACAGGAGAGATAATTATTTGCCAACATTTGTACACTTATTATTACTATGGAAATAACGAAATTCTATATTGAATAATTATAAGGACAATAATAATTACTCCCAGAGTTTGACGAGATATTAAATTTACTCATTGAAAAAGATTTTTAACCGTCAAGATCGAAGAATTTGCATACATCAGTCAAACAGACTTGAATAGAAGGGAGAAAAAACTGGAGTGATCGATTTCATGCGAATTTCATGACGAATATTTTAATAATATGTTTTTAGATTTCCTATTGTTCTTCTAGTTTTGTCAAGATCAAACAAATATACTTGAGTTTTCGTAAAAAAAAAAAATATTTAGGTTTCGAATTCAACCACTAATAATATTGTATTATTATTTCAATGTAATATTATTTCTTAAATTGTTCAATTCGTTGGCCGGCGTGGTGTATAGGCAATTTCGCTACATCGGCGTGTAGATGCCCCACGGAATTTTTGATAAACATAATATTATTACAAGTTTATTCTTGAATACGCGAAAATGTCGACACTCTAAACATTACGTATTTATACATTCCATTGAGAATACTCATATTAAATAGGTAAACTAGGAAATACTGATCGACCACAGATTTGTGGACATCAAAATATATTTGATGTTGGGTATCGATGGAATGGACTTCGTTATTTCTGATTTCAGTTTTCATTACGAATCCATTGTCGAGTTTTAGATTCCATTGTAATATTATTAGAAATTGTAATAGAAGTAAGTAGGTACTTCATTCTTACTAGGTAAATGGTTAAAATGTTTTTAAATTCTGAGCGGAGTGAATAGAATCTAGATGGTACTTTAATGTGGTTATCAAAAACACTAGGTAATTTTCAAACAATTGGGCAATAAACAAATAACTATATTTATTAAACATTAAATTTTGTACTTTTGTTTCATTTAAAAAATAAAAAACATCATTTTCACCTAATTATATTTAAATAAGTACATTTTTATGATATAATTATAGAAATATTATTTATGTCTTTAAATACATAATATAAATTAAAGAATGATTATTATTTTATTTTATATTATATACGTTTTTGAACTTTTTCGTGTATGACAGAGTATTTTTTTGTTTTTTGAATTTTTGATAAAAAAAAAAAACATAATTATTGTATAAATATGAAAGTCATTTACAAACAGTAACTAAAAAATATTGAAAATGTATTTAATAAGAGTTTTTTTTTTTGGATTAAGGCTTCACCAGGTCATTAGCCTGGCACTGTGAAGAAGAAACGGTTTTTTTCGGGATACATTTGTATGTGTGGCAAGGATGTGTTGCTTAAAATGAGCGTACGACAGCACCTCACCAAGCCACTAAGAAGCGTTTATAGTTTACATTTTTACAAAATTCGTTAAAACACGAAAACTTCAAACAATATTTTGTCTCGGAGTTCAAAAAATATTAAACGTTGGGACTTGGGAATTCTCACCATTAAGTATTAGTACTCATGCATAACGACATTTTAAAAAGAATTAAGACTATATATGTACCTTGCTTTAAGTTTTTTAAAACTTTCAATCCTACATTTTATAACTTTCTACTGTGTCTAGTAAGTATACTATCTTACCTATAATAAATTCAAAATATGTATAAATATTATTTAACATTATAAAATATTGTTGTACTATATGTAATGTTATTGGTAATAATTTGTTCTACACACCCTAACAAATAATAACTTAATAACTTATAATGTTTAAAAGAAATAAGTTGTTCCAATGTGTTTCTTTAGAGAATCACAATTATTCGAGAGCATGGAACATCATCATGATGATAAGGCTTTTGCAGCTAAAAGTAATATAATATTCCATTACCTAATTTTGTATTTTTTTTTCTTACAAACGCATTGCGTATAATATAAGTGTCCGAAATAACGGTAACAAAATATTGTTGATGATTAACACTTTTACATAAAAGGTATAGTATTGCAAAAACGTATAATATGATAATATTTTAAAATTATCATCGATGTCGATCATTATTTAATTTTGTATAATATGATATATTATAGTGCGCAGTATAATTTATTAATACAATGGTGTGAAAGTTATAGTCTACACGACTTACGTCTTTTCGTCACAATAATTGACAGCAGGAGACTCTGCAATCGGTTCACCCATTGTTTTAATTTATAATAATATAATATAAAATACCATAGCGGAACAATTCGCAAACACTGAAAACGCTTCGACTGGAAAACAATAATGGTCGATTAGCAAACCTCAACTACTAAAACTAAATGGCGTATTCTATGGCAGCTAGATACAGTTGGTGTATATCAATATTGTGTTCGACAATATCCTCGTGTTACTATTATGCCCAGCAGTTATCTGTTTCCTCTGCAACCATCCGTTCGGTAATCTTTTCAAGGTATCAGGAATAGTGAAAACCGACCACATCTATCCTATGTCAGCACGTTATGAATAACTGGGCGTTCATAGTGATTTGTAGTAATCCCGGCCATGTATCAATTGTCGGTTGGTACATCATTTAACGACAAGGAATATTGATATCTCATCGTCAAATTGTGTGATATGATGCAGAGCTATTCACCCACAGCGTGTTCGCTGTTGAGCTCGTTTTTCATACAACGATACATGTATATTAACATTTAGATTTTTGAATAATTAAGCATAATATATGCTGGACTATCGAGTACATTATGGTATAATTTTTTCAAAAAAAATAATCATTATTTTACTATTTAATTCTAATGAAGACGAAAAAAATTTAAAATGTTTTGTTTTTCATAATTTTTAAACACATAATAATTAACATTTTATAAACATGATGTCTGAAATAATCACTGGACACGAGCGTATCACAACACCGTATCACAATAGCCAATAATAGCATTAGAAATCATGTAATATAAATTAGAACAAGTGCCACCAATTAATATTTTCTGCGGGCCACATTAAGAATTCAAAAAATTCTAGCGGGCCATAAAAATTCAAAGTTCATAATAATTATTATAATATGCCGGTTGGTCAAAAATAATTTATTTCTAAAAAAAAAAATATGTACACTTATTAATTATTATGTAACTAAAACTAATGAAAATATAATTAAATTTAATAAATATATGAAACAATTATAAATTAATATTTTTAATGAGAAAAATGGCAGATCTTGCTTTCAACTAGCTGCTTTAAGTCGGGGTTATGGTTTGTGGTAGCTATCTTCATCATCATTTCAAGGTGTTCGTGGTGAGTCGGGATCGGAATTTGTTTTTGATATAATTCATTTTTGAAAAAGCAGACTCACAGACGTATGTGGAGCCAAACATTGTACACATTTTCACTGTCAATAATTTCAACGTCGGGTATTTCTTTTCAGATACATATTTCAACCAAAATTCATCATATATAGAATCAATTTCAGTTTTTGAATACTTTTCATAAACAATTGTTCTAATTAAAATATTTATGTTTGAAACTATGACATCAATGCAACCTAAATTTTGAATTTTTTGATTGTATACCGATGATAAGATATGATATATTATTACCAATCTTAAGACAGGACTGATCGAAAGAACACATTATTTCCCATATTATAATGAGGTATTAATATTATTTTATCAATACCTATAATCACACAGTAGTTAGTTCTCAACACTAACATATTGAAGTTCACAAGGTATAAATGAGTGATTTCCATTTATATTTTAAACAATTCAGAAAAATTTCTTAGGTCAAATAGTGTTGGTAAATAGAGCAAGGACTACATGCACAATATTATAAAGCTTAAAATATTTATGTGATTGTATTATATTTACCAAACATTCACAAGCATACTCAAAAGTCAAAACAAGTATAAAATATGACATTCAACCATTTTTGGAAATCTTTTTTATTAAAATTCGTCTTCGTAACTGTTCAAAATCATTTTTTGTTACATTCAATTATGAAACAGAAGTTATGACGGGTATAAAATTAAGTGTGCTAATAATTCTAATTTTATAATTTTATTTTATTTTTTTAAACCTAAATGGTTACTGTAATATAAAATACACCTAAGCTCAAGTTGTAAATAAATTCAAAAAAATTCAATTGTAGTACTACTTAACCTCTAGCCTTTTGAATTTAAGTGTTAAACCAGTGGACAGATCAAATAATTTTACAAAATAAAAAACAATTTTTTGGGTGGAAATCTATAATTCTACAATCTACCATCAAAACTTTGATGAAACTACACTGTAGTAGTCAATGTTAGTCAACATTGTAAAGTTAGTTTGTTGAGTGTTTTATGATATTAAATTTAAAATCTTGTGGTTTAAAATAATGTGAAATATGTGCCATAACTATAGAACAACGAGGTAAGAATCAAAAACCTTCCTGACGAATGAGTGGATGGCATGTTTTCAAAATTAAAAATTCAATCTCTCATAAAATATGCATGTAGTTTTACAGCAAACTTTTGTTTAATTAAATCCAAATTAACTTATAAGAAACATTTTATACATTTTCAAACCTATTATGTATGAATATTACAAATTCTATCATATTATTATAAATTTTTAACTAGAAAATAATTTGAAAATGTCCTTGGTTTTGATTAATGTTGTCGAATCGTTGTGGATGTATGCTTAACTCTTTATTAATTCCAGTACTGTTGAAGAACCTTGTATTGAATAAAAAAGATTTAAAAAAACACACACTGTGAAATCAATAGATGCATCGCTCGACTCTGAATCTAAAATATAAAAAGAAAGATTGTGATTTGCAAAATAATGGTATAACATTTTTAAATTCGAATGACATATAAAACATTTTTCTTAGAACATTTCAATTGTAAGCTACAAAACGCGACAATTTCTGTAATGGAATTTAGACGCTATAATACTATTCCACTTTCATCGCGAAAACAGAAAGATGGCATAAGATTAAAACAGATTATGTTCGGATAGTTTACTTGAACTGTGTTCATGATTTTTGGATCAATAGATTGCTTATGCTGTAGTATTAATTATTTATAACTAATGAGTACAATTCATTTTGAACATTAATGTGCCGGGAAATCGAGTTGTCGGCTAATCGATATGCCAACCGGCGCGACTCATTTTAGTTATTATTTAATTTTGTTCCCCGTGATATTATGTTCAAAAAAAAAAAAAATCTGATTGATAAATATGCAGCATTTAAAATGGATCAATTTGTAATTACCTAGTTTAGTACCATTGTCGTATTGTTCATTTTATTAGCTTATATTCACGATATGTATTTTTTTTTAATGCGTATGGAATTTGTATTATCAACGAGAACAAAATATATGGTATTTCATTATAAAAATATAATTTATATACATATATTTTTTTTTACATCGTTCGTGATTTCGATTCTGATTGAAAAAAAAAATGAAAAAAATCTTAATAGTTGTAGGTACCTCTACATCGTCATAATAATAATAAATGCATAGCGTATCAACGGTATCTACTGGTTTTGAAATAATAAGAAACATCCGTGACGTGATTTAGAGGCAGTTTAATAATAAAGACGCATATTATACGATTTGTATTATATACGTTTAGAATCGTTTTTTGTTTTGTGTTAATAATAATAATATAACGACTTCGCCTTCGGCTCAAACGCTGATTTACAACTAAGTGCCGCAGTCGGCCAGGCGAAATATTGCGCAGTTTTCACCGGCGCAAAGATATAGTGCGCACATATAGCATAACGATAATAATAATAGTAATACACTTTTTGGTGTGATATATGTTCAAACTTTAGGAATCGTAAAACACAATTTAAATATAATATATTATTATCTAGAATAGGCGAGTTGCACACGTATTATTATTATTATTATTACGAACTACCTCGGTGGATGGATGCCAGAAGAACTATACAGCGCACTAATAATAATATATTTTAATTATTGTGTGTAATATGCACGCACGGAACAACATTATTTATAATCTCGCAAACGACCGCAGTTTGTACGATAATGTTATCCGGGAATTCGACTATTCGACGGACGAGAAGAGTTTTATTATAATATATTATTGCAATACACTGTATCGTGAATATTATTATTATTCTTACGTTATTTTCTGGGATAATGATATTTAACCGTCTATTATTGTTGTTATTATTATTAAATGTGTGGTAAACAATTATATTATGACGGTCGTTTGTTATACGATAAACGACCGACGCGCGACAGCAGCTTGCCAAACGTTTTGTAATTTATTAGAAATATGTCTTACAATCTATCTAATATTATAATAAAATAAGTAAATTCGATGAAAGCCTGGTAATGACATGGAGTAGACATATAGCGACATAATTACAGAAAATGTTCATATTATATTGCTCTCGACGGGGATAATATTGTATAATTTACTATTAATTTTACATATGAAAAATACGTAACAACGATGTAATAATAACAAAAATACATATTTTATCTGAATTCAATTTTTTTTATTTTTCAATATTTTTAGTTATGCTTATAATTACGTAAATGAATTATCTTAAGTATTCATATTTTGTTCTTTACCAATTCCTATTCTATTGTTTCGTTACATTAAAATATCTGGATTTTGAATATCCGGAATATCACTGACATTATGCATTAATCCAGATAATTGACGTTCTACTGAATTCAATTTCTTCTTATTATGTTGTTATAATAAACAAAAAGTTTGCGAACCGTTCTCGCTGAAAACGGATTGTGTTAATTAGATCCAGAGAGGACATAATGTAAATCAGAGGATTGAATAAAGACACGATTTTTTTTAAATAATTTATAAATCTTATATTGTGCTGGATCGAGGTTTTTTGTTGTACTCAGATATTTATGGAGATTTTATTAACATTCTAATGTCATTGGTTCCGAGGTATTCGATTGAAAACACTGCATTATTAATATTTTTGATGTTTTTAAATCCCTCTCCAGTCGCATAATATCATGTTAATATATAGCTTACAAGAGAATATTTTATTTATACATTTTTAATTAATGTTTATTTATGTAAAAAAAAAAAAACACTTGGAATTTATGATAAAAACCAATTACCACCAATACACATTACGTGATGTGTAAGCAATCCGTTTATGGAATTTCGCTGACTGCTGCTATTGTAATAAATTATTTTCGTTCGTCTGTATCGCCAAAGTCAAACGAGCAAAGATTGCTTCCAAATTGCACAGGTCCCATACCTGCAGTGACCGTATGACTGGAAGATCAGAAGACAAGCATCGCAAGCTCCTCGCCAATTTCAGTCAAGCGAGTTTAACCGTCGACCGGCCTGGAGATTTGGGGGTTACAGAGGGTACACAGTACACTGGTTATGGTGATCGATATAGATAATAATATGGAAGAACCGTAGATAATCCATTCTAATGTATACAACGCAGTGGGTTGTGATTCTTAATGTGTAATAGAGGAATTAGCTTCCCTCCCCCAATTAGTAGTTAGGTTATATTCAAACTAAATAAAACAAAATATTGACAATATTGATTTGCCTTTAATATCACGCCGTTCATATATTATCCATGCCTAACATCTTACCATCACAAATGTAACCTCAAATAGTTTTTCAATTAATTCCCGTTTGATGAGGTTACATTGCCCATCCATTCTTCTATAATATCTATGTGGTGTTCGTAATATCTTGACTATACAGCTATCATAGATATACATACGGTTATAGGCGTTACAATCCTAGAATATTGGTGGTCTGATAATAAGTTGACGCTTCGACCATGTATCGTGTAACGGCGTTTCTGAAAAGTAAAATTATTGAATTTTTATGCATGATGAAATTCGCTCGAATGTATCAATAAAACGTTGAAGATTATAAAATAAAAATACATATTAAAATCAGTCAGACTTTCTGATAATTGATGCACCGTGACGACTGACGGACGAACGCGATGGTTAAACTATGTATGAACTCCATCAAATAATCGAATTTTATTGCCAATATAAATATTTAACGGCAAACATGATTATACCGTGAATATCATACTATATCATACGAAATTACGCATTTCATGTTACACAATTTAATTTTAGGAGAAAAAACTGCGCCTTGCGGACATTACGAATTTATCCTAGTTACGGATGAGCTCTTTGCCACCGAGAAGTGACGGCAATATTTGTATCTGAGTTCGCCACGAGGTCATTGTACGAATGCCGACGAAAATATCACGTGAGCTGGATATTCGAGAGGTTTCTTTGAATATGCCGTCAATCCTGTCCGGCGGATAGGGCTTTGGAAAGTCGGGAACTGTTTTTATTATCCATGTCAGAGCTGACTACTACACACAGTTCGTTTCGGTTTCACAAAAGATTCTTATACTTAGAAATAGTTAAATCTTCAATTTCATATATAAAAATGAAAGTATCTTTTTTTCTTTCTTTTTCCTCCATAGTCTCCATTTCTCCAACTACTAGACCGTTTCCAGTTAAAGTTATATAAATAGGTGCTCGTTGAGACCAACAAAGCCATTCCATATAATGGGAAATTTGATAGTATCTATTACTTATATATTGGAGAAAAAGTGTATGGTTAAGTTCTGTATACTAAAAATATTTTACTCCTTTGACAAAAAACGTAAAATGTAGATAAGTAGATGGATAATTATTGTGGTATCACAGACATCATTTGTCAGATTATATCAAAACGACGAGCATGTAAATCAGCAGTTTTGGATATTTGGCCCCAAATATTGCACACATATCATTCCGTATTTCGGGTACCTCGTAAGAGTATTAAAATAGGAGACACGGGTAACAGCTATTATACAATTTAAAAGGCACCGTGTATGATATGATGACTTTAGTCTTTCGGCAGTCACTCGAATTTTAACTCTATCGTTTATCGTCACGATTTTATCATAACATTTTATACTGTGACGACGACGTTAACGATACTAATAATATTAATAACACACCCTAAGGCGAATTCATCTAAAGGATTTTCAATCTGATATTGCCCAAAACAAGGTCAAAAATGCGATGCTCTCTATAACATTAGATTGCAATGTTCGTAAATTTCGCATTTCTGTATACGGAGCGCATATAAAAACCCGAGGCGCCGACCGTGCACCTACACCCACGGGTAAAGAATATAAATAACGACACGAATATCGCGTATATAGGTACCTGTCTATAATAATAAATAATAATATAATACACGCACAAACACATATATAGGTACCTACGAAGGGTACCGGAGTAAAATCGAATATCGTTCAGATCGTGCAAAAACGGTATAGTTGCTGTTATTATTATTTATCGGCAGCTACCGTATAGTGTATTTTATATTCCGTCTCGGTACATAATATTAAAATAATAAAATAGCCTGCACAGAAAAAAAAATCGAACCGCCTTCGGTGTGAAAAAAAAACTCAAGGTGGGGCCATTTTCTCGCGATATACATAGGTGTTGTGCGCTTTGTGGCCTGGCCACAAAATATAATAAAGGAATTTATGGATGTGTCTGAATCACACTCAATACTGAATGGGGACCTGTTATCGGAATGGAGACCGACTGAGATGAATATTATCTGTTTAATTATTATGATCAGTGATCGCCATGCCGTGACTACTAGAATTTATTTATTGACTATAATTTAACTACTCAAGCTGTCCAATGTTTATTGTATTTTTTATTTAGAAAATTATATGGTTCATACACGTAAAATACAATACGCATAAAATGTATTTGGGATAATAGGACTTATTGAAGAGAACCGTCAGAGACGACGTCTTAATGCGAGTTAAGAGTGTGCGTGAAGAAATAAATGGTATTTTTTTGAACTCTAGAGTATGCATGGTTTTAAATTTGGCTCTTGAATTCTTAGAGTGTTCATGTTCAGCTAATTCATAGTGTGTTCGGTATTTATTTAGAAACGTATTGAATTTTAGTTATTAAAGTTCTTGCAGTCGAGTATTATTATTTACGACATGACTGTGGCATTCAAAATGATTTTGAACGTGTGCAGTTCAAGCTGGAACAAGATAAACTGGACGAAAAACGCAGCTGACCAATAATTATAAAACACAATTAAAAATCTTGATATTAGATGGCTGCAGTAAGAAAAAAATACGTTTTTCCGACAACGACGCATTGTGTGTTTAACGGTGTCACGTTTCTGAAAATCGCCTGCGAAAACGAGATCCGTGGTATCGTGTACAATGGCCTCGTGTGCACGCTTCTCGAAATCGGCACGCGAATTTGGCTTCCAGCAGTTTCCTAATCGAAACAACGGCTCGGACGTAACGACTGCGATGTCGTTCAAATAGAGCGTAAAAAAATAAACATTATTCGCCCGATCCATGTTATCATTGTGCAAGTGTACAGCATACATAGCTAGGTGTGGGTACGTGACATAATTTTGGCGAGTGTATATAATAATGTAGTTCATACGGTCTGCGTCGGAAACGTATCTGTGTGACGTCTCGCTAGATTACTCGAGCGACGGCGACGGTACGTAATAATAACAGTAACAACGACAATATTTTATTTGGAAAAAAAAATCCAATACGCCTATTTTTAGTGTGGTGGGAGGGGAGAGTACTCAACGCCATCTGTCCGAAAAAAAAATAAAAAAAAAGTAATAATAACCTCCGCGCACGGTGTACATTTCCGCACGCCGTCAAAATAATAATATCATCGGAAGTGTACACTCGCTATTCTAACAGCGTATGCAAATAACATCCTATAACGATAAGTGTAGATAGTAATATTATTATCATTATATTATTATCGGTTTTGCATTGCTGTTCTGTATGGAAGACGTTAGAAGTTTATTGAAAAGAAAAGGACGACTTGCACGTAAACGAGCTGCATTAAAATATGACTTACATAGTTTTATTACAATAACAATCTACATAAGCGTGACTCGTGTTTTAATAGTTGAAAACTGCGAGTGCCGTGTCAGCATTTATGGAAATAATTACCGTTACGAGTTTCTTACCAGATAACATCTTTAAAAAATAATATTATTATATAAAGTTACATTTTCTTCTCAATCGAATCGCTTTTCTTTATTATATATTTCGTTCACGAGAATCGTTTTTCAATTTTGTTTTGAAAGTATAATCATACTAGCTTCCGATTTATTTCATCGTTGAAAAATGTGTTGTGTATGTTATGTGGGTACTATTTCAGTAGTCAATATAATTAATAAGATATTATAATGGTCTAAGCACGATCTTGGTCTATTGACTTGTATGCTGTCGTCACACTTGTAGATCATAGTCTATGGGCAATTATACTTACACCCAATACGTACCAGTAGGACCCATCTGAATACAGGTCGATGATGTTGCCGTATAGTAAGTTGTGACCATTCGTGATCGCCTCTAGTCGCGATCTGTAAAGTACCGATCCGCGTTGGTGCTGCTTTCAAGGCTCTCCGACTATTTCGGAGACTATCCTGGGGGTGGGGGGTAGTATACATTCAGCGTGTGACTGGACACCTTTCTCCACCTCAAAACGTGTTCTGAACTCTCCGCGGGTTGATTGGCAGAGGACGGACCTTTCGTATAAACGGCGATCGCCGCGAACCGAAATAATTCGATCAAAATATATTATATTACTATCGCCGGTGCCCGGATCGAGAGAACGTAATCTCGTAATAATGTAATGTGATATTGTACGAAATCATATAATGCGCAGGCATTACAGCGGCGGAGGCGATTAAGATATTGTTAACCCCCCCGAGGTTCGGCTCGCTCACCCGGCCTGATCGTATTATACACGCCTCGCACTTTAAAGACTCGCTTATTAACGAGATATTGTTATAACTGTATATTCGTTTCAACAGCTATAACAATATAATATAGCTAAGGCGTTCGTCCGCGTGAGGCGAAGAACCGCGTGCGAAATGATTTAGCACCCCCCCCTCCACTCTAACTCGTAAATCCATCTTTTGCAAACAATAACATAATAATATCATCCGATGACGGTCCCTGCCTGCCCGCACGTTATATTATACTCGTATAATAATAATAATATTGCGTTACACTCGTTGTGCAGCGAATTTCGCGTAAAGTCGATTTTTCTGGGACATAATAAGCTGAAAATATCGTGAAGACGTTTCAATTTCGACGGCGACAAAATAGCTGATAGCGATCGATAAGTCGCGAGACTCGCCCTGCACATTTTAATAATAATATTATATTATATTATTATGTTGCAGCGACACGAGTATATATACCTAATACACGTCATGTTCCGGAGACATTAAATATTAACCACGCTGCAAAAAAGGCGATCGTCGTCAAGAAAAAAAAAAATATACGGAATTTAGGAAGATCCGATTTCACGTGTTCGCTCCAGTTTTGTATCGATATCGTCGATGTGCACCCGTCGTCAGACAGGTAACTTAATATAATATGAATTTCTTCGGATAATTAAATTTATTTCAGGTATGAATACACCTGACGAAAATCGTGGTGCTATATGACTCATCGTCGGATAATGTATGGCTTGTCGTTGTCATCAACATGGCTGTTGTTTAGGAATTACCAAAAAATTACAAAACGTCTAACATTTTTTTTTTTAATTGGAGTATGTTATTATTTCATGAGTAAAGTTATTAGTTAAAAATGTTAAGGTTATGTATTTAAGTTTAAACTGTTAAAAATATGTATAAAGCAACGTCTACACTGTATCATAACAAATTATCTTAGTTTTATACCATAAAGGTACTTTCAAAAATATTTTCTCGTTATTAGAATATATTAGAATTATGTACATATCTAGATATTTATTTTTTATTATTTGTACTTTTCACATACATGAACATTTCAAAAATAAATTGTATGAAATATTAAAATTAAAATTTGTATGCATAGGTAGAATTTTTGTGAATATTGATACCGAAACAAAGGTCTTAACAAACGCTGAATAAACCTAAAGAACGTAATGTGCTTACAAACGTAATAGCTTAACATCTAATTGAAAAGACCGACTATTGCACACACGTACCTTCAAAAACCGTCTCATCAACTATGATCTCAAAAATAATGAAAGTAGTCATGTTCATATGATAAGCGCTACATATTCTATAGAATGTTGGTAAGTTTTCAAATTGATAAAAACGGCAGTTATAAACGACCCAAATATACGAGGAAAAATCGCTGTGACTTATTAGAGTGTTTGCTACTGTAAATTATAGAAATGTCACGAAAAATAGCCTACGGGGAATTTCCCCTCGTACGCGGAAGTGGCCGAGGGGCACAGCTATTATTGCCATCGTGTAATATTTCATCAACAAAAGCGAAAAGTTGTCCGATCGGCGAGAGGGTAGGGGTCGACGGGTTCGGTTCCAGGGGGCGGGGGTGCGTAAGGTCGGTTTTGGTGTCGGAGACGAATCGATAGTGCAGGCACGGCGGCGTATACAGCGGCACCAGCAGCAGTGGTGGCGTGGACGGATCCAATCAAATCGTCATCGTCACCGCGACGTCTCCTCGTCGTCATCAACCAGCTCCCGTGCACTAATTGGCTCGCCGCTGTTATAAATCATAAATCGCTCCGGGTCCGTACCCTGCATGCACCCCCCCGAGACGACGCGACCTCTCCGACCCAAGCACCGACACCACCACCGCCCACTTGACTTGACCCTGTAGAGCGAAATAATTTTCCAGAGATCTGCACGAAAACGCAGAACACTCGTGCGCTGCACGATAATCGTCTCCCGCGATCGATCCGAATACGCTCAAATTAAATCCGATGATAATAATAATATTATATAATTTTCCGATTCCCGCGTCGGAATCACATCGTAACATTCTTACGTAATATGTCTTAAATATTGTGTATTCATGGCAAGCCCACGCACAGTATTGCCAACTCGACCATACGTCCCGCATTGGGCCGGAAAGTCCCGCTTTCGAGCTTTGTGTCCCGCCGTCCCCAAAGGACCCAAAAATGCCCAGCATTGAGAAAAGAGACGTGTGATGAGTATTCAACCTAACCAAAATCATTATGAGGGTATATATATTGTATAATGTATTAACATGTTATTCTATATAGATACGTATACTGTATACTGGTATACGACTGTAATGTAAAAGCGTGAGACCAATTAATAGCACATCGATAAAAATAATACGTACCTAATTGTAGCTGCATGTAATTATCACTTATCGATGCCGCTACGTCGTGTGCGAGAATCGCCGATAAATGGACTAAACATATATTATTATTTATTAATTTATTGTCTTAGTTGTTCCGCCGCCCTGTTCGTTTGCTTTGCGGATACGAAAAATATAGAAAACCAGCCAAATAATTTACTCTATTATTAAATTATTATTATTTATTGTTATTGTTATTGTTATTATTATTATTATTATTATTACTATTAAATATTAATATATTATTTCCGTTTTCTGTTATCATTTTTTATTTCACTATTTCTATTGTTGTCATTTTACTCGAAATTTCTTGATTTTCCCATTAAAACTATTACAGGTGCCTCGCTTCAAAGAAAAACAATTATGGTCACATTAAGTATTGCCCACGAGGAAACTCAAAATATCTCTCGACACACAGCGTCACGTGTTCGAACGGAAACGACGGTGCAACACAACCCACCAAACCTGATACATATTATTTAATTTAGGTACTGCCGCAATATCAGTGCAATATGGTCGCGGGTGTGACTCATAAGATCGGCGTTGTCGTTATAGTAAACGTTTTATATAATAGTTTTCGATTGAACCCACAAAATCTAAATGTTTTGGTTTTGAAGAGGGGGTGAGAGCGAAAACGTCAGAATTCGGGTTACGCGCACGTCAAATGAGCCACTATGCGTTATCGATATAGGTAAACCTTAAATAGCAGCCTGCTGTAATTCGATCGCCCTGAAACGCGATACGATGTCGTTTACAGAAGCAATTTAGACGATTGGTCATCTACACAGTCAAGTCCCTTAAGCGATAGCGTGTACCTATGATATTACATAAAACGCAACACGATCGGGAAAATCCGCTTAAGTATGTTTACTTACGGTGGTTGAGTTTTCTTCATCACCGGCGCTGTAGACATTAGATCGATGATCGTCACGATATTGACGTGTAAACTCTTTTAAGTGCTCTTACGGCGATATCAATGCACACCTATAATGTTCCGTCCCAAACACAAAAAGTAGAGATTTATTTCGGAATGCATGATATAGGTATGAATCGTTAAAATAATATCACAAGTGACAAATTATTTGGATTTTTCCAACCGAAAAAATTGCAATATGTTTCATTGTACGCCAATAGTAGTATACGTACAAGATGCGTCGACGTGTTATAATACATTAAAAAAAACCGAAAATGTCTTTTAAAAAGATTAATATACCTATTGAGATAAGCCGTAAGGTTCGGGGAAAACTTATTCGAATCGCATCCGTATTTGTTTTAAAACAATCAAAGTTTGTTTTAAAAATATGGTATCCGATAAAATCTCATAAATTTTCCAGTAAAATGTAAGTATACTTAAAATATTACAGTACCGTGAACATATTATTATATAATAAGTATGTTTTCTTTGGCTTTACTTCCATTCCTATAAGGACATTAGTCTATGTATTTAGTCATTTCATTAAATTTTTACTTCAAATGTTAATAAAAAATGCATATGACTTTGATACTTTACCCAAACTTTTTTATTTTAATTCTTGTATAAGAAAAACTTTTGAGAAATATTTTATTAATATTTAAAGCATGATATACATATATGTATTAAGAATTCTAAAAACTGCGAATTTTGAGCTACAAAATAGTGTTTGCACTATTGTAATTTTGACGAATTTCGTTTTTTGAAAACATTACCGTTTTCCTTTATTTTTCTTTTAGTTTTTCACGGTTCTTTAGAAAATTACCTGGAATATTTTCTTTTTAACCATTTCCCCACCCATAAAAGTACTATTTAGGTCAAATATTCACCACCTAATAGAAACCCTGCTCAAAGTTGAAGATTATAACATAGGTCCAAGCAATATAATGGCAGACACAAAAAAGATGAATCATCTGTAAAACCAACAAATGCCCATTAGCTCCTCGAAGAATCTAAAACTTGGCTTAAATATGATCAACGTGCACCTAAATTAATATTATAATGGCGAAAGTTTCATTAGGACTCCGTCGGATCCTTGACGGTATATGTCATTGGATTAACCTACGACTACGTATAATTTAAAATATTATTCTATCGACTCGTGAGTTACAAGCAAGCCATCAATTTCTCGATAGCCTTGTAAGTTGTGGCATTTTATCACCACGGCCCACGGGTAAACCGATGTTATTGTTATTTCAGTTACTACGTTATGTAAAATCGGAACTGATACCGATGTAAGACATGTTTTCCACAAACACGTGTAAGTGTGGATACCTACACAGTACATACACGAAAAACATTTTCAACCGAAAAAGAAAAATGTTCATACTAATAGGAATATTATACAACTGAATTTTTTTTTATCTCGTGTTGATATGGCATAACCTTGGGACTCCTGACGCAGTATATCCAGTAAGATCGCGATAAATCAATATTTGATTTAATATATTATTGTTTCTTATAAAGTCATTAATCCGAATATTAATTTATCTCCATCTTAGTGGCTATCATAGAATCATGATTCTCACAGAAGTGTTTATCAACACAAAATAAACAAATCCCATTGTATAATACCTACTCATATTAGTATAATTTTTTTTATTTCGGTTTATTAAGTTGTTCGTGTATGGACATATTGTGTTCCTAACTGGAGTCGAAATAATATTATATGTCATTAAAACTACAAAAATTGTAATCACAATATTAAATTTAAATATTGTAAATGCTTCGAACACTAATTTACTTGGGTGTACACCGTACAAGAAATGTATTTCAGTATTCGTATTTAAAAAGAACGCTCTGGACGATCTTATACATCAACAATCTGGATGTTTAATAAATTTAAATATCAATATAAATATTATATATTAATGATATTCATATACTACAGGCATGTGTAATTGTCAACAAAACACAGCAATTTACTCACAAAAGTAATAATAATTCTGGAAAATAATATTTAGTTTTAATTTTTAAATAACTTATTGTATTCTGAATAACAAACTATTAATAAAGTATAATATATACAACAAACAAATATATTAAGCAAAATTTATTTCTTCTTATTTTATACCAATGTTTATATTTTAGCATAATATGGCTTATTGAGATAAGTGTTAAAAGTTATAATACTAAGCAATTATTTAATCAATCACATTATTATATAAGAGCGTATACGATATAAATTATTATAATATCGATTAATTAATAATCAACTTTATTTAATCTACTATAGTTTTTACATTATATGAATTTAAAAATATGTATTGTTATAGTATTGATTTTTAAAAAGTACATGCCTTATAACTATACTGGATTTTAGTCTAAAATCTCAAGTAATAACTACAGCATTTAACGCCATTGTTAGTTTATAACATATATTTACATATTAATATGTATGCCATTATAGTGAAATCAACGTTTACTGTGGATGCACAGTATAGATATACGTTAATTGTAATATCAAAACATTTGAGACAATACTAATCATCATATTATTATAACGACCGTTCTCGTGATAATTTATTGTATAAACACTATTTTCATTAATTCGCTCGAAATGAGATCAATGGTAAAATATCCCTTAACGTCTATTATGTGGCGTTGTACAGCAGTGAACCGAAACTCTGTACTAACCAATCATAAATGTACGACACTACGTGCAGTTTACGCATGCATGAGCTGTATGAACAAATAGTTCAAGACGACAACAATTTACCACTGTTCCAAAATACACAACTTACTGTACTATACACGTCAGATACGCATTGATGTAACGACAGAGGATAATACATACAGATAGACCGAAGGGCGCGAATGCCATATTATGTTTTCAGAAAAAGTTAAGAGTTCAATACGTCTTCCAGAAAGGCTAAAAAAAAAAAAAGTTTAAAACCCCAACACGCTTTGCAAATGTAATCGAAAGTCGAAACACACAGTCATACGCACACTGATTGATCGATAGCATTATGCTGTACTATACCCGATAATAAGGGTTGCATATTGTCAAGGACATCAATATTGTTGTCCTGTATCTACTGTTGTACGCGATTGCGGTATCGTATCAATAGAGAAAGCACCGCTTATCATCCAGAGAACGCGCCAGAGAGTTGATTAATTTAGAAAAAAATCTGGTAATAAGTAGGTCTGTGAATTTAATTACATGGTAAAACTTTGAGAAATTATTAGTTATAAACCATTAAAAAAACAATGCAGTTTAAAGTGAAATTATAGAGGTAGGTATACATTATAAACTATAAATGTACTTAAAAATTCAGAATAAAAGTTTCGAAATTCTTTATTGCAAACTTCACAGTTTCTGTCGAGGAAGCTACCTACGTTTCACGATAAGATTATAAAAAATACACTCATCGCTACCAATTCTCAGCCCAACTAATAAATTCTCGACCGCGGGCAACAGTGATCACGTAGACCGATCGTATAATCAAAGTATGAGAAACTTAATTAAAGAGAACAAATTTAATTTTCAGTTTGTTTTTTACGTTTTATATATAGCCGGGGCTCTGGAGCTTTTGACTCATAATTATTATAATCGTGCATACATAACGAAGGCCAATATATGAATGTTGGGTTGCAATATTATCAACAGTAGTCAGGCAAAACGTTTATCATACTATTGGTACCTTTTTTAAATGCCATTTTATTATTATTATTATTATTATTATTAAGAATGTAAGCGGAAGAGCGAAAGATAGGTATTTCCGACGCAATGGCCAATAATTGACCAATAATAAATTACGTATTGGACAGAAAACCCAATAACTCCGCGACGGACTTCGACAAGATAATAAATCATCGTCAAGGCTGAAAAATACAAACGGTCTGCAGTGCACGAAAACCACTAGCAGCAAACTAGGGGGAAGAAGCATAATCTCAAACACTCGAGTCCTGTGCAGACAAAAATCGTTTGACTGGAATGCCCACACACCGTGGACGTGGACGAGAAAATAATTCGATTAATTAATATATTATATACTAAAATAAAAACAATTTTGGGACCGCCATAGACCAAAAGGATGGAAATACAGTGTCAAACAAATAAACCGTGGTCCAATTTTGCGCAAGGTTAATGATTGCACGGATAACTCAGAAATGATTACATAATCCTTAATGAGAATTCGCAGTTGCCAGTATGGGGTGCACAAATCTCCTAGTGTTAACTATGGCGGTCGACCCTTAAGTTAAATAATGCAAAGTGTAATATTTTAAGGTGTGTATGTGTAACACGTCAAGTGTTTACAATACGTTTGTGCTGTGTTACCGTTTGGCCGTATTACGTTCAAAAGATTCATTATCAATTTAAGCCACAAATGTGTTCGAATTTCATTAGAGACTTTGATTAAACTTGAAAGTTTCTCGTTTGTGATACCCTTTTAAGACACATTGTGGTTATTCGATGTGCAAATATTGTACGTATTATATCTGTCTTACACTGTCAGGACTGTTCAGTCTTTAGAAAGTCACGCGTGGTTACCGAGTAAATATAGGCGATCGCTTGATGTCGAGCGCAGTAAGAAATTATTTTCTCGTTTTGAAACAATTATTTTCTATGATATTTTTGAAATTTTTGCAAAATCATAATTTAACTACAACCCAAAATTAAATATTAACATCAAAAGAGTTCAAAACTTTTAAAGTTTTTCGAAAGTTTTCGAAAGTTAAAAGTTCAATTTCCGTGAAAGGTAAATTACAAGTTACATAAAAGCTACTATATTACTTCAATAAAAATTTGAGCAATATACAAAACAAAATAAATATTAATCACTATTCACTGGAATGATCTTACTACGGCTTAAATGATGTACAAGCTAAATTTATGTATGATACTTTTATTATTATTCCAATTCTCCATTTTCGTTTAATTTAATTTGTTTTGAAGTTACGTAGACACTTAGTTATCTTTATATATACTTTTAAAAATCTTATTTCTGAATAAGTTATTACGTTTTTACTTTTTCAGTATTTCGGTATTCGGTGAATGAAAACTGAAGAACGACAGATTCTATTAAAATACGATACAATTATTAGGTACTATCTCTGAAGAATATGGCGTACTATGCACCCATATTCATGGAATAAAACTATACTCTGAAAGAAAATTGAATATTAATTTCAATGTATATACTTAGGTACATAGACTGTGCTCTAGGAAATCGCAGAATTTTCGATTTACTAGAGCTTCTATAACAGAACACGTATTTAATTGTATATATGAATTTTCTACACGTATAAAAACTATAAACGTTTCGCAAACAAGTAACACGTTGATTTGAAACTCTATGTGGCAATACCAAAATGAGTATATGACGAACCAATGCTAATGTAAAAATAATTAATTTGGAACTCACGCTATCCGGTTTCCAACGCGATGATCAAGTCAACGTTTGTAGAAAATAATGTAAAATGAAAAAATATAGATCAATTTTAATGAAACAAAAAAAAATGTATCCAACTCTGCAGTGTCGTATTATTATTGAAATCACGTTATATATGTATAGGAAGTACAATAAAAGAAACATTTCTTATTTCCTTGTCAACAATACTGTAGGAAGGTGGATACAGCATAATAATAATATCATGTTGTTAAGTAACTACAGCGTTAAATTCTTTCGAGTTTCTGTGCAATTTTTATTATTATTATTATTATTATTATTATTATTATTATTATTAGCTTTGTCCACGCTGAAACCAAATTATAACTCTGAATAAGACGACTTAACGCGTAGCCTGTTCAGAAAAAAAAATGAATACTTTATTTTATTTTGTTTCAAAAGTTTGCAGCTTTTTTTTTATGATAAAACATAATTTATGTATTATAAATCTTCATTATAGACGTTACAAGTTTGGGATGAAATAATTTCAGTGTATCATAACAACACGCATAGTTTATAACGAAGACAACTTAAACGAAATGCCTATAATACATGTGTCGCGGTCGTTGGGTTTCGCCAACATGGTAAAAGTTAAAAAGTGTGTACCTATATATACATTGACGTCATACGTGTGTGTGGTATGTAATATGTATAGTTTGACGACGCTGAAAATAATATCTTTTGTCATGGCATGCACTCGTGTATGTGAAAACGTTCTCGGGTATCTAAAGTTGATTCACCAAGCGCAATCGCCCACATTTTCCCTTAAAAATTGAATTTATTCAAATTATGATTTTTGGTGTACTTATGAAACGGCCAAATTTTCAATTACTTAGAATTTCAACCTTTTTAATAATAACGTATTAAATATTATATTTTCCTAAGCAGATTGATTTTTTGAAAACTTTGACGTACTGAAACAAACATTTGAACTGGAAGTTTATGAGTTGTTAAAAATGTATAGACGATAATGGATAATAAAGACGGTTTCGTCAAAATGCAAAACATACATATTTTAATATTGAATCTTGTATTTATTATACTCGGGCAATATTTACAAACTATAAAATACTGTAATATTAATACTAATTACTTCAATATATCTTCCAAATCATGAAACTATTAAAGCTTTAGTATACGATTCAAAAAACTCAAAAACTATTAAGTAGTGTTTTAATAATTCTCAATCATTCTTGTAAGTCCGTAAACATTTTCAAAAGAGTCATAATTAACAGGGTGATTCTGATTCGAAAAAAAAATGTCGATATTACCACAACAGGACACGCCTCAAACAGTATACAGTACCTAAATAATTGATAAAAACGAGGTAAGTACTTGTTTCTCAAAATACTTGAAAATTCCGAAATTCGAATAACAATCAGGTAGGTATGTGATCAAAGGAAAAATAGGGCCGAGCATGCGGTGGGTGGTTTCATGTACGACACGCCGCTGTAATTGATAAACTCGCCAAAAAAAAGATATTTCGCTGTTGTTTCGACGAGTAAAACGCGATTGCCTGTTAAAAAGACGTGCAGACGCGACGAGAACGCTCAGACGCCGGCGGCGACGAAACACAGTGTGGTTGAGAAAAAACCGATCCGGCCAAGTCGTTGGAAAATCTTCGGAGATTTTCCCGGGCGCGGTGGTACAGGTTAATACACGCCGCAATAATGAGTGTGATATTATCGAAAACCTCTCTTGGCGGGATTTTTTTTTCTCGTTTCCCGCCATTCGAACTCAACCGCCACGCCTCGCCACGCGTATTGATTTTAAGGACTCGCGCTGCCACGTTGTCGGAATACCTGTATATATATATATATATATACATATGTGCACACACCTATCTACGCCTCGTCCCTAGATAAAATAACTCGCGAGTTTCGAGCAGCGAAAACAAAAACTCGTCTGTTATTGTTGTATACTCGTATATATACGACTTATTGCACCGACGTGTATGTACACCGCGTGCTCGTCACGTCATCACTCTCTCTCACTCTTCCTCTCTCTCTCTCTCTCTCTCTCTCTCTCTCTCTCACAGCTCTCGATTTTTCTCCGCCACCGAGGGCAATTCATTTCACGAAAACCGGTGACGAGACGACCGCCGTCCCGCCGGAAAGCTGCAAAAACAAACGAGTGGCGAGATAACGATATTATTATAATAATGGCGACATCGACATTATGGACGTATTCGGACAGTCGAGTCCAATAGGGCAGACCCTAGTTTACACCAAATTCGGTCCGAAAAAAAAATACCAAATCCGGTCGAAAAATAGTACGATATTGAGTCCAACAGATATTGCACTGCACACTTGGGACTTTCAGCAGTGTACCTACATGATAATAGGTCAAAAAATTACAGTTGGTGCATAACACACTAAAACAATGTAAACAGTTATTAAAAACTAATTAAGACACAATGTATTTTATAATAACTCTTAGTATCGTAGTGTATCGCTTCCGAGTACTAACGATCGACAATAGCACTGATGATTTATATTTGTATGAAAATAGTCATCTCGTCCTACTCCCGTACTTATTTCATATCGTTATTACTTAATGAACTACTTATAGTATAAGAATATTAAAATCCAATATCAACTAAATTCTTTTTCATCGGACCTAATCAAATATAATATGTATTTCCAGACAGAAATCAACCATTAATACAAGTCTAAATCTAGGACTGAACTGTATAACTCCTATTGATACAAATATACAAGTCAGTTAATCTATATAATATCGAAGAACTAGTGGCGTTTCCAGGAGGGATGTAGCTGTAGCCCCGCCAAAATGTTAATAAAATAAAAAATTATGTTTATGGTCAATGAAAGTTACTGCAAATAAAAATGTGTATAGCTGCCGTACAGGAACCGAAACCTAAAATAAAAGTTTGGTATCAGCGTGGCAGTATGCTAAACATATGGGAGACCCAAGTTAAACTAACTCAGTGTAACCACACTATCAGTCCCCCTCCCGCCAAACAAAAATCCTGGCTACACCATTGCAGAGAAATAACTGTTATGTGTTATGTTCATAACTGTGAAAGTTTTTCAAAGTATATTTTTACACCATAAGATACGTAGGTATTATATTGAAGTTTTTAATAAAAAAATTCATGTTTTTGAAGCAATTGAAGAGGGCCTCCGCAAAAACGAAACAACTCCATTTTTGTAGAAAAATGGATTTTTGGCAGTTTTTAATTGAGAAAAAATTGAGAAGTAAATCTGTGCAAAAACGAGACGAACCGACCACCAGTATAGGAAATTTAATGTAACTGGGAGCTATCTGGTTTTATTTTTTGTTGAAAAATTAGATAGCTTCTAATAACTCCGTAGATTTTTTGTGTTTCTTGAAAAGTTTTAAAAATTGATTTGTCTATGATGCACGGACCTCCTCAATTGAAGTTTTCCAATGACTTACAATTATGTAAAAAACATATTTTGAAGAGCCTAAATACTTTTTGAGATACTGAGTATTTACTATTAATAATCAGATATTCGGTAACTAATTATCACTAAATCAGTGTTGTAAAGTATTTAATGCAAATCGATCACAAATCTTATTTTAAATTTTCAAAACAATTGGACTTGTTTTCGTACATTTCTATAAAAACAATTTTATTCTTGAGTTACTTTTGGTTCTGAAGATGTATTAAAATATTATTTTATCTAAACTGTTATTAATGTACTGTCACTTATTATATATTAAACAATTCTATACGATATGTGTGATGGCTATTTTCAAATTGACTTACTTAATTTTTCTTTTTAGATATTCGTGATGCAATCATATGACATAGGTAATTTATTATGCACAATTCACTAAAGGCATTCTTAAGCGTAGCTTATTTAAAACATATTCCTATTCCTTACCCTCTTCTTACTTATCATAACTATAATATGATATCAGTTATATAATAATATGTGCAGTATTTATTATTACTGAAACAGTTATACCCTAACGTTATTTTTATTTTGTTTTTCATGCAGTCTGGTTTCGAATAACCTTTTTAATCACATATACCTAATACCTATATAATACTTATGAATAAGCCCGGTGTTTGGTACATCACTGCGAGGTAATCCTCGGAACTCAAAATCGCCCGTGGCTTGAGAATTCAATTCGGCATTAAGTCTCATTAAACGTATTCCGTGTTGACATACAGCAATAACGAAATTTTTTTCCTGTTAGTAGAGTTTTAAACCTAAAGTCATTATCATCATTCGCTAATATCGTTCTGTCCCGTTTAGTTTTCTCGGATAATGCTCACCATATCTTATGGTTTGAATATTATCCGTCTTCAATGTCAAAACAATTATCTGCAACATGAAATATGAACAAAAATAATATAATTCACGCGGTGCGATATTACGCCACACTTGAATGTGTATTTAATATTATTGTATTCTAGACCAATCCGAAGAGGTTACCTAAGTGTAATTTTGTCGGGTAAATATTGAATTTGACCGACACCGTGATAATATGCCGACCGTCGGTGTTTCAGAGGTGAAAAAACTCTACAGCAATTAAAGTGTGCACGGATGACGGATTACAATATTATACCTATCTATTTGCATGTTGTATTCTGCCTACTAAGCAGCATTGCCGTAAAAACAAATAGTTGATTAGTTTTGAGAGGATTAATCCGCGTTTCTATTTTTCGTTTTCTTATACCTGTATTATTTGCTCCCAATTCTGATGGATTTAGAAAAAATATATAAACACATTCATAGTTTTTGTACGAAGAATAATACAATCAAAATTGAAAAGTATTATTGACACGTCATGACATCATGAATTGAAGTTAATTTTATAGTTTTATGTTATTACTTGGACACGTACTTATACTTCTAATTACCAATAGAAAAAAAAACCATTAAACACTTTTTACGGTATTAATTCCTAATTAGTATATTTTATTTTTATCAGAAAAATCGTCCATATTTTAATTTACTAGAGTGAAATTCCATATATTAATTTATTTGATTAAAGATATGTCATCAAATATAATAACAAATATAATATAACACAGAGAATAAAAATAATAAAAATTTAAAATGTATTAATCTCAGTACACATTGATTGGATTCGTAGACATAAAAGGATAAAAATCAAGTGTTATTGGTGTTACAGACTACAGTAAACAACGTTTTAGTACAAACAAATGAATTAGTCGGTGAAATATTAATATTAGCCATTATTTGTTTTAATATTATAATATAATGTATGTACATGAAAATTAAAAATGCAATCGATGTCCACGATTGATTTTGTTTGCATTTATATTTGTATCACCTAATTATAAAACGTATTTTTTATTTTTATTAGTTTAATAAATAATATCGATTATCGACCCATATTTATTGAAACGTATAATATGCGTTTCGAATTCTAGATGTGGTCCTCGTTGACTTTAATCATCGGTCAATCGTAGAGTATTTTCGACTCACACAACACTGCCAGCCGTACACGAAAATAATTTCTTATTTGATGACAATCCGCGGTAAAACCGAAAAACTAATTGCTGCGAATTTATCAAATTCCATAAAATTGTGTACGATTTAACACCACATGGCCCCGACAAATACCTATTTATTATTTTCCACTCGTGTGCGCTTGTTGAGTTTACCGAATTAAGGCGGGAATACAAACAGATGGGTACGCGAAAGAATAATAGATACTAACGTAACGGTGCGAGACGTCGTTTTTCGTGTTTTATAACAAATCATATTAATATTTTATTATGCCTATCACTGCACATTTTTTCTTTTAACGTCTCGACCATAAATCCTCCAACAGTACCTGTCGTCGAACACTCTTTTTAGCCAAGTCGCGTGGAAAATTAATTAATTAAGTGATCCACTAGGTGACATTGAATTGACCAATCGTGGGCCACAAAAATGTAACGAGAAGGGATCATCGCCCAACCTTTGCAGATGTATCAATATGTTCGGTGATTGTTTATGTGACCAGACATCAATAATGTGATAAATCAGGAGTTCCCAAAAGGTATTACCACTGTTGGTACGACGAAGACCTCGTGGTGGTGGCACGGGGAATAAATATTGTTTTATACACATACATAAATATATGGACGCTGGAAGATAGTTCTGCCACTAAATTTAATATCGACCATTATTTAAAAACTTTACCTCAAACTATAACCATTTAAATCTTATACTGGAGCTACTCAAACTTATATCCCGAGTGTGGCCAATTACACGCAGTTAAGCTAAATTAGGATATATAGAAGAATAGGAATAGCACCTTGTGAAAATTTCAGTATAAAAAAAACAGCGAATAATGATCATTAAAAACAGAAACAAATTAACTACGAACTCGCTCGGTACCTCTCATGCTCATCGCACCATTACAGAAAACGATTATATATAATTATGATTTTATATGATACATACTTTAGCATTCAATAACTATATATATATATTTTTTTTTTTTTTGATATTGAACAAAACGCTACAACAGAAATGGTTATTACCGTACAGTTATTTAATTACATTTTTGTATTTTTAATCAATATTTTTTTGGTATTTTACTTAATTAAATTAAGTTGTATAATTCTGAAATTTTCAAAAAATTAATGTCAAATAATGTCAAATCAATGTTCGTCTAGTAATCGAATTTAATAATATGTTTACGGTTGGTTGACGTTAACTAGTGCCTCCCAGCACCTCGTATATAACATAATATTTTTATGATTAAGGTTGGTTTTTCGGAATTTTACTCGTCGGCGGATTAGTGATGTTAAATATTAGATGTTTGGTTTTTCAAACTTTCATGAAATTCAATAATTTAAAATCGAAACCTGAACAACGTGTGCTGAGAATAAACTAACTCAATATGTTATCTAACAAAAGTTTAGTATATTATAATATGTATATAAATTATATATGTTCTGTACGGTCTGTCATGTGTGACCTGTAGGATATCATTAAAATGTATTTCAATATTTTGAAAAAATGTGTAATTTTTTTTTGATAAGAAATCTTTGACTGCCATAATAATATATTAGACATAAAATATTTTCAACTTCAACCAAAATCACTACCACATCGAACACAACGAAGACATAATATTATTATTATACCTCCCCCGTGCTACAGTCACCTTGCACTTATACCACGGTTCCGTTTATGTGTTTGCGACGATGGCGGCTGTGCGGTCCACGCGAACAATCAATTGACTATACAGGACAGATACCTATACTTAGCCTCAGTGACTATCTCCACGGAGTTCGGATCTGGTCACGGTATCGGCCGAGGTCATGGCGTGGGTTGGAGCTTGGGTGGATTGTTACATTATTTTCCATAGGAGACGGTTATTCGTGGTATTATTATTAATTATTATCATTACCTTATATTTGTCCAACCGTCCTCGTGTGAGTCCACTCATTTCCATTTTCATAAAGAACCACGGCTGACGATTTATTGCTAGACACTTAATGTAGAAATGTATAATAACGATCATATTATTGTTGTGATCACAAATTGTCGAAGTCCAAGATAATGTCCCGTTCGAGCATTGAATAATTGTCGTAGGTATAAACAATAAAGATAAATTAAAGTACGTGGGAACTTACCTCTACTTCAAATAATAGTAAATAATATTATATTTTCTCGAATAATTACTTTGTAATGGGAAAACCTCCAAATAGTGGACTATCCGAACAACAGACACCTATTGGCTATTTTAATAATATATATGTACCTATACATTTTTAGTAATGCTTACTCTAGAGCTGTGAATATAATATTATAATTGACTTCTATAATCTTAAGGTTTTTGAAAAAAAATCCACTCACAATATTTGTATCGAGTTAGAATCATAAAAAAAACATTCATAATAACTATTTTATATACTTTAACCAATGGTAACTATATAATGTATAGACAAAAAAATATTCAATTTTCATGGGAAGAAACAAAATTGATGTGTTAGTCAAAATATTGGAATTGAATTCCCCGATGAAAAGTACAGTATGTTACTAGTATTTATATTATAACGATTACCAAGTAGAAATATCATCAAAATTCGTTCAATTATTGAGGAGAGTCCATGAGTCACAAACGTACGCAGGCTGAATTTTTATGTATAAGAAAGGTAGATCTGTTTATTATTATTATAATTAGTGACATGATATTAACCTTTTATGAAGTAAAAACTCACTGTTTCTACCGTTTCTTAAAAGCTGACACCTCCAAATGGCCGACAAAAAATTGGTGACCAAGAATTTCCATTATTCAGAGATTTTACTGTAAATGATTGGAGTGGGTCATGAGAGTTTTGTGCCGACAATACGATCGTTACCCATTTATATAGTCATCGTCACCGTCGTCGTCAATCGTCTTTGAGTGTCGGACTTTTAAGATATTTTTTTATTTTTCCGACGACAATCTGGCACACGGTTTTTTGTTTTTTTGAACCCCTGGTTTTGGATAAAGTATGATATTGTATACTAAAGTACAATCACGCTGCAGTTGTAGCCTGTAGGACAACATTTTTAACGAGTTCGGTTTGTTGCCGTTTCGTACGTTTCGTATACCTATATAATAGTATTATGTCCTCTTGGGACGATCAGTAAATATGAAAACTATTCAGAAAACAATCGTATAAAATGAGCAAAGTGTATGAAATTACAAACACGGGAAGTTGACGGAAGAACGGTTCTATTAAAGAACGGTATGTAAAGTGATAATGACAAAAAAATAAATGTACCAACGTTTTATACTACATTTTTTACGAAATGCATTTATCGTGTACTCCGGTTTTCACATGACATGATTGGTATTTCTATTCTCCGAAATAATTTAGACTAAGTGTATATGACGTGTTTATCATTTCACGACAGTACATCATGCTCATTACACTGAATATTTCTACTTTGTAAAAAATATTACTATTATTAATAACACAATTATTAAAAACGCTATAGATAGACACGCCCTTGTGGGGACATTATAATGTCAGAAATCGGATGTTAATGTAGTAATCACGTGTTTATATGCAGAGTTAACTATAAAATATATATTATTATTAACTAGATATGTACCTATGACCGAATTCTGAAACCGATGATGAATAGCATAAGAAAAGAATCCAAAATTCCAAAACCCATCGGTCACAATTACAAAACTTAAAATATAATTGTGCTCATTATAAAATTTTGTTTTTTATCTGTTAGTCACATGCATGTCATCTGCGTATACCTACGAACACATAAGAGCTCAAAGTGCATCTCGTGGTTAAACGTAAATAAAACAATTAGGTAAGTTTTTCTATATTTTATACGACCTAATGTGCAATTAACTGTCTTCATCGAATACCAGTTTAAAAAAAACTACAAAGATCAAGCATTGGAAAATCTCCGCCAAAAAAGTCAGTGCCCATTAATGAATGGTTTATTACTTAACTTGCGCACAGTACAGCCGCACTGTACCTTATCAGCAATTTATTTAGCTTGTATCTCCTGGGTCATAATTATCGCAATGTCATCCAACCGAAACAAATCCAAGACCAACTATTACTAAGTATCTAAAAAAAAAAATACTTTTTCGCCAGATAGAGTCTTCCCAGTTAAACATATGAGTTTATACACAGACTAAGCAAAGTAGTTCAATCGCTAACGATAAGTAAAAAAAAAAAATAAAAAAAACAATTATTCGAAAAAATACCAACAGATATTCTGTACGCAAAATTGTTTCTCCGTAAATGGAGACTAATATTATAATACTCTATCATTAACCCAGATACATATATGATATATGTATTATGTAACGCACGAATAGATGGTGAAAAAATACAAGGGCTGTCAATACACATAAACTTAATGAACCTACAGAATATATCTCTCAATTCTACCACCAATTTGCATGTTTACTACATTTCTTGATTTCAATTTGCCAAGCAAATACTTTATTAATATTGTAAGCCGCAATTGTTCCCTTTAAAATATATAAAAACGCATACAAATCAAAACAAGATATAATATAAAATAATAATAATTATATTTTCACAATAAACAATATAACCAGAAATATCACCCTTATCAGCTTCGAGACCACAAACCTTTTCGAGTAGTATATTCTTCATCCATCAAACCCATGCGAGGAAATAAAAGCAGCACTAGGAAACTTTAATTTTTCAATACCATGGTCTTTAAAAATACACATCGACGAACAAAAATCACTCTCCCACTTTCCTTCATTGATTCGATAAATCGATTTAAGACGAAGGCGTCTCAACAATTCCAGATACAACGTCCATTCTTCATGCCAAAAATAAGTTACATGAACCACACATATCGCTGCAAAATAATTCAATGTCAACGATGCCAGAATTACGGACAACATCCGTACCTATTGGCTATTTTAACTATAATTCACGAAGCGTACGTAATGGTTAAAACTGTAAGCCACGAATCATCCTTAAGCATTAAACCAAAAGATTACAACCAAAATGCGCTCTTTGTCGAGGTCAACATACGGCCAACTGCAGAGGCTGCCAAATCCATAAACAACTTCTAAAACACAGAAAACCCTCAGCTAAGTCCCCACCCCAATTGCAAATCTCTCCGCGACGCAAGGCAACCCACAGGCAGAATCCGGGTCACCTCATCTTACTTTCCCACAACTAAAAAAAAAACCTACTTACAACTCACAAACACACCACTACCAACGATAAATCGAATCATTCGGCTCTTGTGCGCACCGAAGCAACTAACTGATAGACTGTTGTTATTTGACTATTTTATCACAGCTCAAACTCCAACAGCATCCCTTCTCACAACAGTTATCTCACGCCTACGTGCCATAACCCTATTTAATATCACATATGTAATATGGTTACTGCGAATAATATTATCTATTGTATAGAATGCATATTTCCTAAGCAAATAATTGATGAAAAAAAAGAAATCGAAATGTATATGCATATAGTTGTTATAAATTATAATAATATTATATTAAATCTAAGTTCAGGTAATTTACTATTCGATAAAAAAGAACCTCCGAAATTTGGTGATTCACCTCATGATAAATATATTATTAAACTTGATTGTTTTTATTATTGAATACTGAAAAAGTGGAATGTTTTTGACTACCGACAGAGGCGATTTTGATCACAACAAAAAGAAACTGTATAATATTAATTTTGTACAGTCATAATGCGGTATGATATTTTTTGTATCATGTATTCTGAAAAAATCTCACAAAATATTTCTTCGTCGAAGGTTGAGCGATCGAAAAATGTGCATGTACCGTTTTTCCGGTAGCAAATGTTTGCAATTTACCATGGATATTACAAAAATCAAATAGAAAAACATGAAAATATTGTAAGACCGTAGAATTGGCCGACACTCGTTGATATCGTATTTACAGATATTATAGGATATTAAAAATATTTTTAAAATTAAATACTCAAACGTTTTCATTAAATCTATCGAGAATAAAATATGCTGTGTAATATTTTAATAAAGAAAACAGAAATTGTAATATAATTTTCTGAAATCAAAATGAAAAACAATATCGAGTTACCTTCAAAATTCCTTTACATCGCCTGGGAGAAGAATATAAGATGAGATAAAATACTAAATGTACCAACAACTATCCCAATATTTTCAAAATAATGAAATCGCAGACATCGGTCAAACGACAAGTTAGAATGAATATTGTGATCTTAAATGCGGATGAGATGAAATATATAAACGAATGCACTCTACAACATAATTGTTTGTATTCTTAAAACGCACTATTCTTTTGATGGATCATATCGCAATGTGCAGCTAGATAATACTTCAATGCGAAATAACACAATATTATTAGAATGTATCAGAGACTTCTTAATACAAAATAAAGATACAAACATTGAAAACAAAGTTTAAAATAAATGTGCAATGACATGAATGAAATTCGATTCATTGGGGAGTTGTTTTTCTTGCATTATCTTTGATCATCGAACATTTTATGTTTTAAAATATGTAATATTTATAGCATATTCGTATTGACATGATTATTACGGTAAAATATAAAAGGGAAGATACGAGATATTCACTGGTGAGTACTTAGTGGGCTGCAGCCTTTACGGGGGCGCATGTTTTTCGAGCAATAATAAATCATGGCATATGAGAAACGTTTCCGAACGGGACTCCTCGGCCCCGCACAAATCCGTTTAGGATTTTGTTAAAAATGGTGCTCGCGTGCACACTTTTCTTCTGCGTTTTGACCGATCTTCGCAAAAACTATTACTTATTTACTACGTCTATTATGGGTGGATAAGGAGCACGCAGTATTTTGAAAAAGCGTTTCCCGAAAAATCATCACACTTCGGCCATAGCTCAAACCCACCGCGGTAACATCTGTCGGCTGTCCGTAATAAACTATGATTGAATACTAATAGATAGTGTTTATAGTTCTGCAAACATATTATTTTCTATTATTCATAATAACGATAAGTATTTATTTATTTGATTCATCTTGGTATAGTCTGAATACAGCAGTGTCACACTGTGAACACTCGGGGAGGGGGAAGATTCCAAGTTAAATAATATTATAATACTCGTGTACACTTGGGTGTTACATTTTTTTTTATATTCGTACACACAGAATTACAGAGATAACAAAAAGTTAGAGGAGAGGCTCTAACAAAAAGTTCCTATTATAAGTATTAAACTAATAGGCTTATATAATTGTATGGATTATTCTATACCAGTTCATCAGGAAATTCTGATAACCACCGTGGATTTTCTTTTTTTTTTAATTAAACTAATAAGTTCACGAATCACAATAATATTGAGAGATATACTCACAAGTTCTATATTATAGTTAACCACCGTGATACAGATGATTTATCCATATGCAGCGTTTCTTTCAGACGACTTTCTCTTGGGAGGTGTGTTCGTATAACATTAAGATAAAGGCAAATAATACTCCCCCGAGAGGTCTCCGGTGGAAAGAAACACTATTCGTATAATATGTATACAGTGCACACACAAATCGTACAATCGAAATAGAAATTAGAAAAGTTTTTGGGATGGTAATGCACTGTAGTTACGTTGGATTTTAAAAACGTTGACTTAAATGTAGTAAAACGTTATTTAAATTGTATTATTTTAGTAAAATACATTACATTATCTCCTTTGAACCTCGTTAGGCACCACCTGCAGTATGAAATGTTCGTTTATAAATCATCAGATACATAGGACATGAAATGGCGTACATTGTTCTAACGTGTAAATCCAATAATTTTTTTAATCAAGCAAATTTTTTATTCGTGTACTTCGTGGGACCTTCCAAACGGTATATTGTATATTTAAATATTATTTGAATCACTCTAACACAGAACATAATAATAATTAAACATTTAAATTTTCAAATATTTGATTACTGTGATGGGGTGTTATGACGAGCCTTGGTGTGATGTTTTGGGATTCACCAAATTTGTCTTTTCTTAATCTTGTTAGATATGTAGAATATAAAAAAAAATATCAGAACACTCAACGTTGTGTATGACAAAACTGTTTTAACATAATAATTTGTAGAAATGTTGGTTGACGCATGATTTATTATGTAAGTACCTATAAGTTGTCTTGCGATTTTATGTTGTACCTCACGGACGAAATGCATAAAAGGTAAATGCATACGATTCTCAAGGCCCAATCGTCACACGAAAATCAGAAGAATAAATTACTATTATTTCGAAAACAATTTATTTCCGCTACAGTAACATTGATCTTTTACGTCATATTATTATTTTCGTCTGGTCAAACTAAGGTCGTTATAACCAAGTGTTGTTTGCAATTACACAGCTGGTACTCGAAATTTGAATTGATCAAAATTGTCATTTTCAAACATTTCTACAAAAATAATATTATTGTAAACGCGACTCCGATCAATTAGGTAAATAATAATTTAATACATTTCTGAAAATAATTCCGATAACTATTATTGCGTTGTAATATTATCGTCCTGCCCTCGTGTCTATACCTACACAAAAACACACACACACACACACACACACACACACACACACACACACATACACCCATCACACACCCGTCACACACAATACATAAACTACACACACTTTAACATTGTCTTACATATTAAATCGATTATAACGAAGTATATAGAGATAGGTGCACACGTCGTTATACTGAAACATAATAATTACCTGGCCCAAGTAAAGCGAGTCTGACTGATCCGATGAAAATATATTAAACTCTCAACAAAATATAGACGCTGTCGTCGTCGTTAACTTACGGAAACTATTAGACGTATCATCGTCACGATATCTATGTTCTATTTATATAGATATATTATATTATAATATCATATATATACTCAGTTTAATTCCGTCTATATTCTAAATGAGACTCATAACCCATAACCCCGAGCCGCGCCGGTCTAGCTGCTTATTTGTGAATCATTACTGCAGTTATTCCCTTTCATGTCCTTCAAAATTGCTCCATTCCAGTTCGTTCCTTCCTTCTCTTGTTGCATTATTATCTTTCTCCGTCAACTGTAATATAATGTGCCCAAAATAATTTCACCGGCACCGCGTCGTTGTGCCTTCATCCCACATCCCATTCGCTATTTATTTTTCTTTCATTTACGCTCAAATAGCCCTAATCTATTACCTTTTTTTTTTCTTATTCAATTTCAAACCCTAAAGCTTTCGTGCCACCAAACCGTTTCCGAGGCCGTCTCTCCAGAGTTTAGCATTATGAAAATCCCTATACAGATATACGTACAATGTACATATAATAATATATTATTATATTATACATTTGTTCAAATATTTTCAATCTCCAAATCTATAAAATATAATATAATAGGTAATATCTTTTATTTCAAAATCGATATTTTAAATTTATTAGAATGCTCGCGTATAAAAATGACACCAAGATATATTATGTCTATATATATATTTACATATGAGTGTTATGCATTATGTATATTATAAATTATGAATGACATGTGACATTATGTTATCATCTGCAATGGCTTAATGCATAACACATTATATTTTATGAAATATAAAGTTTTGTTCGATGTCGAGGAAACGATTCAAATTGTATAAATGAATTTAGATGTTATACAATATTTTAATTGTACGAGTGTAGGTATGCCATAAAATTGTTTCGTATGTAATGGAAAAACTTAAAAACTTAAATAAAATTTCCATATCGAGTTCAGGAATAATCATATTAAAAACATTATTACTGGTGGTTATAAGCTTGATTAATATAATATATTTGTATGTTTATTTTAATTGTTTTAATATTAGTACCTTTCTTTTAAACTTTTAAAAGAATTCAATAATTTAATTTATTACAAACCACAAAATATTGTACACAGTAGTTTATAATAATATATTACATATAGTATTAGCGAGGCGAGCTATACGTAATCGAAAAATAGTTGTTGAAAGAACAAATTAAAAATGTTAAATGTGAACCAATAATTATTATTATATTTAATAATACAGTATACTTCATTTTATTACAGAACATATTATTATTATTATTATTATTATTATTATTACAGTAAAAATTAATTAAAATATGCGTAGGTATATATTGTGTGTGATGTATGTAGGCTCTTTGATAAGTTCCAATAAAAGTGATAATATTTTATATTCAACCACGTATATAGATCTCTATACAATGCGTAATAATCCCGAAGTACGACGTTCGAGACTTTTGACGTCGGAAACTATCTTGTATTAATTAATAAAGTTTCCAAAGGAGAACCCACTAATATACACAAAGTTTAATGATTTAATTTTTAACTTTAAACATCCGGAGTATGGTTACATGAATTTTAAGCCATAATAATTTCACTTGTTAGTTCCGCGGTACACGCGAAATTTTTATTTTTTTAAGAAAAAAAAACATTACATTTTTTACTCAATACAGTTTTTTAGACGATTTTTGGTCATCTACCCGCGGTGTAAAAATACGCCTGTATTCAAATACAGTGATATCTCCGAATGTCGGACTTTCTCGGTCAACTTGGCGATTGACAATCGTTATACGCATACGAGAAAAAAATGTTTCAGTTAATCTCGGAATTCAACCCCCAAAAACACGCGTTTATTGTTTCGGCTCACTAAAATTGAATATTTGTTTACGCATTATTGGTAAGGTAGGTACAAAGTACACAATAGTTATTACGATTGCTTTTTTTTTTCGAGGAAACTCGACACAAATTAATTTATAAGTGGTTTGAATTTATTTGGAAAAACCTCGATTTTTTAGGGGTTAATTTTATTTTGCCAGCAATTGAGCAGGCCGCTTAAAAATGCAGTGCACGTATTATATCTATTAATATAGCGTTGATGCAAGCTATTCGGGGGTCATCGCTTTGAAAAGTAGTGGTTATTTCTCGGTTTGACCCCCTACCCCCCCCCCCGGTCAAAAAAAAACCATCAGTATTGGAAAGGTTTCACTATGCTCGTATAATATGACGTCGTATACACGTGCCGAAATCATTGCGACGACACGGAATTTCTCGCCAACGAATAATAAATATTTCGCCGTCACTCGTTGGTAGGTACCCACGTAATGGATGTTTACAATAGGTAAATACCTATGTTGCGGGCTGCATCAAACGCATAGTTTCCTGACTCGCACTCGCGTATATTTAACCGCGTAAAACAATAACAAACTTCTCCGCCCTTGTCGAGGTGCATTGCAAGTTGTAACGAGTTACAAATCACTTTGCCAGTTCAACGTGAGTTTGACCGTTGAAGCTGTAAAGTGTGGCCAGAGGCTATAGAAGTGTGCACCTGTGCTACGATGACTACACAGTCATTTATTATTATAGCATTATGAGCCGCACGCTCTCTGCCGTCTACGACATGATACGATAATAATATAACGGTTATATTATTATAATGTATATGGGGCGGTTATACTTTAATGATTTTAAGTAAACACTCATAATAATCTCGAAATATGTTATTACGAACGTTGTTGAAACGTACATTTTTTTTTCAGATTGTACGAACAACAGTCGTTATAAAACGACATTTTTCGAAAAAAAAAACTATATTTTTTACTATTTTTGTAAAAATAAATAAAATATTATGTTCTTTTATACCTGATTTAATAGTTCAATATTTTTTTGCCATTACTTTTTTACGTATTTACTCTTGTGCATTACTGCATCATACATTTTTAATTTCATATTCCCCAGCAGAATATATTTTTCAGAATTTTGACGTACAAAAATTGAAGTTGACACGAATCGTATTTTAACTTCTAATTATGTATTCAAAGTTTAGATAACCGGACTGCAGAGACATCACTCACATTTTAAATACTTACTAAATTAATTATGAACTGTTCAATTTCAGAGTTTGAGTGTTATACATAACAATTCTTGACCGTAATATTCAGATTCCCGAGTACGAATTTAAAAATGTATGACATTAAAAAAAAAACTTAAGTAATTAGTAAGACATAGCTTTTTCAAAAATATTGTTACCATTAAATTGTACTTCAAATGATAATTATGCGTAAAACGTATATGCTTTCCGATATTATAATGAGTGTTTACTGTTGAAAAAATCATCTAGTTGAACTGTACTTTAATAACAATGAAGTAAAGTTGCAAGTCATCAAAACATTATTATTATTGCAATGAATTTCCTATAAGAACGTGCCAGTATTCCTGTGTGTAGTTGAATCGTCGTTATAGATGCAGTAAACAGTAATGTGATGCATTTTGTAAAAAAAAACCCTGTTAAGTGACACATTTATTATTTTATATATTTTGTTTTTCCAATGGTACGCAAAAACTAAATCCTAGGTTAAAATGCGTAAACTTAATAAAAGTAATATGTGTGTTATGATGAATTTACTATGACATTTTGGAAAAAGATTTGCTTTAATTCTAAATAGTTTTGAATCAAAACTTAGTAAAACGTGAAAAACTTAAAGTAATAAGTTAAGCATTTGTATTATTGTTACCGAGCGAAACAATAAAACGGATGGCATTCGTCTAAATTAATCTTGTAATTTAATATGGATTTTTTATGATTGTCTGTGAAAATATTTGTACCAATATTAGTAGAGAGAGGCAAGTATAGAAGCTACATGAAGTGTAATTTCAAGTTACTCAATTTTTAGATAACTGGTAACCTAATCATTCATTTATCATAAATCATAATATTCCAAAATAATAAATTTTTCTACATTATATAATTAAAATATTATTGTATCCATAATATGTTGTCGGCTACAACTGTAATAAATCTCAGAAAAACCAAAAACTCGACCTGATCTAACTCAGTGTCGATTTATTTTTTAAATAGCTGTAATATTTTTTTGTTTTTGTTTATTTATTAAAAATTAACTAGGAACCAATCTTGAACATTTCAAAAGCTATACTGCATACATTTTAAAAACACTAAACAAAATAAATGTATGCCGTGATTTTCTCTGAAACAATTGTTGAAGAACCCACAGCAAAACGTCATAATATTGATTTTCCAAGGAGATATTTAAGGACAGTGTGAGACTTTCGGGATAATATACTGCAGCAGCAGCACCAGCAACTCACTGCTGTGGAACGGCGCACAGTGGTCTGAAACCCATTTTTGGGTGGCCAAAAATGTTATTTCTAAATACTAAGAAATGCTAAATTTTGATATTTCACGGCGTCAACTATTTCCCATCAAATTGCACTTGTTTTCAATCGGCGGCGTTATAATAGATTCTCGTCGACGATGAGAAGGAGAAAAAACAACGTGTTGTGATGAATATTTTCTACTTACAAAAAACACCGGTCGATGTGGAAATATGGCGTCGCTGGCTGCGACGTTGTAATCGATTCCGACGTGAAAACGTGTTATCCTTCTGTACAAAGTTTGTAAAGTCTGTCGACCCAATCTTCAAAGACGAAAAGACGTGAAAAGGCGATGGACGCCAACACGCGAAACCTACAACTGGCAGAGCGAGGTGAAGGAGATTTTTATATTTCCCACACGTAACGAACCTTGAAAAGCATTTTTTAAGCTAAATAATTTAAATAATTTGTTTTTCCTTTTTTTTTTCACTATTATTTTTATCCAACTCACTCGCGTAAAGTTTAAATTCAGGGACCGGTCGGAATTAAACGTTAATTAAAATATTAGTTAAAAGAATTAAACGGAAATTATTTTATTTTTAGGTTCCTTTTCTTATAATACACCATTATCACTAGTATGTACACAATATAGACTATATTGTTAGTATATACGTACATTTACATCTCGTATAATTTAAAAAATAATATATGTATCGTATACGTTAGGACGTGACTAGAAAGTAGAAATAGTTGGATTTATAAAATATCTTTAAAAAATGTATACATGTAGAGAGCGTATTACGTTTTCAATTGATACGCAGTTATTAATAATATAACTATAATATTAATAGGACAACAAAAATAAAAATAAATAATTGATTAAATTACATTTATTTTTATAATAAAATAAAACATAATTATCACAAATTCAACGATTCTAATGTATTGGAGATCAATACTAACATATAATAATTATAATTAATTGTAGATAAATCACGGTCAATAATACAGTAAAGTGTTATGAGTTAAGCATTGTTTATACCACGCTTTATTTCAGAGAACATCACGATATTCATTATTTCATTATTTTCACAGAAACCTAGATATTGGAAGTTTATAAAAATTGGTTTTAATAGTTACTAAAGCCTTCATACGTCGAATGAAATGTACATAGAATATTACTAAGGAAAATAAAGAGAGAACAAAATACATTGATGTAATAATAAATTTATGTTCAGAAAAAAAAATGATTTTTATTTGTGTCTGTGTAATTTTATTTGGGTTGACAATATGTTTTTTTAATCAGATTTTCAAACAGACTGCTAAAATACATAAAATGCAACATAACCTTGAAATTGTATTCAAAATCATCCTCAATAATCACATATTTTTTTAATATCATTACTTATTCGTTTTCTCAGGAATAAAATAAATCATTTTTTTTTTTTTTGGTTTATTACTTTGCTTCATTTTCTTTTATATTTTATTTTGGTTTTAGATTTAAAATATTCAATAAATAATGAAAAACATGCATGATTTTTGACTTGTCATCTTTTAAGACTGAACATTCTAGACTTAATTATAATATAAAACTTCGTTTGATGGAGACCAATCAACCATAACAGAAAAATATCATACGTTTTAATTTTAAAAATGTGTTTTAACCTTTAGGTAAATGTGATAGTTATTAATATTTTTTTCCAATTTTTATAACCATCAATATAAAAATAGTGAACATAATTTTTTTTTATCTCAATATAGGTAAGTAACTGCATTTCGTTTGTTCATGATACAATCGGCTTTCAAATTTAAAAACTCTTTAATTATTTTGTTAACAAAAAACCATAATCGGGAAAAAATTTGTTAATAACGAACTCGTTGATAGTTAAGAAATCAGTTACCTATAATAACTAATAATCGTTATCACTTATAAACAAACGTACAAACTAATTAATTAGATTATTCAATAAAATGGTAAGTTATAGATTCTACTTTACTCACGCGTATAGTATAAATTTGTGTTACTCATAATATTGTACCTATTTCATTTTATTGAACAAGAATATTCCATTCACAGTACATTGCCACACAATATTAGTAGTTATACCTATAGATTATATTAAAAGTGTTTAGACGTTCAGTTATACATACAAATATTAAAAATTAATATACACAACTATTTAACTATATATAATAAATAATAAACATAAAAAACAATATTGGTTGCCGAAACTTTATACATAACAATTATACTTGATGTCATGAATATACTTGAGAATAAATCTAAATTAATTTAATTACAAACAGATATAAAGTGTGTTTGTAGAGTGTATGTTAATTGTTAATACCATAGAGTAAAGAATATAATAATACATAGTATTTGTTTTAATATTTGGTTTTTCTAATCTATTTTATGACTAAATAATTTATACAAAAAAAAATGAAATAAGATATTTTTCCCGATTTTTTAATTATGCTACTTTATTAAAAAATCCCAAACACCATCATATCCGGAATGTGATAGTCTTTTAATTCTACATTTAAATGATAGACAACTTTAGAATACATTTCGTATTGTTTCTTATGTTTTGTTAAGTATTGAGAAATTATGTATAATATACGGTTCTTGCATCGTTAATATTGTAAAATATGCCGACAGAACACGAATAGATTAATTTTATTAAAAGATGCAAAAGTACTAAATAATCGTTACGGTAGGTACCTAACCTCATTTTGAGTCGTAATTTTATTTTTCTTGCGTTGGACCACTCGTTTGGACGATAGACCCCTCACGACATTCGTTCTCCAGTTACTATTCCACACATAAACCAGAGGTAGTCAAACGAGTGGTCAGTGGACGGGGATAAGAGAGAAATATCTTTCCATGGCCATTTTTTTTTTATCTATACTTATAAAGATATACTTATATAATATAATCCCTACATATAAATAATACGAATAACCTCCAACATGACAAAACCATTTGACCTCAACGTTTAGGTACACGACTCACTCGTAAAAGCTCAACAAATAAATATTACTATTATGTACATAGGTACGTCATGGAAATCGTCCATAATATTCATTCAATCGTAACAAAAATTATTAAATTCGTTTTAAAAATTTCATATAGGACCTGGTACAAAACAATTTCAACTGTACACACAATATTATACCTTAGTATCTATTATTCTTTCCAGCTAAATATATTGAAACGGGCAAAATAATAAATTAACAGTAACGCTGCCTATATTACACCATAATAATTAAACGTCACCGATAATCAATTAATTATACAAATTCATACAAAGGTGCAATAACGCGTGGAAGTTTTTTTTTACCTCGACGTTTTTTTACTACCTACCCTGCTTTGTTTGATTAAACCCGCAACCCTCATAATTAGTTACATGTTTAATGTACTAAAATAGTTAGAGTTAATGTTCATTTTGTGGACATTAAAAACGAAATATATTGATTGCCGCTTAAAAAGTTTATTTTACCAGACAAAGTTGGAGAATACGATTGCAGGAAATAAGAATATAAAATATAAAACCGTGTTCCGTAAAAAGTTTCAAAAAGTTTTTTTTCTCATTTTACACAGAAATAGAATATTAAAATGTTTGCTTATCGTAGTACAATACTATATTTTATTATATAATAAAAAATTTGAAGTTCGGATGTATATTATAAATTTGTAAACATTAAATTATAAAGTATGAAAGTTTAATTATTTTTAAATGCATTACATTTACTACAATATTATTTATTACAACTGCAAAATCTTGACTCTAGAAAAAAAAATCGTAGAAATTGCTGTCCAATTATTTACCAATAATCTAAAGATAATTTAATGACAATTGGTTATTATCATTTTATATTTTTTTTATTATATTTTATGTTTCTATACCTTGATGTAAGTAATACTTATATAGTTATATGTATAATAACTTTGTACAAACATAAGTCTAATAAGAAGTTAAATTAAATCAAACAAGGCATATACCTTTTTTTAATTAATTCAAAAACTGAAGTACAGAAAAAGAGGGGGTTTATACTATTAAGACTGCACTATCAACATTTATCTATAAAAAGTTGTAAAGATTTCGAGATCGAAAACCTCAGCTTAAATATTGACACCCAAGTCTATATTGATCAAGCAAAAGTTGTTCGAAACATTTCCAAAAATGCAATTTGTATTCACTTTGAAGAATAGTGTATGGCAATATTGTTCAGTTTATTTTTACATAATACTTTTCCCTCTGAAAACATAGACTGTAATATTAGGAAATCTGTTTATTTTTAAACATCTAACTACTTTATTAAAATTGATCAAAGCTTAAATAGACTAAATAATGTGTTGATGGGTCCCTCTTATTATTTCATTCGGGGCGGCAATGGTCCCTATCCCTCTATGTAAGTTTGTAGAGATCAAATTTCTTCGCATCATTCGATCTACCGGCACAAATGCGAATATCAAAGGATAGACCTGTGTTTTTAATTGCTTTTTTACGATATGGTTTTATTTATTTATTTAGCTTAAAGAAAAAAAACAATTCTATAGTTTATTTCTCTCCTCTGCCGTTTGCATTGTTTGTAAAACGGTCTGTACATTTCTTTTGACATAACGCCAGCAAAGATGCTAATTTCCGGTTGTGATCGTAGATTGCGTTTTGAGTCTGGCTAATTTACAAATATTTTGGCAGTCACATTTTTTACCCAAAGCACTTTGATGTCGAATAACGAATTAGCGTTCTCCCGTTCGTACGTTTTTATTCCATTATTTAAATTTAAATATTAATTTTGTTGTACTGCAACGTATTACATAATACACAGCGACAAATTACTTTTGTTTGACAGTGTTTTTAAAAAGCAAATCTTAACAAACACAATAACACTAGTGAACGATGTACATATTTTTTTTTATTATTATTATACAATATGATCCGAATAAATGTATTATTGTCCATTCATGTTGTACAATGTGTTATACTAATATTGAATGGTAATGTTAATGGTATCGATATTTCCCATTTCTAGTATAAAAAATAGCTTTAACTATAGTATCGACTGATAGAGCTGGTTGGACTAATTAAGTTTAGATTCCCAGTTATCATCATAGCATCAGTAACTCGTTGATTTAATTGTGAATTGTGTCTTTTTTCTGAACGTCTTAATAGAAATTACTTTCCGAGCAAAAAGTTTCCAACACCAATGTAAAAAAACTATCGTTTTCGTATTTAGATAATTTTTTATGTGCTGAGTACATTTCAAAAGAACGTTTAAGATGTATTAACAATTCGCAATAAACTATGCCACTAAATAATAATAAAATATAAATAACAACAATTTATTTTTGCATCATCAAATATTATTTCGATTGCGCATTGTGTTATTACCTGTGTACCACACGAAACCGACGACGGCTGCACAGCGGTCTGACAAGCGATATACCTATATGCGATTATAATATACTATACATAGGTCGTTATATTTATGACTTTCGTTGATCGCAATAACTTCAAATATTTGTACTGTTTTAATTTAGGTACTCAAATAGTGCGAATAGATTTTTGTTTAATAATTTTCATCTCAAAAATATGATAACATGTTAAAGACCATTTTTAGTGACAATTTGTTATGTTATGTAATATTATTGAAGTGCATTAAATCGTATTTTTAAAAGACATTTTTCTTGTTTTTAAAGACATTTAAATTCACGGCTTACACATCAAGAATCGGTATAAGTACTCGTTTTGGTATTCGTTACACGTTTTCCATTTAGTTTGCTATGTATGTATCGATATCTCGAGCACATCAACGTACGATCGTGACCTTAATAACGTTAAATATAAAGTAAAATCATTCTAAGAGTCTGTTTGGTTTCAAAAAGAAAAAAACCATTAATTATTTTCAGTCCGAAAAAACTTTTTTTTGTATATCAATTTAACTTTTACCAAATTCAAATATTTGTATGCGCAAACACTTTTAGGTTATTATTTAATTTTTTTCCGCAAAATGTAGTACATGCTTTATTCAAATTATATGTATATTATGTAGACCGTGTACAAAACTTTACAGTGTATTTCGTACAATACAAAACTATATTATTTTTTTTACTGGTTTAAAAAAAAAGTTCACGTGTGCTTGTTTTTTTTTTTTTAAGGAACCAAAACAATTGTGCACAGCATAAACTAAATATTATCACATGCACACAATAATATAATAATATACATCAAACATAATATTATCGTATAACTTACAAAAATATTTTCTGTTTCTTTTTTTTCAATTCGTTGAAGTCCGATCAGTTAATTTGTGTTGCAAGGGAAGCGTGTTTTCTACAACCACCATTGGCATATATTTGTATATTATTCGGAGACTAAACTTTTCTGTTTTGTATTTATTCGCATATTACCTATAAATTATAATATCAGACAATCATAATATGGTTGATTATAAACCAATAGAAACGGTTTAGAAAACGATTGATATTTAATATACATAGTGATTCGATTCTTGATTACTTTTTTTAGAGCAAAAGTATAACGATTTGACCTCGGTTATGTTTAAATATTATTTTGGCAACAAATAAATAACATTATTATTAACCGAAGGTTTTGTCGTTTTACTGTAGATATATTATAATAATATGCTAAATACGTTTTACACATCGTACAAGATGAATTTCACATTATGTAGGTTAAGTAAGAATATAAAATTCGACATTTATGTTTATGTACACATTATATTATGTAGGTATATGTGTAGGTACTAATGAAGCTACATACGTAGAATTTTTTAAGCTGTATAAGGTGAACAACTTTGATGACTTACCTATAGACACTCTTCGTATCAAACGGTTCCGCGCTGTACATATATAGTATTTGAAGATATCCAATATGGGATAAACTTAAACAAATCATAATAAGAATAATAATAATATATTATAATAGCAACGAATCCGTAAATCAGTCACTTGACTTCATAGAACAACATGATGGCGTACTTAAAAGTCAAACTTAATGTTTTATTTTAAAAAGCACACAGCCCTAGAATAAAAAGTGCTCAACTTTTTGTCGTTTGTTTTTTAAACTTCTACACTTAATGTGGATAGACGTAAATCAATTGATTAATAAGTTTTTTCTCACGTAAAATAGTAAACGAGATACAACGCTTTTCTGACACCTCTTCTAGTTTGATGACTTTATTGGATTAGTAAATTAACCTTTTAATCTGATTTACCCCCACGGACGTTTAATTTTCAATTAACTCTCACATGTTCTATTAAACGAAAATTTTCAACGATCTTATTAACAATCAGTTCATGCGAAGGAGTAAAAAAATAATTGTATTAAATTTAAATGTTAACAGCTAATGGACGTCATTAAATTGAACTGTCGTTATATGTGTATATATTTTCATTGTCCGTAGTTTATGTGTGTTTTTTTCGGTTTCTCTGAAGAAAACATATTATTTAATTATTATTTATTAATATTGCGATTTGACTAATTATAGCCTAACCTTCAAATGCATACATTATGATAGTATTGTAGGCAGTAATTAATACATTTACCGGCAATAATAATAATACGTCATTTGATGCATAGTATTATTTTAGGTAATTTTCGAGTTGTTTATCGATTATTTTACATTGATGCGATACAGGAGAGGAATACTATGGTGTATCCCATTCATGTGTGTATGGCCAACATTTGAAGGGAATATTATTGTCCAGCGAACAAAATATGTCAGCCTGGCCAAATGAAACTACCAAACGGACCGTTTTTGATTTTGTTGAATCCGTCCGCGTTTTTTTCAGAGCACTGAAAATAAGTGAATTTGATGTTTGAATTAAACTGTCAATATTTTTGCACGAGAAGAAAATTCGAATATTTAAGTCACAATCTACGAACGGGATGTTTTTTCCGGTATTTTATTTTAAAGGTGGCCCCATTTTAATACTGTTGTCTCGTTTCCACAAAGCCACAATAATACGTAATATGGGCGGAAAATAAAAACCTGAAATTTTCAAATTCTTACAGTTTTATATTGAAACCAAAGCTATAAACAAAGGTTTTCATAAAAAGAGAGTAACAATTATATTGTTCACCCTTTCCAACAACTACACACCTCGTCTAAGAGGCACAAGTGCTGTTATCTCCAAAATATCTTCAGAATATAAAAAATTATTAAACAATTTAAAGAATTTCAATTCTGTTACAGAGGTATATAAGGAAAAATGTTTTTTTTTTAAAAATATAGTCACTCCATTTTAACATTATACTTACCTACTGCTTCTAATGATAATATTATTGTTAGCAGTACTGTCATTTGCCGAAACGAATAATGTGCTCTCTTCTAATGAAGTTAACCTCTGAATAAATTCAACGTCATCTACGGTAACGGTCAGTATGCGTTTAAGTTCCTCGAGTGTCCTCTAGACAAGGTGATTCGCCAAGCATACTCGCCCCTGTGTTTTCTTTAATATGTAATTAACTTTTTCAAGTTCTGATTTTTTAGTTTTAAAGTACACTTAAGAACCATGTTTTTGGATGTTTAGGTTTTAAGACATTTAAGGATTGTCTTAACTTTTTTTGTATGACAACTAATTCATTTATTTACTGTACATTGTTATGTAGATGATTTTTTCAAAAACATTGATGTTTCTAATTCTAAATTCAAACGAGTAAATTCTGAAATTATTAAAATGTATACAGAAGGAATAATAGTCCTTAAAAACTTTTTTATATTTAATACACTTTTTAGTATATTATACTCCTACAATTTTTACAATTTGTATAAATCATATAATGTTAGTGGGTTAATATTAGTTTTTAACAAATAACTATAATTTTCAATTCATCATAGCTCCTAAATCTTACAAACATATTATCACGATTCTCAAAACTATCATTATTAGTACAAATAATTAAATAATTAAAAAGTGGTCTGTTTTTAATTTTGATATCCAGTATAAAAAATATCATAAGTATATCAAAAGTCGACTTGGAAATTTTGAAATTAAAAATGTATGTTAAAAACTAAAAAAATGGTAACGATAAATAATAGCAAAACATATCATGCGCCTTAAAAATTGTGTATTTTAATGAATTCAATATAAATTGTAAGAATTATTTTCTACAAACTAGTCGAGATAACGGGCGGTTGCATTTTAAATAAAATTTAACGTCCAGTATAACGTAATACCTAACTATTAGCGAGATTCGTTGCATACATTACAGTCGCTTTAAGTGGCGTCCTTAACCAGTCGGATAAACCACATTAGTTTGATTTCACACTCGGAGAGGCACGAGTAAGCGAAAATCCGTATGTTACAATAGTGTTATCATCCGACACGGCTGTGAACAATAAGATAACAGCAATAATTCGTATAATCATGTTAACTGCAGTGAATTTATGAAAATGATTTGATCTCCTCGGCGTGACTGTTTTCTGGCTATTTTCATTTTACGAAACAGTTTTAACGAATCGCCCGCTTTGAGAGTGTCACTCGCTGAGAAAATCATTAGACAATCATCGTTCATCTGCCGAAACCCAAAATACGAACGATTACCTCTACGCGATAGGCGTTATTGTACTCTGTACATATTACACTGGAAATGACAAAATATTTAAATACATACCAACCTTTTTTATTCCATTCCTGGAGGTAGTCATAGTAGTTACGCATAATAATAACTATATAGGTTAACCTCAGGATGCCCGAGTACCTATAATAGCTTCTCTATTGGGATTAATAGAAGAACGCCGCTTTCACGCCTCGTAAGTCGTCAAGACGTATTGCCTGGAAAATAAGTTAGGTGTCTCAAGTAATATTAATCCTCAATATTGTTTTTGTAATTTTCAAAACTTGTTCATATCATTTATGTAGGCATCAACCCCGCAAAACAAGACCAATGAAATGCTTGACGATTTGCAGTTGTACACATAAATCTATATGATCTTAAACAATTTAATGCTTTTCAATCCTACTTATGAATTTTGTGAAATCAGTCTCAACCTCTGCTTGGATAAAAATGCGCAATGTAACTCTTTCTTCAAAAAAAATTGAGTTCTTCGCAATTATTGTCATGTCTTATGTCACATACACAAACATAATACTCACAAACCGTAATGTATACCTACACTTTTTCCATAATTATTTTTTAATAAAATATATTTTCAGTTTTCTTCTTAGGCAACTGAACTTAAAGCTGAGGTCGTTTGGAATTCTGATGGAATTATGTGCCACCACGTTGAATTCGGCCTTGGTGGTGCTTATAAGAAAATAAACTAATCTAATTCAATTAGAATCGTTAATCACATAACGATATCACATATTGTATAATTACAATTTATAAGTGGATATTTTTATTTTGTGAATCTTATAATACTGTGATAATAAGTGCACACATCCAAACGTAAATCAACAAAATATTTACACGTTTTGTGTTAGGTGTACTTCTTATTCACTCTTCCTATCGGTTCGTTGCATTATGCTAAGACAATGTAATATATTAACATTCAATTCGCATATACAAATAACAATATTTGAAGATTTAATAATGAAAAACTAAAGGTTTTTGGCAACATTTGCAATTGAATTATTAAATTTGTTATGAATGTTCAACAAATAACAATATAGAGAGGCGAACAACATTTATAGCATAATGTGTACCTACGTACCACGTACGTGTGTATAATATAATTTTGTATGAATGTTATAGCAATAAATTTATGTTAACATTATATAAACACAATACTTAAATTTACAAGTGGCTTTTTAACGGTAATACCGAGTACTGACTGCCGTTAGGGGTATCATTATATTTTCAACTTTAGATTTTGAAGCATATCACATGCATGTAAAATAATATTATAATATGCGGATTGGTAGAGAGTAGGTATATAACACAATATGAGTAGTTACAGAGTTTACTATTAAGTAATAAATCCAGAATGATCAGAATAAATTTGAAATAAATTATGACACGAAACTGGTTTTCATTAGTGCATTGTATGTATTTGTTTACGAAGTGAAATATTTAAAATGCATTAAAAGTTATGTCAAATAAAATTTATTTATTATAATGTAGTATGATAAAAACAATATTATAGGGATTGACGCTAGTCTAAAAAAAATAACAAAAATGCTTATTTTTATTCATGAATTTTAATTCTAAATGAACAGAATCTATTGTTTATAAACGTCTCTAAATTACTGGCTAGCTAGGTTATGAAGTTGTTATTGTTGAAAATATAAATAGAAAAAGGTTTTCAAAGATAAAAATAATTTCTACACTAACGAGCACACGATCATATTATATTTTTTAAAAGTTATTTTTATGTACATTTACATCTGTAGGTAAACAATTTAAATTATGTATAACTTTAAAAGATGAATAAATAAATGTCTATACTTTTAACTATTTTAAAGTTGTAATGTTAATAATAAAAAGCAGAATTTAATACTTAACAAACATTTTTTATCATTAGAGCACTTTAAATAAAGAGAACGCACAAAACAAAATGTATTTCGTCAGTATGATCTATTTAACATTCAATTATTCATAAAAGTATCTTATTCTAAACTAGTCAGCAAAGTTCACTTGAAAATAAAATTTATTTATTTTAAGTCATTCATAAAAACAATAATGTCGACATTTTGAGGGTGCAATGATATTGAAACAACTTATAAACATTTAATAAAAAAAAAAACTGAAATAAACGTTTAAGATTGTTGAGGACTATTATAAATTGACCGAACAGCTGTCCCTTGTAGATATTAAGCTATTTAAGAAATATTATATATAATATATTTTATGCAATCTAACAAAGTTACAATCAGTTTTCTTAATTGTATAAATTTCAATTACAAATTATTTTGAATGTCTTTAGTCTTTCACAATTAAAAATATTTTTAATTAAACTTATTATTATGATTAGTAAACTAAAATTAATTCGAAACATAATAAATGCAATTATAAAAATGTTATACAAAAAACATATTAATTGTCGTAGAACATTTGCTTTCTGATGTTTTTAGACTAGAATGACAAAATAAAATACAAAAATCATAGTACAAATTACGAGCACAAATACCTATCTAAAAATGAAATGTAATATTCATTCAATAACCTAATATTAGTACTTAGTAGACATCTAGACGTTTGTAAAAGAAAAATAAATAAATTAAACAGATAACTTACTATTGGTATAATATAATATACTTGGAAGGCACTTTCCATATTCCTAGAAAATACGAATATAATAATATTAAAATGACGATACTTAAATTTAGTATTTTATATAATATTCTAATTTATAGTAAAACATTTTTCTATGAGGTTTAAAAAATGTGTGCCGTTAAATTTATTATAGTTAATTACTTTGTATAAAAATGAAAAATCACTTCGAAACAATCATTTTTTTTTTTTTTTTGTGAAAATAAAACTTGATTTTTGTGACATTTTTTAAACATGGTTTTATTGCAATATTGTTTGATTCCCTTGCGTAAAAATAAACTATAAAAATAAAGGCACTTAAATGTAACCATCTAAAATCGAAATGATTATTGTTATGAATAAGATTATATAAGTCGTATTAACTCGAAAGCCTATATAGAAAAAAAAACCTACAGTCTGAACGACATATTTTACAAAGAGAATTGTTTGTCGGGTAAATAAAATCGCTGGTATTTTATTTTTTGCGCCATTTTACGTTGTAGATTATCTAAATATATATAATTTTATCAATATCTCCATTGCTCCATTAGGTACTTGAAATGCGCCATAACACATTACGTTGATAGCTTTAGAGATTTAAACGGCAGCAGATCCTTATCAAAGATTCGTGACCTCGTTTTCGTTTATGTACTCTTGAGCTAAATAATTACACTTTTGCAGTAATGCAACGGGCTTGTTGTATACACAGTGAAGTTCAGCGCATAAAGTAACGTCAAGTTTACACTATGGCAGTTTTAATTCGGTGCAAATTTAATATCGTTACGTTGCTTTTAAATAACGGTGTATTTGCTACGAGTTTTAATTAAAACTATATTCCGATTAATATTTGAACTATATCCAAAATATATTTGTACAGTCAGTCAGGAAGTATTTTAGAAATAATAATGAAAACAATAATATGATACTTATAATATTGTCTATACTCTATTTCGTCAACAGGTATGAACAATTTTTGTATAGATCGTGGTCAAATCCACTTAGGTACGGACGACGAACGAATTTGGAAAACTAAAAGGTGATATTTACACTTATAACATAATTACCTAATGAACAATAACATGGTTACCTAAAAACGAACGTCATAACGATGACGGGGTGTCGTCATACGGAGTTTCCCGAGTGCGTCCCGAATCGACCCTTATTTAAGAGAACGCTACACCCGCATGTGTTGTCTAAGTATTACGGTTGATACCGAGTTGCGGTCGGGATCAAAACAGGTAAGATATCAAAATAGGTAAAAATCCTAGTTACGGTAAAAAAATATGATTAATAATTATTATGTTTTAAAATATTTATATATTTACATTTGTAATATTAAACCGGTTCATATTTGTATGATACACATTTCGCATTTTTTAAATTTTTGAATTTAGAATTGAACGCTTCACTTCCATTATTCGTTCTCCAAACATCATTGTTCTAAGCTGCCCAGAGTGTGGTTAGAAAAGTAGCATCATTCCCAATATAATTATCGACTAAATAGTCACTAAATTCAGTAACTCTTGAATCTATAGGTTGTTTGGCGATTAAATCTAAAAACACATTTCCCACTTCATCTGGAGGGAGAGAAGTCAATCCAAAAACGTAGTGTAACCATTAATCGTTAACCGGATACTGACCGCAATTAAGACGTTAATTTTACCTTCAATATTATTAAGACCGCAATTCGTCTATTGCGACCGCAACTCGGACAATACCAGTTTTACAAACATACAACATAGTAAAAACTAGGAATTGAACCACTAAAGGTGTAGTCCAAACTAAGAAACCAAATTTCCACACTATAAAGAGGAGAACATTTACTGTGCAACATCATTTTTATTTTTTGGATATTACAAATGCAGAAAAAGTAAATCGAGTTTGAAATGATGAATTTTTGGGTTTTCTTGTATTTGCGATATCGAAAAAATAAAAAAGGAAGTTGCACAGAAAATATTCTCCGCTAATAGTATGGAAATTTGGTTGGAAATAGCTTGTACTACAGCCTTGAGTGGTTGTATCCCGTGCAAAACGTTGTTCGTTTGTAAGACGAAGAAAAGTGTCGCGTCCTCTTATTAAATATCGGAATATATCCGACGTAATCTGATACTGCTATATAATTTGTCGACAATACGGCGGACGCGCTCTGTCTATGCGAAAAAGGTAAAAATTAAAAACTGGACGCACTCGAGATATCTCCGTCATTTGGTCGGAGGTCTGACCGAATAATTATTCCGAAGAAGGTTTTCTACGATTTTCCCCCGTTGAATCGTTAACTCTCTACACACCTACTACAATAATAAGTTATTACTAATAATCAATTGTTAATTAAACGCGTTGTCCGTATATCATTATAAAACTAAAATATGTATTATCGACCTATCAGCCTATAAAATGTTGAGGCGATTCCCTCATATTCCTGTAGATGAGCGACAGAAGAGTAGACGTAACTAACTACGTAATGACTGCTAGTGACAGCCGTTTGCGCACATTTTGTACATTAATTTATAACCCGTAATTGTATATAAATCGTTTGCACACTTAAAGCGTCATCATGTTTTATACAATCTGTTTTAATTATAAAAAAACCTATGATAGTTCATTTAATAACGTTTAATTTCGAAATTTTTATTGTTTATAAAATATGAATTATTACCCAAAAATGTCTGTATAATTAAAAACAGTATTTGTATTATAATAACATTATTTCGTTGTTATACGTTTAATTATTGTATAGTGTAAAACATGGAATATTATATGTTATACTTTATATGCAGATGAATAAAATAATGTTTTAAATAAAATAATTGATTAATATACGAGATGTTAGAAATGAAGTAAGTATAAAAATAATGTATTATCGACTATCGTCAATCGTCATTAATAGGTAATAATTAAAATTTAAAACTGCGGTTGGAATTTATAATCTTTTTTATATTTTTTTTTTATTTTCTCAAATGTTCTTTTTAACAGTACAATTATTTGGCACAGTTATTAAAATGTATTACAAAACGGTCTATACACTGCAATTACTTACTACAACAGGTAAAATATCCAAGACGGGCGCAGATGGTTGACGGTTAACCTATAAATAGACCCGAACGCAGTAATTATAATATCATAATAATATAGCATAATATTATATAAAACAATGTTCAAGCGAAAGTCACAACAAGACGTTCGCGATTCATAGGTACCTGCAGTAATCTATATATATTATGCAATATATTATTATTATTCTCGAAGACCTAAGCACATGATAACATTATATATTATTATTAAGTTATATTATTTAACAAGTGCCGAGCGTCGTCACTCGGACTCCTCTTCGTCCTCGTCCTTGATGATGCCCAGGTGCCGGGCCACGGTCTTGACGTTGCTGATGACCTCCTCCTGGACGAGGTTAAAGCTCATGGCCAACAGGGCGATGCCGAACAGCAGGTACAGCGAGCAGAACCATATGCGCAGCTTGGTGTCGTCGCCCTTGTTCATCACCCGCTGGGCGGGCACGAAGTCGCCGAACCCGATGGTGGTGAGCGTTATGAAGCAGAAGTACGCGGAGTCCGGGAATTCCCAGTTTTCCCAGCTCTTGAACAGGAACGCGCCCATGATTATGTAGCTGACCACCAGCAGCACGCACAGCCATATGGGCACCGGCTTGATGTGGTCCGGGTTGTTGTCGTCGAACTCGCACGGCTCAGTGTCGTCGTAGTAGTCGCTGTACCGGGTCGACCGCCGGGGGTACTGCCTGTTCACGGCGAAACCCAGCGGCGACATGATTCGCGGGCTGGGCGCCATCACCTCCAAACGTTTGCCTGCGGAAACGACCGGGGTCGGGGGTGAGAAAATATCGAAATCGAAAGTTTGAAACCAATAGTCATCGTCGCGACGCGCAACAATATAATCTATAATATTGTAAAAGTTTCATATTCGTAAATGTAAATAAACCGCGAGTATAATTATTAACGTGATAGGTATTTTTTTGTTATTGCTATTTTTTTTTTTTTTTGGTTCTGTGAAACACTTTTTAGCTAACTACGAAAAATAAAAAATAAAAGGTTGTATGATATTCAAAAGTAAAATCAATGTTACGTAATTCCTGGTCTATCATTATTTTTCTGGATAAGAAAAACTGAAATTAATTTTTTTCAGCATAATTATTTTATACTAAAGGCACTTTTAGGCACTGTATACTGTATAAAGGTAGTTATTTATTTTGTGTGTTCCTAATGTGTGCAGAAAATAGAAAAATAATTTTTATGAAATTCCAAAATTTAAAAACGACAATAGGTACTTACTTTAAATGTAATAAATTTATTTATTCAATATATAATAGTAATAACGAAATTTCTATTTTATTGATAGTAACAATTTATATGGTACACTAAATTCGAATGATTAGGTTGAAACTTTAAGGAAGGGTTTAAAAATAGTTACGCGTATCAAATTTATTTCACAAATTACTTGTAAAGTAGTAAACAATAATAATATGGTGGCTTAGATGTTGAATTTTGAACTTTGATATTTAATCACATAAAAATATTTATAAAATAAATTTTGGTTATCAAACCATGCATTTAAACTTATATAAATTATTATTAAGGCCATTGACTTTTTTAAACATTTATGATAAAATGATTTATCTATTTTATTAATTCGATAAAAACGTATTTAAATTTTTTTTTTTAAATTAGCATAATTTAATGTCTAAGGGACAAACCCCCTACGGGACTGTTGAACATAAATTATTTTATCATTCCCTAACTTTACACATAATGTTCACCAATATGCGGCTATATACCACCCAAATAAATTAACTACGCCCTACACGGGCCTCGCAATCATAAATTTCATAGGTATTTCGGTGGAAGTGGTTGATATTTTTATACACAGGTAAATACCCCGGAGGTAATTATATTCAAGTAAAAAAATCATTTAAAATGACGAGAATTTCAATGGCATTTTACTGTCGAGTGTTGAATTAGTATACTAACTTTAACCGTAAGCGCAGCGTACGTGTTTGTTTTATATGCGATGAAAACATATATTTATATATTACATAAAAATACAATTATTATATTATGTACACTGAAGTATACTTGTTGATATTTTTTTTCGTCGTGTGAATTCATTTTTAAAAGAACCTTGTTCAGTTTTAATTTTATTTCATCTCTTTTTAGTAATATTTTCACTTTAAAATTATGTATATGATAATTCCCGTACGGTATACACGAACATTTGCTTTTATTAAAATAAAAACTATTGAAATAAATGTCACGAAGTTATTCGAACTTTATTCATAATATTGTAATACTATCATAAAATATATATTATACTTTCAACCTTTTTTGCTCTTAAAGATAATCATCAAATGTTTTTAAGTTTAAAGTACGTTCGTATATTTCATAACTTGTCTTTTGATGAATTGAATAAACTCCGAACGGTAAAAACATGACGTCTTTCCAATGCATTAGCATACTAATTAGATGTGAAATATATAGCTTAAATAAATAAAGTTTAGACTATAGATAAAGATAAAACAAAACGTAAGCAAAATTTAAGCAAAATCAAACTATATATACATATATATAAATATATTATATATAATATAGGTAGGTACTTAAAATTTATCATAAACACATATTTTAAAAGCAGTAAGCACACCACGTAATGTGCATATTGAAATGTTCAACATTATTCATACGTTTGCATTGTATAGCAAACTGTAAGTTCATGTTTACGAATCCTATAATATAAACAATTACCATACGGTTTAATCTACGTAGGTAGGTCGTCCCTATAATGTGTATTTTATGATTACCATTTACCGATGATTATAAAAATGCGTTATTCTCAAAAGCGAAAAATTATTCAGAACCGTTTAACTTCTACGATATAATATTTTAACATTACATCCGTTCACGGTTATGTTTGCAATAACGCTATACAACATAATAATGTAATATATTGTGACGTGTTGGATAATGAAATAGTGTGTGCCGTGAAACACTGTTTTCGTTTTTATTTATTTTTCCACAAATAACATCAGCGATAATGATGGTAAAAACCAAAAACCTAATCCTAGATTTCACTGGCAAGTCGCGTAAAAACATCGGACTCACGCTATTTACCCCGTTCTATTATTTTCACCCCCATTCCACCACGCCGTACGGGGATTTTATTTTCTTTGCCCTTCCCGCCGACTAATGATGCCCTGGGAAACTCGGCGTCCTAGGTTTAGTGGTCGTCGGTGAGGGGGTATGTAGGGGGAATAGTGGAAAGCGGTCCTTGAGATTTTATCGTGTACATTCTACCTCTCGTTGTTCTGAGAGGAACTTATACTATGTTTTGCCCGGCGACCACCGACGATACGTCACAATATTATTCGTTCCGATACGTAGTTGTATCAGTAAAACGTCCGATACCTTGGAATAGCATTAATTCATCATGATACCTCGTTTTATGAGTGCCTTGCACATTTGGAAATCGAAACATTGCTCGTGTACACCACAAAGGCTGATTATATTCGTCTGTGAAATGTGAGATGTTTGGTTATATACTTATATCAATGCATTGAGTCAATACCTAAAAAGCAACCGACTAGAACGAAATATTTTATTATTTTGGGACGAAGAATATCTTACGCGGTCCAATCGAAAACCATTCGTATTATATTATATTATATTATTATTATATAGTTGCAACAAGAGGTCCATTCGGAGAACAATAAGTAGAAACACTATGAAGGTATGTCAATGGTCAATGACATTGATCCGTTGCAAAGGGCTTAGCGAATATAAATGCACTTTTAATCACATATAAGTAAAGAAAATTACTTAGTATGGAATGATTCACGCATATAAAATATAACATAAGATATTCGTCGCTCGCGAAATAATTTTCAATATGAAACACTAGCATCCTTTACAATTTATATTAATTTAAAAAATAATAATAATAACTTATTTTTAAACTTTGATAATTGTTTAAAACGATATTCTGCTTCGTAAGTTCTTACTCGGCGTTAAATCTAAAAAAAAAATTTTTTCACATAATATTACAATATTCTAACGAGGAGATATTATTAGAGAGTTGAATATGATATTATTGTGCTTTGTTTTTTAATTTTCAAACGGTACTTATCCAAAATAAAAAATTACGTTTTCTACGTAAATATTTTTATACAAAACTTACAAACAGCACTATACCAACCTACAAAAAATTTACTCAACCAAATCATGAACGTACGAAATACTCTCAAAACGTATATACTATGAAATGTTTTGAAATTAATTTTTGTAGACATAACACAACATAGTATATTAAAACATTAATTAACATTTTGATTTTAGTATGCCATTAAATTCAAACTGATTTATTTTATCAAAACACAAATAGGTATTAAAATGAGATTATATATTAAAATGTGTTTATCGCTGCAAAACTGAATATTTTATACTATCATTGTTAACGTGGACAAAATCGTTTTTAGATTTAAGAAATGAAAGTAGGTATTATTACGATTTTAAGATGTAAAAATGTATAAACAAAAAATGTCTAATGGATATCTCTAAACTCAATGTAGAGGAAGACAACTAATTTTATAATATGTGTAATTGTAACGGATAATTGATTTAATCAACTTTTTAGTACCTATATAGAGGTTTAATTTGAAATTCATAATTTTTTTAATATAATTTGATATTATCAATTCTAGACCCTTATAGTAAAAAGAAAAATAATAATAATTAAAAACGGTCTTGTTACGAAACTCGTCAGATACAGAGTTTTTGATGAGTAATTATGTCGTATCATCGGCACCTGTAACGGAGGCACTCGCAATTATAGTTCCGTTTGCCGCCGATGGTTTTCTTCCGATCGGTCGGAAAAACGCTCTCAAACGTCCGATTACGAGACGGCGGAATAGCAAACGTCGTTTCTGTCTCAGTCCTTACCTCATCTGAAGCCGGTCCGAAATGTGTGTTATCACCATACGCAAACAGACTCAGAGTTGCAAAATTTTTTCAGATAATGTCGTGGATGGGGAAGGGACATGACCGTTTTGATTATTTTAGCTTTATCAACGAAAATGATAGCGAGACAACGATATTTTAGGGAACAACATTAGTATAATGTAATGTGATGACGGCCACAGCTGACTTCGAGCAAAAATGTTTATCATGGCTTCTTCGGTGTACATCATATTATATATATGTACATGAAATGAATATGGGAAAACCAATTCTTATCAGTACAGTCATATGTGTATTTGTGTGTGTGTGTGTGTGTGTGTGTGTGTGTGTGTGTGTGTGCGCGTGCGAGCGTGAGTGCTTGTGTGTAATTGTCATTTGTGAATGTTTTCCTCATATACGCACCCTTACCACCTCCGCCGCCGCCACAGCCACCGCCGCCCAAGAATTCTTCTCGTGACTTACTCTGATTGGAATTCCGATGTCTCGAACGGAATTTCGGTTTCGGGTAGTAATCTTGGTCGGGATGGTCCATTGGCAGCATGTCCACGACCAGATGCTGAGGTGTTTTGCTTCGGCCGTTCGTCCGCAACGTGCCCGACGGCGTTTCCGTTGCTAAATTCGGCGCTGCCGAGTGACCCCGGATGTTCCGGCGGATCTCGTGGCTTTGCTTCGGATGAACTGCAAAAACAGACACCGGAAATAGTATTCATTTATTATGCACATTATAAAACACACGGGCAACGACCACGATGACCACGACCGCGACTACACGACGGCCAGACAAGACGAAACCAGACGATCACGATTCACGACTATATACCAGTACACCAGAACGAGACGACAACACCGCCGCGGACGAATGATATTACACCACATTAATATATATATATTTACGAGACAAAGTATTGACTAAATCTTAATAATATTTTAAAAGTCAAAATTGGCTGTTACAAAAATACGTCAGCCTATAGAAATCTCTAATCGAGAACTTTTGTTGCCGTTTAAAAAGAAAAATGTTTTTGTGCGTGTTAACATAGGTACCTAAGTTTAACAACAAATCACGCATTTTTATCGACTTGTGGAAGAACCCCGATTCAATATTGACGGCTATTCCAGCCAAAATATTTAACGTCACTCTTTTAACTATTTGAACACACCGTGCATATAGCATACTATATTACATATATTAATATAATAATACACTATGTGTATGGAATATATTCGATTTAATACCTGCATTGCTTTAGGGGTTTTTAATCTGTTTTTTTTTTGGTTTTCCGGCAAATTACATTATCATCTCAGACTGCTGTCACCTATCGCACCGGACTCTAAGCACTATACTGTACAGCTGTGTACATAATAAGCAATTCGTATTGCAGCTTTAGTGTATGTTATTTTTTCTTTTGCCGCCTTGTGCTAAACATATGTTTAGAAAATTGTTTTAGTGCATCAAATTGTGTCTCCCATCTCTACAACATGTAATTTCACGCTAATGCAATTCCGAGATTTTTTTTTCGTTCAATACACTTTGGCCAATTTAATTTGTATTTCATTCAACGGAATGGGCATCAATTCTATTCAATCTCAAAACGTTAAACTTTTTTAGGTTCATTACCAAGAGTACCGAATACTTAGAACTACTTTCGTTATAAATATGTTAAGTTATTTTGTTCACTGAACCGATAAGATCTGCAGTTGTAGCATTACTGTCCCCTTTAACGATATTTCTCCCGGGCTGAACACTGCTTTTCGCCGAAGTCATACGGAATGACGGTATCATTTACACTATGATGATTATGAAAAAAAACTCTCGGATCCCATAAATGAGGATCGGATAGGTGGGCATTTCAGAAAGCTTAACACTGTTAGATTTTTCAACAGCGTTAACAAGACGTGACTATTATTACAACGCGCTATAATAATATATAATGGTTCCATTTATAATCGTATTAATGGGCTATGTGTCAGTAAGTTTTTGTTAAAATATCTCTGGGCTTAATGTCAGACACATATTGTAATCCTTTTCCTACTTTGTCTCATCGCTGTTCTTGTGGTCTTAATTATCCTATCGACACGATGATATGGTACTATGGGTACCTACCATGTGTGCAACACATACCTATCGCACGATTCACACATCATATTCCATCGAGTGGGCCACGGAAATGCCACTGCCTATATAGTTAAAAAAAATTTAATTCCATATTATTGAAAAGTTCTTATATATATATTATATATGTAACGTTATAAACTAGGCGGGCACACCTTGTCCAATAAACAATTGAAGTTGAATCAATTACTATTATTGCCAGTTTCAAAAATAATAAATCAATAACAGTCTAAACTTGTACTCTACGTGTAAGTTATTAACACTAAAAAAAAGTAACAAAAATATACGTGATTAAATTCGTAATGTGTTAATCGAACGATATAATAATTGACAAAGCACACATTAATGTAACAACAAAATAATGTCACAAGAACTACCTATACATAATGCTATATATTCAGTCCGATCAATGTTAGGAAAAAATATTTTGTAAAAAAAATGTGTATAGAGTGGTGTCTTCAAAAAAAAATGAGTCGTATTGGAATTTTATATAATATATATATCTTTATCTTATATCATAAAATGATGACTTTGACGTTCTTCTGCAGTACATAATATTATTTTACTATATCTTACACTAAAATATAATATTCTAAATAAGTCATTAAACGAAATGCACGACTGTTAGGATTTACACCATCAGTAGGTATAAGTTGAATAAATATTTTACTTGACATATTCATTACGAATGTCAATATGTTTTTGTAAACAACCAAATACTTTTAAAGTAGTTTACTGTCATTGAGATTTTCACATTGAAGTTCGTTTTTCAAACAACTTGGGCGGGAAATAGGTAGGTAGACATAAATGTAGCCAACAAAATTTTCCAAAAGCAAGTGTAGATACAAACAAATATATATTAATGAGATTTTTGATTAGAAATACTTTTTACTATTATGTATATAATTATTACAAATTTCAGACAGGTTCACTTTTGCGGAAATTCGTGTGTAATAAATCTATTTTAATTTTAATTATTTATCCCATTCCCGCACTTTCTACATTTCGTGTTAATGTATTTTAATTTTAGGTACCTAACTTTCAAATTAAATTAAAACGGCTGAAATGCGTCCAGATTAAGGGATATGAATTACCGGTTAAATGTATTGCATTTTAATCTTATTTTTTATAAGGTGTCAGTATATTATTAACATACACTCAACAGCATGTATGTTGTGTTTTATATGCGTAGTATGTATACCATTTATTAAGAGTAAACACGAAACAAAATAAAAAACAAAATTATTAAAAGTACATTTTGTAAAATTGCGTTGGTTAACTGCAACATTATAGCGATAGGTAGCAATAGTAAAATAACTATTACGGTTTTGAATTATTCTTAATATTATTGTATTTACGTTTAAATTGTTCTGAAGTCGTTATTTTATCGTAATTTATCTTAGGTGCCCACCAATTATTTATGTCTGGTTTTAATTAGCATCACAGCCAAACAAATCATCTTTATAAAATATTTTTTTAAATAATATGAGTATCATTATTTTAGGTAAGAACATACAATTGCATTGTTTTACTACGATAAATTATACAACTGAAATAAGAATTGTTGTCGCCAGTAATTGATGTCTTAAATAAAAGGTTGGCAAAATAGTATTCATTTATATAAGCTATACAACTTGTTTTGGACTTTGTATTAAATAGCATAAATAAACCAAAAAGCGAACCACATTTACATATTTTTTTACTTGATATTGACTTTTCTGATAGCTTAATAAGTATATGTTTTGAATAAGGATGAGATACGTACCACGCAAAAAAAACTATATTAGAATTAATTAGGAACAAATAGTTTATGTTTTGAAAACCATTGATTTATCAAATATTAGTTTTCTTCAAAATATATGATATTTGGAATAATCAATGTCAAACAGTAGCAGCAAAACACGTAAAACTTAAAACTTTTAATGACTTTAATGTCAATTCGGTTTACAAACTAATCAGCATTAGTTCCTCACGAAAAGATAATAAATAAAATATAACCTCATAAATGTAGTAGCTAGACTAAATTAAATAGCGTAATATTAGAATATATTAATTAAAAAAATGTTATATTATTATATTAAAGAAGACTAAGAAATGTACACTCTGTACAGGCTTTCTTAATTTGACGAAAAACATTGCCAACAAGGAACAACTGCAACTTGCCAAAGCCTTATTAATTATATTATATTAATTACATCAGACGTGCAAGCGCATTATATGCGTATGAACCTTCTACTGAAGCATATTTGAAATGTCTCGGAAATGTAATTATTATAAATTATTGGAGGAATAAGGAAGCTATAATTTATTTACAAGGTTTTTCATTCTTTCTGCAAACAGTTTTATGTTACTGTATGCCAACACATAAATTGTACATGTATACATACGTATTTATATATAAAATACATAATTGAGTTAGAAACGTCCAAACAGTAAAATGTCATAGAGTGACCTACTCAGATTAATGTCACGTTTGCGTTTTCTATTTCATAAAAATTTAATTGATATTATTCTAGGTGAAAAATGATACGGAAAAACATGTGATAAAATAATAGTGGTTAAAAGAAAAACGTCAAAATGACGATACCAATTATCAAAAAATACTCTAATATTACTATTGAAAGTATTCAATGATTGTGTAAATTCTTAGTTGTTATTATAGATTGTGCTTTGGGCTTTGATTGACCCAATACACTGTAATTAATTTATATTAATTTTGTAATGAGTAAGTAAAAAAAAAAAAATTGATGAAGCTGTAACTAGGAAATGTGAACAGTAAATAACTCTACTTTATACATAGTATAATGCTGTGGTAAAATATATTATACTGATTATTATTATAAATAACTAATTAATTAAATTATACGACTCATATTATTAGTTTTAAATTATTTTCAACGTGTTTGTTGATTTTTTTTATTGTTGGCGAGTTTTTTTTGTAATTTCGGGGTAAACTTTTATGTTTTAAATATTTTAATTATGATAATAACTGTTAAATACAATGTGTATAGTGCATACTATTAAATTATTTTTTAACGTGCATCAATAAATAATATAATATACTACATTAATTTGTTTTTCCGTACCTCTATTCACTATCTGATACCAATATTTGGTAATTATAATATTTGCCATTTGAATAAGGTTTATCTTACCATATTATGCAATTACAAAAAATACTAAAATTAACTTTACAATCGACGGAAATTGTAAATTATGAGTATGACGTTGTTATTTTGATAATGTTAATACTTGTCGAGAAATAACAGAAACTTACTTCTTCTAGATTCTTCCCTGTCCAGTGCATATTTGTTAAATAAAATTGATGGCACTTGCTGCAGTTCTGGTCCATCTAGTTGATCACCGTCAGAATAACTTGGATCTAACAAAATGAAAAAATAAATTTAAAATACCATTTGATGATTAAAATAAACCCTATTAATTTTCATTGTCCTCTATAAAATAGTCACATTGGTACAGTTGGGTACTTAACTTAATGTCATCGCAATACATTATTAATCAAACACACAATTATATTGATGGTTTTTCCCAGTAAAATGAATGATATATATATATATATATATATATTTATATATAAATTATTTTTAAATGTAGCTGAAGTATTATGGTATATAATTTCCCTAGAAGGAGAAGGTCTTATGCTCTAGAAAATTCTTATAAAAATAATCCTTATCCAGACTAAACATTTCTCTAGGGAATAATATATAATAAAAGTAAAAACAAAACGACTAGTATTGATTCTTTAGAAAACGGTAACAAGATGTATTGAATGATCTTTGATAAGTGAATATTATTTGAAACAAATTATAGTCAAGTTTTTGCTTAATACTCATTATGAAAGTTTTGTACAAAAAGTTGGCAGTTTTTGTGGATACGAGTATATTATATTATGTTATTGATTTTACTATGGACTTTAAAAAACGTTATATTATACAGAGCGATTTACCAAGCATGCTCACTCCCTTTTTTCTTCAATAATGCAGTTATTCAAAATCTGATTTTTTAATCTTTAATTATGGTCTTTCAGCACAAAATGTGGGGGTGAGAATGCTTGGTGAATTACCCTGTATATACCTATATACTAATATTATTACTAAATAGAAGATATTCCTCTTAATGTACATCATAATCGTTGAGCAATAATTCGTGTCTTAACATATAACTTGTAAAATATTAAGTAATGAATAACTATTATAAATACATAATACCTAATATTATATTTTGGTCTTTGCAGGATCCAACTCATAATATGTATGCATTACGCATGTAACGAAATTAAAATATTCAACCATGTTATTTTAAGTAAAACATAAGTCCTAATTTTAAATTTATAATGTGTTTTAATGGTTTTATATGGTTTAAAATGCATGATACGTAAAAGGAACGTTTATTATACTTAATGATATCTACGTGTTACTAGTTTTTACTCCACATAGGTTTACTTTCTAGTTCATATTTTGGGAATATTTATACCAATGAAGGTGTTGTGAAATGAAAAACTGTATCTATTAAGTTTCTATAACTATGTTGGTACTTTGGACTTTGGAGTAAGGCCGTAGTTTTAATGTTAGTTCTTAAAGATTATTTACGATCCTACATTAAAACCAAATTTATTACAGTGCTAATGATTTGTTTAATAACCATGAACGTAGTAAACTTTGAAAAATATATAAAAACATCAAAACAATGTTTGAATCGATCTAACTTTTCTACTTCTTAGTCTTCGGGTTTCATCGGCTTATATTTATGTATTTAAGCTCCAACAATCAGTTTATGAATATAAATTAACAATAATATATACTTGCTTATAAAGTTACCTACATAATAAGTTTTAGTTTTTAACATATATTTTCTATTTCAGATAATGTTTATTTATGTGTATTTAAATATTATTTTCATTTGGACAGTTCAGTAAATTTTTTGGAACAGTTAAATTTTAAGATTTTTAAAGATATCAAATACACCAGTAGTTTAAAAGCACCAGCAGTGAAAGGATAACATTTTTAATATTTTATCAATCACGGGAGTGAGGAACATGAATCTTTTATGTATGAATACAAAAAAATGTTTGTTTTTAAAAGGTATCTATCATTTGTTCACTGAATTAAAGTTATGATAAAATGTATAGGACTAAGTGTGAATTCAACCCGTTACTTAAAGTTACTTAACTAAAACATTTCTTGGGACAAAGTAGTTAATAATATAATAATGTACTGATCCACAGCATAAAACCAATTTCCGCGTTCTCTAAATGTATATTGATTTGGTTTTACTCTGACTCACAAAATATTAATATAACATTATGTACACTACAATGGGTACCTTGTACTCGATATCGTCCATGGTAATAATGGTTAGCATTATTTCGGTGACCACTGTTTTGACTGGTCGATCTAGGCTTAATAGCCGGCGAGTGTCTTCGTAACGGTACGGTGTCGGAGTACCTGGATTGCTGTGAATATCGATTAGGAGATTTAACAGGCATCCCGCCCCCGAACATGGCATATTCTCTTTCCATTTTATCGTAATACCTGGTGAAAAATTTATAAATATCATGAAAACGATACAAAAATCGAGCTTCTACTCTACTAGGTACTCTATAGATATTTCACCTGCATTCAGTGTCCGAATAAGAAGATCTAGTGTAACAATCCGACATTCCAAGAGCGCTATCTGCGGATCTCTGTGATATTCGACCCGTTCTCCTTAGTGACGTGGTTCTGGAACTAGAAAAAATAGATCTTTGTAAAAAAAAAAAAATGTTTAAAAAAAATACGTTTGTCAGATTACGCTACAGTAGTGGTTGCGACATTTAAAGCCTCGTTCTATAGCCGACTTTCGAAAATAATAATCAAGTATTTTTTTCAGCTTGATTTCGCTAAAAAGATTTGTCAAGTAATCATTATGTTGAGTTATTTAATACGGATTAAATACAGGTACTTTGTGTAGGCATGATAAGTGATGGCATAATATATCTATAAAATAATGTTATGTAATGCTAATTTGAACAACTATATTGTATACGGAGATCCGAAATTAAATTAATCCTACCTTATCCAATTAAATAATTCAAATATTTCAAAAATCATAAGCTACCATCATATATAAATGATAGTAATAATATTCAATATAATCCAACTGAAGAAAATACAATATCTAAAAATTAAAAATCTGTTCTATCTAATAAAAAAAATATATTGAATGTCTTTGCATGAATGTGAATAAAATATTATATGATATCATATTACAGTCAAAACTCTTTATAACGAATCTGAAGGGACCAAGAGATTTCTTTCGTTATAGAGAGTTTTCGTAATAGAGAGGGTTTAAAAAAAAACAAAATTTTAATTATTTATGTATAAAGGTATGTACCTATGTAATATTATATATCAAACACATCATTATTTTTACATTATTTTATATATATTTACGTATTATATTAAATTATTATTATTATTATACATACTTATTAAATATAATTTAATTTTTATACTATACATATTTATACCTTATTTAAAATAGTCTGTCATCTTAGTTTGGACTTTTTTATTCGGCATTATTGCCGATTATTTTTATAGTTTATATATGTAATAGATACGATAACACGTAAATTGTATTATGAAACATAAAATATTGTTTCGTTATTGAGAGTGACTAATACGTTATAGAGAATGAATTGTCTAATGGGTTATATAGCAAACCAACCATTATTATGTAATGTTTACGTTATATAGAGTTTTTCGTTGTAAAGAGTTTCGTTATAAAGAGTTTTGACTGTATATCAAAATGTTTAAACAAATTAAGACAGTGATTAAAATTAAAATAATGAAACAATTGAATTATATCGAAATAAAAATATGATCGTGATCAATGTTGACGTAGCTTAATACAATTATCCTCGATCGCACTTCAACGACGAACTGCACAAAAATACAACGCAATCAATAAACAATAATATATTATACTTATAAACGCATTGCATTAATTTCTGGACATACAAATACTGGACGTAGCCAAAACCCATAAAACTTGACGCGCAATACCTACTGCTGCGGGTCATTAGGGAATTATAACAAGTGAACGTGCTTTGACTGGGTTAAAATATGTAAATCCAAAACCGGGTAAATATATGTATAAAATCTTACCCGCCGTGTGATCTTGTAGTGGACCTTTGACTGCGGGACCTCCTTAGGGACTGTACTCGTCTCTGCCGCCTGGTGCACGTGTAGCAACACACTTTCCAGTAGAGGAACCTGAAGGAATGCGCCATTATGTCGCCGATATTGGACAGGCACAGGAGCATCAGCGGTATACCGACGATCGCGTAAAATATGGTGGCTATTTTTCCGTTTAGGGTTTTCGGAGCAATATGACCGTAACCTGAAACAAGACATTTTTAATCACCTGCAATAGCTGTCCATATATATAATGTTGTAAATATATCATGTGGACGGTATGCGAATATAAGCGCACACGATGACATGGCGTAGTATGGACGATTATTACCCATTTTCCTAATATCAAGAAATAATTACATTTTAAATTTATACAAAACCATTTCATTTTAAGAATAGATATATTTTAACAATATATGTATGCTTAAACTTATTGTGAACGAAATACTGCTAAAATCAATAAAATAACTAATAAGCATTATTTAAAAAAAAAATGAACTTTGCCCGTCATGATCCGGTAACCATCGATACATGCACGCCGCATGAGGATTTCGTAGATCCCTTATCAAACACAAACAAGTAATTTTAATTATTTGCCTAGTGATATTGTGGCCTGGGGGTGGGGGTGCAAGTGTTATAGTTATTTATTATTATCGAACACTGTAAGACACCAAAGCTCTTTACTAAATACCTGGTGAATATTTATCAAACACGTTTATCTAAAGTGCCTTATTATACCTATGCAAAACTAAAGTGGTTTCCTAAAACCGTCGGGCCAAGTGCGGTTTTACTGATTAAAGTTTAACAATAGTTAAAATGGCTTTCTTATTTAAACAACAAAGCTTGCTTAATTAAACAAAGTTCTTTTTTATACCACACGCCATTCTATAAACAGGTTGACTGTAGGAAGTCGAAAATATAATGTAGTGTAAGCAAACCCAGTAAATCAGACACAATAAGTTACAACTTAAAGTTTGAAGTAATTTCAATTAATCAACAAAAACTGTTCGGTAAGAAAATAAATCTGTAATCAATCATGTTTTGTTATTATTGTGTGATAATTAAACCAAAGTGATAATCGGAAAATAAATATATTTTTCTTGTACGTAAAGTTACCCAGTCTATATCCAATTGATCCCATTTTAGTGTCATTTGCTTGCAGCTGATTTGCAACAATTTTCTACATGTTAAAATAATTTTGAAATTTGCAACACATTTTTTCATACATAACTCAAATGTTCCAATTTCAAGTGACAACTCTACTTTGTCCGTTTAGTTTCAAATCGGTATCATCTCTGTTCTGTTACATAGTTTTTAAAAAGGGAGTTTACCAATTGCGCTTAAAATGACCTTTTAATATACCATTTGCGCTCTGCCTTTTTTGGGTCGATATACCAATTGCGCTCAGTTTTCTTCAGGGTTTATAATAGTATTCTACATTACACCTAGTATATAAAAATACTTTTATAAAAATATATATTTTAAATAGATATTTTCAGTCAATACAAAAAATTATATTTTAGTTTATATTATATTATATATCGTGATTTGTGTTATCCCATATACAGTATATTATATCTGTATGGTACTTATTAGACAGTGTATGGAACGTACGAATTAGGTAGATAAATTGGTGGATAACGATAATTAATGATAATGAAAACTTGTTATACGAGTAGTCTATCACTCAAATTCATACTTTATAATATGTTCGTTAGTAATAATAAATAAAATATTTAATATTTCGCCCTACGTCGAGTCGGGATAGGTACTATTATCATTTATCAGCTTGTAGCTTGTCGTATTTTCCCGTAATTTCATTTTGCTTTAAATTAAGTATATTTGAATGTATATTAGTTAGCTATATTTAATTGTGTATATTATACATATGTAACTTTTTCCGCCGTGTAGTAACTTACATATTATACCCATGTAAAAATAAGGAACCTAAAATATAAGTAGCGCAATTGGTGTACTGATCTAAAATACAAATATTGTTTTAAGCGCAACTGGTCCATGCTCTTTAAAAACTATAAAACATAGTCTACAGTAAATTGAGTTTGATAAAGTACACAATTTTCGGTGATACTCAATAAATTGTTTCAATTGTTATACTTTTATGGAATTTTAAAAACTGCATCAAATATACGACACTAGTATACTTGACACTAAAAAATTTTAACTTATGACACTTAAATTTGGTTACCTAACCGTAAAGTTCTAGCAAAATTATAATTTCAAACAATATAGAAACATCTTTACACTTTCGTTTGTAATTCGTGACCATTACTAGAAGATACTATTCAAAAAAGTCCATGAAAAAAAACTTCGCTGAGAATCAGATAAATTAATTTATAAAACGATACGGGAATACTATAGAAAGAAATACGATACACAATTTTGTTTAATTGAGTACACTTCTACAAAGATTTATTTTTGAAACTGTGTCAAACTATTTGCCTAAAAGTATATTAAGGAATTAACGAAACGATTTTTAACAATTTATATCGTACAAAATGGGCTTGACAAAAATCTACAGAAGAATTACATAAAATTAAAAGAGACAAGAATCTTTATAACTTTCGTGTCAACCGATGTCACTTTATATCATTATTTATAATACTGGTATAATATTATACAAAATGTATATAATATGATTATTGATCATTGATTATATAATTTAACACTAAATACTTCTCATAACTTGATTCACTAACATTTTTTGTTGATTGGTTGTAATTAATCACTCAATAATTATGATAATAAAGTTAACTGAAATTTAAAATATTGGATGTCTTTAAAGATGTAGAAAATAATAAATGTTTAATAATAGTAATTTGTGTTTTATTAAAAATAAGTACCTATAAAAATAAAATTACACAAATAAAATTAATGAATAATTTTATGTTTAAATAAATTACATTTTAAAACTCAATATAATCGTGTAAGACCTTAAACAATTAGTTTAATGACAGAGATTGTTATTACGGTACTTTGTATGCGTACAACAATATTATTTGTCTAGTTTATTAACAAATTACAGTGTTAATTACTATTCCGATTATTAAATAATAAATTATAATTAAAACTGAACTTTTAAATCTTTTGTTGTGGTTTTTTTACTAAGATTAAAACTAAGAGGAGAATATATTTTCAATCAAGCCTTGTAACTTACTAGCTATATATAAAAAGGTCATTCAATAAATTGTATTATTTTATTATGTACAATGTACAGGGTAGCTAAACAGTAATTTATATGGAATATTTTTAATTATTTATCGTAAATCGCTTATGTAACACAAAAATTTTGTGTACAAACCTTGAGTTGTGTACATTTCATGTCACCTATACGTGAAATGATTGATAACACAAATCCATAATTTTCCAATATTATTTAGAATTTTCACTGTTTTATGAGAAATTTCAAGCACATATTATGATTAGTAAAATATACGATGATCATATAACAGTTATTAGAAATTAAAAACAAAAACTATGTTATTTTGTTTGGCAAAAAAAATATACGTTTCGTGTCGTCGCTTTAATCGCTCCCAGAAATCGTCAGATCCAGGCGGACAAATCGATTTTCGCTCACTTTCCGAAGTGAAAACGACGACTCATGCAATTATAATCTTAAATTTTATATTAATTAGCCATGGCCTGAACATATACAGATGGAGGAAAAAAATTATCGAATAAAAAAATACATCCTCACGTGTCACAGCGCGACCGCGATGTATATATTGAGAGATTTGTGACGCTCTTCATGCACGTTGACTGCGTCGTCCGCCCAAAGATCCAACTAAATAGAGACGGGCAAATGCTGCTCGAAGAATGACCCTTTTTTGGCTTCAAAATTAATAATTAACAATTGAACACACACACAGGCACACACATATATCCTGTCAACCTAAATATGCACGCACACTTCACGCTTATCCGGTGGACGATGATTCGTAAGATTTTTAACTTAGGTACCTATATAATATAATATTGTGTATAACCTACTTGTCGTTATGTGTATCGATCGTCGAGCGCATTGAACCACGAGAAGTCTTTTTTTCATCGTTGTTATAATTTCACCACCTTGACGGCAATAATCATATAATATTACAGATTTTACAGATTTTACTTACAACATCACTCTGTAAACCACAGTATACAATTTACTGGGTGCTCGGTAAGCATGCATACTCTCTTTTTATCATTTATTGAAATGCTTTTTTGAATTGTCAAATAGATAATACATGGCTTAGTACAATGAAGAAGCATAATATTTGCAAATGTTTAGATTTTTTCACACGATTTGAGGAGCGTCCTGTGGAGATAAGATCTTCTCTTCTTGACTTCTTTTTACAGTGAATTTTTAGGTAGATTATTTTTTTGAACATTTTGATACCCCTATAAATCGAAATTCAGACGAGTAGTTTCATAGCTCTAAAGCTTTATGTACTCGTAAATCAAGATTATGGGCTTACAAAATTTGGGAACTATGATAACTTACTATATTAGAATTTTAAAATTGTTGAAAATTATCCTTGAATAAAAAAAATTATATACTATGCTATAATAATACTAAGTCTTACATATTATTATATTTTTATGAAAGACTATAATTTAAGGAATACTATCGTTTGTAGATAAAGTCGGATGACTTTAAAGTCTACTAACGACCGAGATTCGATTTAGATGCATTGGCATTGGCATGGATTGTTGAGTGGTTCTCATTTGAATCGCCTCGGGTCACATCCCATAAAAAAACGTAAATGGTACAAAAAATTCATTCATTTGAAAATAACATGGTTTTTAAATAAACATTTAAAGTCCAAAAATCAGAATTTGTTAAAATGCATTATGTCAGGATAAAAAGTTAAAGCACATATTATGGTCGATGAATCGACATTTGCCACATGAGATGTTATGTTTGTGTTTATATTATTCAGTCCAAAAGTATATTATATTATATTATGGCAACACTAGTAAGTTGATGCTGGGGACGACGAAAATGTAGGAAGTTGTGAAGGTACAATGTACATAAAATGACGACCTCGTTTCGATCTGGTTTCGTTGTGCATGATATAGGCTTATTGCTATAGTAGGTATATTATAACGATTATTGTTATTATTTAATTTTTCACAATCGGCAGACGGATACGTGGGCGCGCCACCGTAAGTTTCCGTATAAATTATATTATTGCAAAGATGACCTAACCATATAATCGTCTATATAGTTGTTCAACTCGGTGAAACAATAATATTATACTACTGACACCGGACGGCTTTCGCACGCATCCCAAATCCCAAGCCATTGTTTTTCACTTGCGGTTCACTGCAAAAACAAAAAAATACCGAAAGATGCACGCGAGCCGACCACGTCACTGACCCAGGTCGCGAGTGCGGTATATAATAATCGACAACATTCGATTCGAAGTCCTTTCGAGCGTACCGACCGAAAGCCGCTTTGAAAATAAAATAGAAATCCCTGTAGGTACAGGCATAATATCTCGATACGTATTCGGAATCCCTCGTTCAACGGTACTATACCTATCCATGTATAATAATCCTTTTCGCTGACCTTTATATTCCACTCACAAGTACAATACGCAAGTGGAATCATTGTTTTATTATACACAGTGACTTACCGACCATGCTCAGTGCTCACCCACCGATTTGTATCCTAAAATAATAAGTATTCAAATTATTAATTTAAATTATGATTTTTGGAATTGGAATTTTTGAGTATAATATTTAAAGAATATATTTTCAAATACTTAAGTATTCTTTTTTATCAAAATAATGATAACCAATCCCTTTAATACAATTTTTTTATAACAGATTATTTTCGGAAAACGTTGATTCATTTAAATCGAAACTCGAAATCGAAATTATGATTTTTTGAGTTTTAAATTTAATGTATCTACTGAGGATAAAAGTACTTAAATAACGGTTTTACATAAAATATAAAATACGTTCATATTTTAAATATAGTAATTATTCTTTATACTCAGATAATTCCAAGTATCTTAATAAATTAATAATTATTATAACTATTATTCCTAAATCGTTATAATAGTCTACTACTTTCTAAACCTATTTTATCGTAAACTATTTTACTCTTAGTACTAATAGCTTCATAACTAAGAAACTACTAGCTCGAATTTCGATTAATGTAAATCAATATTTTCAAAAAATCATATCCTTACAAAGGACACAACAAACAAGTGTGCACCCGTTTGAAAAAAAAACTTTATTGACAGGGCTCTTCTTAAGTAACAGAACTAACCTAATTATTTGAAAATATAACCCTTCAGCATGCGTAAAAATCAGAATTTAAATATAAATAATTTAAGGAAAATTGAGGTGAATATGTTTGGTAAATCACTCTGTATGAGGTGGTACGACTATATTACCATTTATTTTCTACCTTGAAACATAACGGCTTGGTTTACAACTATATATAGGTCTATGCTTGGGGTGCACTTTAAAATGTCCAAGAATCCAAATTAAAATAAAAGTTGAATCAGAGCCATAAAAAAAAAATAATAAGCTTCACAATTAAATGACCTTCTTGGATAACTGAATATTAGATCGAGAAAAAAATTTGGTTTTTCTGTTCTTTAATAACACAGTAAGGTTATAATACCTACTGTAAGCTACGATTTTTGAAACCAGTGCCCATATGAAAACAAATATTTCACTCCATATAATGCACAAACATAAAATAGAAACATTTAAGACCCTCTCACACGAGTCTCACGGCACATACTTTGCACTGCGAAATAATACTAACTTGTTGTAATACTACAAATACAAAGCTAATTGAAACATTCCAAAAATCCAAACAACTATGTGGCCAAAAAAGTATTTATTTTTTTATTGATCATAATATTGATTTTAAATCCTAAAATAAACATACAAACACGAGTATTACTCTTTAAAGTTTTGTAAAAATATTTGTTTTGAAATGTTTTAATAACGAAAAAAAAATAAATCGCCATTTTGTAATTAAATGTATTTATATAAGAACCAGTTAATTTTTGATGGACGATAATATTTTTAAATGAAATATACAAGCGTATATTTTATTACCCGGAGGTATATATTATATAAAAGAGTAAAAATGATAATTTATTTCAAAAACAATAGCTCTTGCGCTACGTATAGAAACTAAATTGAAATCTTAATAAAATGTTTTGAAGATTGCCGTTTCATAAAAGAAATTCAAGCCGGAATACTTATTAAAACTAACGAATTGAATAACGACGGAAATAAAAGTCCATAAAAACAAATCTGTCTTTGAAAATGGCTGCATTGAATAATTTATTTTATTATCTCGAAGAAAGTTTGAAACGTCATCAATATTTGTCGTTGATAATTTTGTTTTAACATTTTAATTAAATTCCAACAGAACTTTAACAGAAAGTAATGAATATAAAAATGGTTAACCAGTAATTCGTCACAGCCAATATTTCAAAATTGCTCACTAATTCGAAATTAAAATCAATTTTAACAACAATAACATTATACAACAAAAGAAATTATAAAATTTTCGTCCAACGTTCATATTATTAATACTATCAATACGCCCTAATTGTTTTTAATTCTGAATAAAACTCCCTTGCTATCGCTTTTATGATCACGTGTCCACTTCCAAACATTATTATGCAGTCTGATCACAGATTTTCTTTAGAAGGTTTATATTAATGAACATTTCTAAAAGCTCGCGAGAAAATCGTGGAAAGAAACCAAACAACTCTGTAACGAAAATGTCACCTAACAATTTTCGGATAAACCTACCTCAACTCTGGTCGTCTTTGAACGAAATGATTTATTATACCCAGTGATGATGTTTTTGTTTTTATATTTTTACCATCCAAACCAAGAATTTTTTTATCAGTCGACATTTCTATACTATGTGTTCATCACCTGCAGCACCACAGTTCAAAATATCACAGAGGTCTTGATGATTTTATACATAGAGATTATACGTCTGATTTGATAGTTATAACATCTATATGTAGGTAATATTATAGGTAATACCACAATATACGGTTTGGTTTCCGAATAAACAATGATGGTTGTATTAGTCGTTGACAGTCAAAAAATATTATAATAAGGATCAGGTTAGAAGATGATTTACTATTATAGAGTAGGCACCCACGTAGTACAACACTGAAATAATCAATATTATTAAAATATAAAACTGACAACACCGGAAGTAATGTCGTTATACGAAGAACAACCCGTTAAAGGATATTTTTTTACACCGTCGTTTTTTTTGTTTTTTAATATTCAACAATTGTGAACTCGCAGTCTGGAAATACCGGTCAGTGGCGTGTAGAGCACGGCAGTGCAATTAAAACTTGATGCAATAAAACGACCCGTCTGCATCGAATCCCCTCGATATTTACTATACATACGGTATTTCTAACCACCGCCAATGTGTGCGAATAATATTATGATGCAAATGACCTGCTCCGATAGATGTGATCACTACAGACATTATATTTTTCTTTAATGTGCGACGTGGATTCGTAAATAGAGGTGAAGTGTAGTCGATAATTGTAACAACTAACAAGTTTAACACGCAACTACAGCCCACCTCGTTAATGAGGCGTTCGAAGTAATATTTTTTCGAAACAGATGACTCTCGGGGACTACTTTACAGCATTTATTTCGCTATTGCGTGGATAGTTCAATATTTGGACACCTAAATTATATAGTTAGGTACATCGAAAAGAGTCTTGTGAACTCGTGACTGCAAAAAATGAAAGATCAGAGGGCCAAGCGTAAAAGTTGATTTTCCCTCTATATGAGAAGTTCGAATTACAACAGAGGCATTTTGGTTTTAGTTCGATTTTTTAAAAATCTTAATTTGATACTGTTTGTACTGTTTCCTTAATTGGACCATTTAAACTAATTCCAGTATGGTTTATGAAATTATTTGGTGCTAAAACGTATCAACGTGTAAAACGAATGCATTCAGTATCGATAACTTTCGGTTTCTACAATATTAAAATAATGGTTCCGGTGCAGAGATTTCGGTTTTGGTTAATCTTCAAAGTAATGGCCGTGTGGACCAGAATTGGTTATTTTCGGGACGGCTACGGCCATGGTTTAAAATCCACCTGCAACTGCATATTCAATAACTAAATGTTAAAATAGAATTAGATCGTTTTTCGTATACAAGAAAAAACTAAGCCAGCGACCTGCTAAACCATACAATATAATACGCAGGCTCTGTATTACGACGATAATAGGTAAATAATAATACACTGCAGTATACCGAAACAGTCGACGTAAGTATTCGCATTTAATAAAAACATAGTAAGTATCAATATTCTTATTTCTTTCGCAAGCCCATCACATATTAATATTATAACTGTTGTTATCTAACAGCGACTAGCACTACAACTACACAGCGCTCGGGAATCCCGGAATTATTGCAGTAGACACAATAACAATATTATAACGTATTGTGGGGTGTACAGGTATAATAATTATACCGTTATTTGTGTATGTATTCGGCTCACGCGTGTGTATATAACATAACGACATTATGACGAAACGCTGTTGATCGGCTCATTTCGCTATCTGTCTGATTTTCGCACCGATTCGCTCGCGCCGGCGGGCGGACGACGGCGACGTTCCACTTTGTTGTTTCGAAATAATAATAATAATAATAATAATAATTATTATTATTATTATTACATTACATGCGTGATAATATACGTACGTCTTTTGCGTGTATAATATCCCATTCACACCAAGCCGTTGTTTCTGAGCCGTCACGATGGGCGGACACCGCGAAAATAATATTATCGTTTTGACCGAACGGTTCGACCAGAGATCCCGGATTTTGGGTCCACGAAATCCGCACTCCGACACGGCACGGCTAACTAGCGCACAGTTCGCTAATGCGCGCGGGTAGCTCCGTTGGGTTGGATAACGCGATCGAGTATAATATGTACCATTGTAATATGCCATTATATATTATTATCTCTTAAATCGTACCTATGATGCGTGCACGGTGTCGGCCGTCGGTCGTTTGCAAAATAACTAAATAACAAATTGTTCGCTCAAAACTCTAGACTGCAGCGGTCCCGCGGCGGCTACTCGTATTTTATTGAAATCGAACACACAATTTTCGCTGCTGCAAGGTTTAAAAAAAACAATAATAATATTATAATGAGTGAGCATATAGGCATTGTATAAAAAATAACCATGTTTATTCAAAACCAATGCCGGGTATAGGTCTATTGAGTACATCAACGGGTACAGAGCAATAAGTATATTATATAGGTATACTGATGCCGCGACGGAAATGTGACTGGCCAATATAATTATATAGGTATAGACACTGTGTGCCAATGGGGATCTAGAAATAATGTGAAACGGGGTGCGTTAAATTGTTTTTAACCTTAAACGTTTACAATTTAATAAATATATATTTCTGAGAGCACTTCAAATTTAAATAGTAATATTTCCAACAAAATGTGTTGACAATTTACCAAATCAAACATCGATCACTCAACAAAATACAATTAATATACATAAAAATAAAAACTTAACTATCCAATTAACTTCTTTCTTAAACGAATTTAAAACTCTCATCAACCAGATTCTGACAACTGTCATTGACAAATTAATTTTAAAAATTGTCAACTAACCGAAATGTCATCTATATCCTTTATCAATAATATTATTATTAAACGACAAACGGATTACTGAATATACAACAATGAGCTTCAATATTTGCTATACGATAAAAAAATTAAAATCGCGTTAATTACAACAAAAAAAAAACTCATTCAACACAAAAAAAATGTATAAATTAAAAATAAAATTGATATTGAAGTACTGTTAGATAACGGACCAATCTTTGAATTCTTTATTTATAATCTTCATTTTATTTTAAAATTTACTTATCATGCACAGTTAGGTACTTAGATGCATATAGATTATTTATATTGTAAATATTTTATCAATACAAATAAATATACCCATATTATTTGATAACATTTAAGATTTAACTTATATAACTTTTACTAAATAATTCAAGTTTCAATCAATGCGGTTTAATGATTAAAACGGTGAAATGATGGACGTTAAAAACAATGAATTTCTGCACAGTTTCCACAGGTTTATATTAAATCACATAATACAGTTTTTACACTGTGTGGCGATGAAAGTAAAAGTGTTAATCTAAACATCTTCTCGTAACTTGTGATTTAACACACTTACTCCGTAAGTGTATAATTTGATTTCGAAATGTGAATATTAATGTATTATCGAACAACTACTCCTGGCTGTAGAATCATAATGAAAATAAAATATTATTTACAAGTAGTATATAAGACATACTGAAACGCATACACGACTGTCGATTTGTTCCACTGTGTACGCGCAATACGGTAAATGTATAAATTAATTATTATACGTTTCCAACCGTGATGAACGTGATTATTTCATCGGATTATCGGCATAGGTACCTAGATTATAGTATACAGGAAACTCGTTCAGTGGAAAAACGACGGAAACTCCATTTTTCGTATGTGTATGCTTGTCCTATATAAACATATTATCGTTGTACCTGTATATAATACTATATACTAATGCTGCCGACGAATCGTTTGATAATAATATTATAGGATTGGACGAAACGATTTGTACTGTCAACGCCTGAGGATTAAACGCTATAATATTAGTGAGTGTGTGAAATCAAAGGGCCCCCCATAAAATAAAATCAACATTATCTGCCGTGGCAATATTATAACCGTTGTTGTAACGCGTATTAGACGACGGTGTGCAGTGCACGAGTTCGAATGTATACATAAAAAATGTTATTATACAACACGTCGCGGCTACTAGGGGGACGTCCAGTGTTTAATTTTTCCTTTTTTCATAACCCGGTGCGTCCTCGGTCCGAAGCCAAATCTTTTAAGTAACAGATCCGACGGTCATCGACTATTATTATGAGTTCCAAATATGAGTATTTATATTAGTAGATTCATCCAAACTTAAAATGTGTGAAAAATGGTTGTATACCTGAGCCAAAATAATAAAATTAATACAAGATAACCTAATATTTTTGAGTTGTAGGCCAGCTCACTGCTTCGTAGTGCACCCGGCAGGGTAACATAAATGAATTGGAACACATTCGGGGTGGGTCAAAATACGATATCTTCTTCTTGGTACGCACTCACTCGATGATACCTTTTATTCCGGACGTATTCAGGAAATTAAATAAAGGTCATTTCGGGATGGACTCAGGATGATAACCGTCATCTCGTCGGATTGAAATAGACACAGACAATATAATATACGCTGTGATAATGAGCATACATGATGCATGAGTGCATAATTGCAGATCTATACTCTAACTGCAGTTCGCGCGACCAGACAGGCTGAGATGTGCATCGGATTTAATTGTAGATAGATACGTAAATACCGAATAACGGTGTGTACCTATATTAGTATGATGTACGCTATTATCGTACACGAAATTTAGGAGGGGTTGGGGCTTGGTAAAACAAATAGAACAGTGGTGTAACTATGAGGGGATATGAGGGTCATATAATTTTGAACACAACACATCATGCATAATATGAATATATTATGTACATACTGAATATGTCTATTAAAATCGTTATATGCACCTCCCCCCTCCCCCGTGAAAAAATTCTAGATACGCTACTAAAATAGAACACCTGATATTTTTCGGTTTTGATTTAATGTTGATAAATGTAAGTTAATATAAGAGAGAACAAATAAACCATTATTATATAACATTTATATACGATAGTTGAAAATGCAATGAGTGGTAAGAGGGCGCGAAATGGCTCATCCTTTAATCTGTGATCGACAGTCCAACTGAAAAATAGTGGTCGCCACTTGTCATAACTACCAGTTTTTAGCTTACGTCAATTGGTCGTGGTACAAATTTGTTGTTTATTTTATGCTGATAAGTTGAAAACCTTTTTTGTCGCTATAATTGATTTAAGAACGGCAAAACAAGGTTTACAAAATATGTACATTGATCATTTTTATTATAGGTATAATTTAATATATGGCTTATTTATTACTATATAATTTAATACACAAACTTTGCTGAATATATTTTGTCGGTGCAATAGATGCACTTTTAAGAAAAATAATAATAAATTCAGCAAATGATATTACATTTTGCAGACATATTGTTATTTTATTATTTTTTCATGATTTACAATAAATTTACTCGTTTTAGAAAAAAAGAACAGACCAAAAAATAACAATAATATTGTGTACCCACTATCCAGACACATGACTCCGGACTCGTCACTCGACGGCATTATATTATTATTACTTTGGTAGTGTAAGCATGTAATGCGAACATTTAAGTAATTAATTTCTCGCTTTCCGTTTAATTATTATTATTCCGTTCGTTTCGGCCGTCGTGTCTGGAACGTCTCGCATGTCACAATGGATCGTATACACGTATTGCGAACGTTACAGTGCATTTTACCAAAGATAAAATATTTTAATATAATAACTACACAGGTAACGCGTGCACATTATATTAGAATAAAGCGTTTTTAATATATTTTATTCCGAAAACGTTCCAGTTCATTCGCCTACGATGTAAACACGTGCCATAAATTATTATATATTTACATATATATAATGTATATATCAGGTATACCTAACGCCTACAAAAACAGTGAAATCATGTAATAACGTATATTTATTTATTAAATTATGCCTAGGCCGTATTTGTTTGAAAAGACCGTTTTATACATTTGTTAAAATATTAATATACCTACAAGGCTGCATCCGAGTTGGGTCCCAAATTTATAATTGCTACACTAGTTGGGTCCCGAATTATTTTAGGTACTACACTTGTTCGGTCACGGATTTTTGTGTGTACTATACTAGTTGGGTCCCGGTTTTTTGTAGTTATTACACTAGTTGGGTCCTGAATTATTTTAGCTACAACACTAGTTCTTTAATATTTGTTGGTAAGTACTACACTATACTAACATTTTCCTTCCCATTTTAACAGACTGTCTATGATCTATTTAGACCACAGGTATTATAAAAAATGTTTTTTACAGTTTTCTTTTTAACCTAACCAACTCGTCGAGGTTTAACCGGCATTTATCGCTGTTATAGATAGTTTATTATAAGATATGTCAAAAATTATCAGATATTACCGATAACACTGAAATTATTACACGAATGCTCGAAAACCACTTAAGTCTTTTTTTATTACGAATATCCCAATAGTAAAATTATATACGTATAAGTACTTTTCATTTACTTTTCAATTTAATAAAATTGTATTAATATTATTGTATGATAATTTAAACTATTATAATATTTTTACTAACTATCAATTACTTATACTTCAATATTTAAAAAAAAACTGTAGAAAACATTTTTAACCATACCTGTGGTCTAAATAGATCATAGACAGTCTGTAAAAAACTAAGTTTTTGAACGTTATGTTGATACGTGATTCAAATTCAACATCAAGGGCCTAAATCTATAACTGAATAACACCGATCTACATTAAAATCCATAATTATTATAAATTATAATTTAAAATTGTTTTATTTTCAATTAAAACTGAAACATCAAATAGTGTGCATAATAAAGTAAAATGAACAGCACTAAACTGATAGAGGTACCCCGACCTTGATTTTTGTACCAATTTTTTAAAAAAAAATCTCTTGTAGTTTTCATTTGTGGAAACTAATAAATATTAGTATTTATATAATAGGTATTTATATATATTTTACATGTATAATAATAGATATTTCAGTACACAATATTAGAAAATTGAACTCTATATTATAGTTAGTTCCAAAAATGATATCGTTTTAAGAAAATTCTAATTTTAAATCATTATAATAATATTATAAGCACTTAAAAGTTATAAGTTATAAATTTTAAATTCAATTTCTAAGATTTAGTTTACTGTAATTGTACCCGAACCCACAATTTTCGACAAGAATAATTGAATCTAAATTAATCCTGTACCCTACATAATAAGATTTTTCCTTACAAGTAAGTAAGCCATAGTTGCCCACTACAGTATAACATATTTTTGACCATTCACAAAAAGTTTCAATGGCAATGTGTGTATTATCTTACAGTCATCCATTCGTCCTTTGGGCTTGAATTTTGAAGGTCAGAAGGCATCCGGTAATATTATTATATAGACTATAGAAGATCGCACTGGCAAACGTGATTATAATTTTTCAAACGCGTGCAAGTTTCCACTACCGAGCAACAATAACAATAGCACCATTCCCACGTGACTTTTTGCAGGCTATATCATCGTCGTCCCCTTCTATCAGACAGGAGAACATTTTAACGCTCTCTTTTCCACGACGACGTCGATGTCTAAAATACCCGCATCCAACGGAGCTCACTAATCTTATGTAAGTCAAACCGTGTGTACCGATATCGCTCGCTAGACGGACTGCCACGCCGAAGACGAAGACAATCAAATGACGAGTGAGTAACAACAAAATAGTAACGCCAAAAGTAAAAATGCAGCTCTATATCTTTTTATAAAATATAATAATATCGAAATTTATTATTCGACTCGCATGCATTCGTTTCATTTCGTCGGTTCTATATATTATTATTATATATGTACAGGGAAGTTTTCTAAAGACTCAGGAAGAAAAACTATCAATTAGTAACTACATCGTTAGGTTATCCCTGTAGTTGAACGGAATTAAGTTTTAATACAGTTAACGAGCAGCAAAATGATTTCAATAAATGTAGTAATAATTTTACAGTGGACATATATTTTTATATAATTTACCACACATTTCTTTCAAAATAACGAACTGGCCGTCATGTGCATATGGGGTTCAAACTTGGTATTTATTTTAAATCTAGTTATTATAAATATATAGGAATGGTCGTAAATATACTATACACACTATTACTAAGAAAATTATCTATGAACAGAAAAAAATGTACTACACAGGTAAATTTTTAACTCTGTCCCTTTCTCTCAAAATTCACAACATTAAACCATACTATCTTTTATATACCTAACCCAGTGTTTTGTGTTTGGTTTTGTAGTTATAGAGACACAATACCATTATATCAACCACCTAATAAATAATAACAGTATAATATAATATTTAATGAAAATATATTCAGATTTTAGTTTATTTAAATAATAATTAATTGTATTTGTTAATGGTATCAGGTACCTATAAAGCTCTTATAAACCACCGTCCTGTTATCATTAATATGAATTCATTATACTTGAATAAAATTAGCCTGGCGTAGACTTTTAATAATATTATAGTACCAAACCTCTCAGTTTCTAAAATTCACGAAAACAAAAAATAAATCTCAAATAATCTAAAAACGAATAAAACGTATTTATTTACCTAATGATTTGCATAAGACATTTCGAGGGGATTACTTTTTCTTTGAATTATGTACGAATTTGAATATTGATTCTACTATATATCTGTTTATCTGAAGTTTCTACTAACATAACAAACATATTAAATAACTCTTTAGAGTTCATACCATTATAATATTTAATAAAGGTATCAGATTAAAAACGAGTAGGTACTAAAATTATAAAACAAAACATTACAACAATCGTCACAAATAAACAAAAATAAATTGTAGATATTTATTGAAAACCGATCGACGAAATGCATAATAATTTAATACGTAGTTGGTTTGAAGTAAGACATATTTTACTGGCAACTGATTTTAAGTGTTTTATTTTATATAAGTACCAAAAACGTCAATATACATTATATGAACAAGGCATTTGTATATTTTAATAACTGATTATAGTAATAGGATTATGTCTGTATATGTTCTTTAGTGCACTAATTGCTATTTTGCCACCATTATCCCAAATGATGTTGCTAAATAAAGCAAAAAAATAATTATTACAAAATTGTTCTTTATTATTATACCGGGAAAGGTTGGTTCCATGTTATGATTAACCCTTATACTTTGATGTTTTTTCTTTCATGGAATTACTTTTATTTCACGTTTACAAAAATAAATAAAATAAAAATATTTCCGTGAAGGATGTTTTCATTTTATTGTAATGAGAACACTTTTGAATTATATTTTAACCACCAAACCCTTAAAATTACCTAATATAAAATCTTTATTTTCATTGTCTTTCGTAATACAATAATATTTTTTTTATTATTACATGCATATATTATACAATAAAAACGCTAGAATAATTATATAGGTAGGTACTAGGTAGTTATGACTTTCACACCACACTCGTTATTTTAGAGTGAACCCCAGAAATATGGTTAAAAAAATAGATCATTCCAATAATGAATTAAAATTAAGTTTACCAACTACCTTGTGTTATTTAACCACAAAATTAAGAAAACCATAAAAGATGATTTAATAATAATATCTGCAGATCCACTCTGATAAATATTTTGTTCATAGCGTTATGTTGAAAACTTACAAATACGCTTAACGCTTAAGGTGTTACTAACTAAATCGTTGTTTGGTATGAATTATTATAATATATACTATCAAAACTATATGAACTAAGTTGGTCCTTTGAATTGAAAATTTGTTTTGCTATTCGGCACAGTCCATTGTACGTCATCAAATAAGACATGTATGATAAATCATATTATATGTAATGTTTGAATAAACAACGTGTTCACGAACACCCACTTACACTGAGGGATATAAATATATAATAATATAATCCACGCACTGAGCTTATAACAGTTATTTAAATTGCCCAATATTTTTAATGAACTCTGCTGACATAATAATAATAATATGACGATCGCCGGCTGTCTTAAACGGTGGATATAGCATATAGGTACATACCGACGAGGACAACAGATCGAATTGACAAGGTCTTGCGACCTTGCGTGTATCAAATCATATATACGCGTTACAATTTGTCCGCGTGGGAGCGTTAAGACTTACTGGCTCGCGATATGATGGGTGAAATGGACATATGAAATTAACGATACCGGTAATCCTAATGGGCAATATAATAATAATAATAACATCGTGGCGATTCGGTGTCAAGGTAAACGTGGGAAAACCCATTGGCCATCATAATAACAATAGCGAATGTCCGAATATTATGATAAACACGTCAAGCGTATAACCATAAATGACGATTTGGGCTAACTTGAAGTCTCGAACTTAAGTCAAAAGAAATTTATTTGATTAAAACTCAATGTAGAGATCCGTATAAAGACACGTAATACAATTATTGAATATATGTAATTCGAAATTATTATTCTATTTTGTCAAATTGCAATTATTAATTAAGTTTGGACAAGCCAAGTCATTTATGCGTATGTATAAAATGCAGACTGCAATTGACAAAAAATTATCATACTCATGTTTATTCCGTACACGAGTTATTCAAATTAATTCGTTTAATGAAGACGAAGAAAAATTTATTTTATTAAAATAGTTTAATAGAAGAAAAAACACAATTTAATGTGCATAAATCGTAAATTAAATTTGATTTATGATGATTTTAAATTGTTACTTTTCAGTCAAGACAATAAATCAAAATATACATAAGGATACATAAAAACTCATAGTAAAGCATCATTGTGTACCAATAAGAACATAGAAGAACAAATCTTCATAAAAATAAACAGACGATCATAAAATTATATTAGAAAAACACGAAAGGTAGGTTGTTGCGTCCAACATGAACATGAACGAGTAGTTTTCCTTCAAAATATTAGGCTCGAACAAATGACAATATTTTATTCGAAGTAATAAAACGTAATCACATTTTATATTTATTCATATTTTGAAATCTACTGCATATAATTAGAATAGTTCTACTTGAGATATATCTTCTTATCAATATAAGCAAACGCAATGAGTGACCTAAACTACAACTATCATCAACCCATTGTAGTCACTGATTATAATATTTTATGATAGATTATTCTGCTAATGTAATTTATTATCTTTAATTATATAATAGGTAATTAAAATCAAAAATAACAAACACTATGAAAGAAAATTAAAAAGTAAATTTGAATTGAATACATCTAATAAGTTTTGAAATTAATATTAGAGTAATGAAAATAAATAACTTGAAATTATAAAATAAATATAACTTTTTTACATAAATAAGATATTTAACATTAATAAGTTTATAATTAAATTGTTGTAATATGCATGATTAGTAAAACTTAGGTTATACTAAATTGATGTGTCAAATGTTTTAGAAAAATAAATTGTTTGACCTTCTGCTATAAAGAATAATAAGCTTAATTGATAAAATTAAAAAAAATTAAAATATTGGGTAAAAAGACCTCCCATTGGAAATGAAATGCATGTATATTCAAACAATAATATTTGAATAAATGTGGGAATATGTTTAGTATCAATCCGTGGTTTTAAAAATATATAATGTGGTGTTTACCATTACGCATTATTTAAGTTTAATCTTTAGCTTTTTAATCAAAAAATTTAATTTTTAGAAGTATTTTTTTGTTAAATTAATTAGAGGTACTTAGGAATAATATATTATTTGTTGCCTTCCAGAGTGATCTAAGATAACTAACCGTCGACGAACTTGAAAAAAACATTCCACTAAAAATTATGTCTTCCCTCACATTACCACAAAAAATCTGTCATCGATTCAAAATAAATTGATCCACATACTTATTATAATTTAAAACAAATACTTAATATAGGTAGGCATTAACTAATTCTGAAGTTTTGTTATTAAATGGTATCATCTTCACAATTTACATGTTGTTACACATACAGTTTAAACAAATCGATGTGAAGTATTGTTTATATCTAACAGTATCTAATGTATTTTAAATGAATAAATGAGAAACAATATAGGTACAATTACAGTATTACGTCTTTTACAGACTATAATTATAGGTAACTCATTATATTTAACGTTTTTAAATAGGTACATACGACTGCAGCTGTCTGTATTCGATTACATCATAATCATAATTTGAAATCTTCAACAAAAATATTGAATACAAATCTGTATTTTGTTCATTCCATTTCAGTGTTCTTTAAAATTATTTTAAAATCGAATTTTGACTAAATAATATCCCATAGGTATTAAATTGTGGAATGCAAACTTACGTATATTCAGTCAACCAATAAAATTAGGACATCTGTTCCAATGGTAGGTATCATCAACTATTGTGGAACGTTCGTGGCCTATAATATTTCGTAACACTAATGTTATGGTATCTTAACACGATTAGAATATTATTGTTTTTCTACCATTCCAAGAGATTCTATGAAATATTTCAAACGATTTTGTCTCTTATTTTAATATCATATAAGTGTTATATTTTTATACTAAACAATTTATTTTAGTTTATACACTTCAATGATTATTTATTAAGTAATAAATACAAAGTAATATGCATATTGCATAATAATAATATAAATCAATATTTGATTAAAAGAAAATGTATTTGAATTGTAAACCGTAATAATCAAAATATTTCAACTAAAAATAGATTGCCAATAATTGAAAGCAAATTTTCAAAGCACGACAACAATTTAGGTACCTACTCTTCGATTAATAATAATTTATACTACAAAATAATAGAGTAAAAAATACAAACAAAACCTTATCAAATCTTTTTTTATTATTGCTTTGTCATTGACACATTGATCGTAACGTTATTTATATGATTCAGAGTTCATAAAATACTTTGAATTGAAATAAATGTATTTCCGATGATAGTTGTAATAATTATTTTTATTTTTAACATTATTTTACTTACCTATAGGCTATAAGAATGATAGCAAATCGATGAATACATTGCAAAAAATATTCGTTTTCATACTGAAAGATTTGGAAAAACAAAAATGTATGATAGGAATATACATATATATTTAATAAACCTAATACCTATATATACTAAATATTGATATATTTTGTTATGTCAAATTAATGAAAAATAGTTAGAAGATTATTAATGCATTTCTTTGATCATTATTAATTGAACATTTTACTTTGAATTTTACTTACGATTCATCTAACAAAAATCATACGTAAGTACCTACATCTTGAGTATTTTAATTACTCTAGTGTTACAAGAGTCTCCTAATATTATTACAAACAAATTAAATTTTAAACTCTGGATTAAAATGTGTGATGGAAATCAAGCTACGACAAAAATAATAATATGCTAACGCTGTGTTTGAACGATATTATCACCATACACGGTACCTACATTAATCGTTTTAAAATATTTATTTCAAGACTAAACATTTCTTATTAGAGTAAAACGATTGGTGTCTCCTAATATAATACGATAAATTATTTAACCACGATAAACATAAAACGATTCACAGTGTACAAACTATAATATAATATTAGACACCTATGTTTATTCTTAAAATTGTAAACAGCATAATAAATAATAATTTCGTTTTGGTTTAGGAATTAATAACAGGCCGCTTTTTGCGGCATTATTAGTGTTTGTGGCGTTAACCAGCGTCACTTTGGCTGACGACGACAAATGGGTATGGGGCAGATCAAACGACCAATCAAGGGCCGACTCAAGGATTGGATCCTCGTCCGACGAGGTGATCCGAATAGCTAAACCATTATTGCGCAATCAGCCCAACCAAAAGCCCAGTCCATTATTCCAACCCGCCAACAACCCGAGGCTGGACACCAAACATTACAGGTAAACGATAAGACTTTTTACCTTTTTCAAAACTAAAATAGTAATAAATAAGGCACAAAAACGAATTGGTTTTAGAATAAAAAATATACATTTACCTTTTTGCATACATTTGATGAGAAACAAAAACAAATAACCAGAATAAATTTACAACAGAATAAGAATATATAGGTACACCTCGAAAATTTGTAAGAAGATACTTTTAATTTGTACTGGTTTTTACATTTTAAATAAAACTACTGATACAATCAATTCAAATAGTATTTGAAATGTACTTGAAATATATCTTAAATACTTCAGAACAAATACAAACAAATATTTGCTGGAATTATTTAAATTCAAAACCAAATAGGTACCTACTATTTGATTTTTTCTCAAAATTGTCTGTAAAAGATAATTTTCTAATTTTCTTTTTAGTTTAATTATCTAGATCCCTACCCATTGGCCATTGATAATAATTATTACACTATTATATACTTGACACGTCTTGTCAAATGTACCAATATTGATGAGGTATTGAATTATACATTATCAATTTCCATACAAATATATGATAATATAATATACTATATCATAAATAAAAGTAAAAGCCAATTATAATTTATAACATAATTAAGGCTTGTAATATTTCTACTTCACCATGACAAAAAAAAAAATTTTCTAAGTTTTTACATTGATACAACATAATATATTTCGAGTACAAATAAAATAGTTTTACTAATAATTTAATCGAAAAGTAATTTCAATACCATTTCTAAGATATTGAATAGGATTGTTTCGTGATTGACATCTGCAAATCATGTAAGTACGTGGGGTTTTGTAGTGTTCGTTAAAAATATATTATTAATGATGGTTTTCGCATCAGTTATCCTCATTTCGATTAAATAACTATAGAAGTAACAATTAAATATCATATTACGATAATAGATATGGTATTCGATCTAGAACGACTCCACAGCGATCTGATATTACGTCCATCGAGACTATATTATATAATATTTGGTACGTCTCAAGGGTAAACCGACATTTATCCAAATTAAATCTTAAATCGATGTACAGGGATGACTCCATACGAAACGGGCGTTATGAAGTCAACGAGGATTATGTACCAGACAGGGAACCTTTGATCCAACAACCAATCCATATATCTGAGACCTTTAGCAGTAGGCCCTTCGACAGACCACCGCCGCCGCCGCCAAATAACCTACCGCAAAGACCTTTGTCCAACTTCCAAGTGCCTTTGCGGCCGCAGAGACCGAATGTCCTCATCGATTCCGTGCACGCGCCATCCAGGAAACCCGTGCCTGCAGCCACCGAACCGGCCGGTTCTGCAGTGGGCATACTCACTGGACCAGTGCCGTCGTGGCAACGACCGGCGGTCCACAAAAACGGCGATCCAACGAATTTCGAAAAGTGCAAATGCTCGTTCTCTTTCAACTGTAAATCTCCCGGGATCAAGTTCGTAAGTACAATATATTATTATATTATACACTATATCGTCGAGATTTAAGCGTGAATAAAAATTAATATATATATATATATGTATACGGGTGAAGCCGGGCACTTTTCGAATTTATCTATTGTTACCGAATTGTATAGGTAGAGAGCACTTTTAGGTATTTAATTCAATTGAACACAGACTCTAAAGTATCAAATTAAGTTAAAGTTGATAAAGTACCAATACGGAATTAAAGAGAAACAAACTAAGATAATTGTCTAGCATGTGGGAAACATCGTTCTTTATCTTGATAAAACTAAAACCAATAGTTTTAATTAAACCGACGTTCTCTGTGAAGGTTTAAAAACCACAAATCATGAACAAATAATTGAATTTGTAATATTTATTCCAAAACAACGTAATTACTTACTACCTATAATAAACTACATTTGGTAAGTGGAAAAACTCATAATATACATCACTAATAAAATGTTTGAATGAATTAAAAAAACATAGAACAAAATGTGTTTTTATGTAATTTAATTCAATTTTTATGTTTCGCTGATTTTATCAAAAATGTGTTCAATTAGCTGATCAAATAAGCAATATTTAAATAATTATTAGGTAGGTTTGTTGAAATATGAGAGCATATTTAAATTTTTTATAGTACCAAAATTATCAATATTGTCTTTAATAAAACAATATCACAACCAAACTAACTTTGCATTACTCTTTAATTTTTGGATATCAGGAAAATGTGGAAAAACAACACAGACTAGCATAAAAAAATATGTATAAAAGAAAACGACGAGTATTTAGTAATTTATATTTATTACCGTATAATTAAAATTCGAAATATTACTGTTTTTAATTACATAATACCTACTCAGTTTTTAATGAACAGTATATAAACCAACAGTAATCCCACAGCAAACGCTGTTCTCTTTTATCATTTATCTCTAATACATTTACCTCTTTGCGTGATTAAAATAAAAGTTTAAATTAAAGAATACGCATTAAATTTTTTTTAAATAGACTTCTATAATAAATACATTCCTAATATTTAATATTCATCATTCATCCCTTTGAAAGTAAGAATTTTATTATGTTTTCTGGTTCTAACCTTACCAGTCAAATTAAAATACCGTCAAACAAAATAAGGTTTCTTATCCCAATATAATATTATTATCTCTTTAAAAATGTGTTTTTACAATAAACCATGTTAATGCGATTTATAGTAGGATATATAATATATGTATACTATATTACTATGTAGGATGTTGATTCCAAACACCATATTACATAATAGTCGTGATTATCTAAACGTTTTCTTTGTCCTATGAGATCCGAACAATTACATTATGTGATATGCGTTTTTGTGGGGGACAAACATTTTGCGGTGGCCACACACATACAGCTCGTCATACTTTTAATCGGATTAGAGCAAACTCCTTTTGTCATCTTTTAAATAAATACGAAAAAGTCTTTATATATTTTTCTTACAGACTCATAACTTACAAAACATTATTAATACACGGTTTTCATTTATATGAAAAAAAAGGAATAGTTTTGGGTGATAAATGTAAAACATGAGAAAATAAATTATCAATATTATAATTAATAGTTGCTTGCAGATATTTCATTAAAACATGATTAATTAATGTATATTTTTCAGGGAAGCTGTGATGAGGGAAAACAATACTGTTGCTACAATGATTTTGATGGTGCGAATTCAGGAAGCCAAGAAGTTGACAAATATGGAGGAGACCGAAGTGAACCCATACCTTCTGTTTTAGTTGGTCCAGGTGGAAGTCACAGACCAGGTTTGAAACCTGGCATATATGGACAAGTTTCCAACAAAAATGTAAGAACCTCAAACTGTAAGTGCATGGTATACGCATATTAATATTAGTTTAAGGCTATTGCATAATGTAATTAATTAAAAATAAATACAATTAACATTGATTTGCTTATAGCTAAAATAATGATATTAACTACAAAATAAAATATAAAGCTAATTTATAATTATAATAACTAAATTAAATGAAAATGTCTGTGTTATACTCTTTTAAGTCATTGGTGGTGCTAAATAAAACCAATCCTGAATAAAGATCAGATAATTATTTTAAGTTTTTGACTCGATCGTCCAATTTCAAGATATATCAATAACACAGTTTATCTCGTACTTCAATTTTATTTTGGATCAAAACACCTAAGATTCAAATTTAATATAGTATAAAAAATAAAATATGATTCCCGGTGACTTATTAATTGTATTTAAATAGGTGTAAAAATGATGAATGTGTGTTTCAAGACTTCAAAAATTAATAAAAGCAATAAATTTAAATTTGTATCTATTATAATTTTAAATTTTAAATTAGCTTTAACTAAGTTCTAATACTTGAGCTTAATTAAAATATTTATTTATAATGTTTCATCATGTATTGCATCAAACAAAATAATATAACTAACTTGGGAGACTTGAAAATAGTTAGAAAATATAACTGTATTTATTATTGTATTTCATATTTTAATTCCAATATATTGAGAAAATGTTTCCAAATAAAATTTAATTTAGTTCGTAAATTGCAATTTAAATTTGTTTAAAATGTTTAGGAACATATTGATCGACAAGAATTTATTGGTAACAGTTTTCCAAATGAACCATTATTCAACAGAAGACCCAATGAGTACGGAAATAACCCTTTTATTATTCCAAGACAATTGTAGGTATAGTAAATAATGTTATAAATAAATGTAATTACTATTATATTTTTTTTTATATGAATTGTATTATAATTTTAACAAATTCTAATTTATAATTTTATTTATACTTCGTTACATAACACATACTGTAAAATATCAGTCATTTATAGTTGGTACTTAAAAAGTATGTTTACGTAATAAACATGATAATATAAAAAATATTTTACGCCAGCTAGGATCAATATAATATTTATTGTATATAATAAAATATAATATTTGTATGTATGTCTCACGATGTAGAGAAGATATCTTCATTTTTAAAAAAATCTAATAAGTATGAATTATTTTTGAGATTCAATTTAAATTCAATTATTATGTAAGGGTACTTGTTTATCTTTAGCTATAGCTTATACATAATAATAGCTTACAACAGTTAATTTATTAAATAATAGTACCTATAAATGATTTATTTTATACTAGCAACATATTGTAAACAGTATTCTAAGCATCTAGGTTTTATATTATTAGTTATTTATTTATATTTTATTTAAGTAAGAAAATAAATTATCATTATGTATTCCATACAGCCACAATTAATGTTATTACCTAAGGAAAAACTTGTTTTCAATAACATATATAGCCAAATATTAAATCGTTTCAAATATGTTTTGTGTAATATAAATCTATACAATACATAAGATACAAAATAAATGAAACTTTTGATTTGATGTTTATAATGGTTATCTATCTATCTATATATATATATATAGTATAGTAAATATCTTGTATAGTAAAGACGTATAGTATGATATTGGTATAGTATAGTATATATGTAAAAATGAATATCTGTCTATCTTTTCTTTATGCCTGCCTAAACGTCTTGACCGATTTGACGAAATTGTTCGAAAGCGCATGAGTGGATGATTTAAATTTTAGATGAACAATTAGACCAGATAGGTGCAACCCAAGAAGGTACTCAAACAAGGATTTAGAGATTTATGAAGGAAATTTTTGTTAATAAGTGGTTGATATTGGATATAGGAGAATTATAAATATATTTATTAGAAAATTTTTTTTTTTTTATTATTTATTGGTTTCCATTGGTTAATCGGCCGGATCAGATATGAACATGCATCAAATCGAATTTTTGCACATTGCCTACCAAGATGGCTGAGTTGCACTAATAGTAAGCCTTACATCCGAATATAGCCTCTAATCAGAGTGTCCTCAATCAAAATAACAACATTTAAAAAAAAACATATTTTTCAAGTAGAGTATGCACCTATCACAAACTCCTATAACCTATTATCTACTCACATCATCACAAGTGAGTCTCATATAGAGTTGGAATTTTTAACGGGCAACAAAGTGCAAGGGGTTGGGTAGTGATATTATATATATCTACCAAACTACTGTACTACCGAAACAAAAAAATATATAATTTTTTAATTTTTTGAACAGAAACATTACCTAGTCTGACTTCACGGTATTGTGTAAATGCATACAAAAAGATTCAAAGGCATTATTAACGAGATAATTTTTTTTGTGCTGGAATGTGTATTATATTATATAATCGATAAAAAATTATAGGTGTACTGTAATTAGAATAAATTGTATACAAATTAATTAATAACAACTTTTTGGCTTTGAAGGTCGACTATCAGACGAATATCTTTATAATATTAAGAATTCAAAACTATTAGGTAACTTGTGCCTATAAGTATTTAGAAATATTAAAGTATACAAAATATACATGGCATATTCAGCACATAAATTGTAAAATAAAAACGATACGATAAAATATTTAAAAAAATAAATATTTATTGACAAGTGTTCGGCTGAGTGTCTACAAATATATTAAAAATAAGTCTCATGATTTAAAATGCTGTGGCTAGGAAGAAATAAACACAATGCAAATAATCTAGATAGTTTTAAAAAAACATTGAAATATAACGAGAATCGGGAATGACTCGATAATGAGTGATAAGTTATCACTGATAACCAATTTTTACATTCTCGAAAACAAAATAATATTTTGAAATAGTACAAAACAGTGTATAAATCTATAATGTTAACATTAAGTCTATAGCATTGAATCTATGTTGATGTACAAACAAAAACTATAAATATTTTCAAAAGTCATGCATAGAAAAAAATATAAATAAATCAGATAATGTCACTTGTTCTAGAATTAATAAATCAAAATGTTTAACTTTACTCTGCAAAATGCATCAAAATATTATTGGTATAAAAAAATATATATATACATATTCTAGTAAACCAGTTTCTTTGTAAATTAACACATTCCAAATATTATAATAATTAGTAACAAATGAGAATAAAAAAAACAAATCTATTTAAGATTTTATTCTCTACTTTTGAAAATACTCAAGTTACCTATCTACAGCTATTTATAAACTACATATGTTTGAAAAAAAATATAGGCAATTCGATTTGCAAAATTTTAAAGAACGGTCCAAACAACAAAAGTTAATTTTTCGGGAAAAAAATGAAAACTCTGTAGCCACATATGTTTTTATTATTGTTCAATGGTAAATGTAAGATCATAATATGTTCTATAGATTTTCATACTCTGGTCTCTGATAAACTATGTAGCTACAACAGTGGTTTAGTTCCCACTTTTGTGAAATTAATCACTTTATGTGCAGAACGAAAATTATCTTGTTTTTTGCAATACAACAGCACAAAATCTCAAATCAAAATTAATTTTCCATGTGCAACGTTTGAAAATCTAATTACGCAAAAACAATATTCGAACATCTTATACCTACCTACCTACTGTAACGTCGTAACGAATCCACGGGTGACTGATCCAAATGTCAGAATTTACACATAATTAAATATTTTGAAACACAATTAAGTTGGATTGATTATTATATTATTATTATATTATATTATTATATTATATTATATTATGATTTAAGTCTGAAAATAATATTTTGCAGAACCATAACAAATTACAAAGATTATTGTTTTCTGAAAATAATAAACGATATTATTTATATTTATTTACTTCTTATGGAGCTATTCAATTTTTCAATTATTTTATTTATACAGTAAATTTAGTTGCCCTTAAAAACTCATAGAAACAGTCTTGTGATTTATGTATTTATGGCATTGTTTATTAATTTATGATATTTAAATAAGCATGTTTATATTAATTAAAATATTATTATGAATTTATATGAATATATTATGAATACATATTTCCCATACAAGCAATTTGCGTTTGTGAATAAAATACAAGAATAAGCCCGTACATTTAAACGACAATATTGGCTAATAGTTAAGCTAAAGTATAGCTAAGTAGGTACTTAGGTACTTACAAAATATACTTTAATGCACCCGAATTTGCCTCCTGAATCTCATATAGTAGATAGGTTTTTTAAGTATTGCATAAATTCTACCAGACTTCTTTTTATATTTAGTATCGATTCAAGAAGGTCAGTTAATACCCTATATACCCCCAATTTTAAACTGTCAATTACTGTTTTGGGTACCGAAAAAATTGCCATGAAGTTGAGTTAGAAAAGCAAGAAAAATATATACTTTCCAAACAAAAAATACATAGAAATCGTAATTTCATCAATCAGTTTTAAATTGACATAGGTTGTCACTTGTTAGGTAGACACTATACATTGATAAATTATAATATAATACAGTTTTGCTATACCTGTATACATTTTTAAGATTGTTTACAAATTAACTCAAAAGAAAACTGAGTGATCTATCAAAAAGTTCTTAAAATTAATAAATTTGGGAATATTTTAAAAATTGTATGTAATAACAAATTCCTTTCTAATATTCAAATTCAAACAATATTATTTTATAGTTTTTAAAACTGAAAATTATTCAAAATTTTGGATTCATAACATATAAACAACTTTACTTGTATTATTATTTGTTATCATATTTTTTGGTTTATTTTGAATAGATTACGAATATCTTTAACACCTAATTATTATGTAGGTACTTGAATAATATTTATAATATTTAAATAATTTGATCATCGAATAATTGTGTACCTAATAGTGTGTGCTTGATTAAGTTTATGTATGATGAAAATTATTAAACTAGATGTAAATATGTAATGTATCAATATGGCTGTTAATTATTATAATGACCTGTACCCAAGCGTAAAAATGTCACGTGTTTTATTATTAATGTATTTTAATAATATTTTATTCAATATTACATATTGATTTTAATATAGATTTTAATGTTTAGATGGTTGATATAGATACATGATTTATCTATTTTGTAGATTATCAATTTTCAAATGGATTATCTATTTTATAAACTATTACACATGTACCTACAACATAATAATAATATTATAATCATTATGAAATATTCATAAAATATACTATGTCTATTTTGTATGCATCTACTCGAGTAAATATTGCCATGAACCAATGGTTGATATACCATTACTTTAGTGGCCTACCTCTAGGTAGGCTCTTTTATGCACAGAAATAAACAGTTATGTTATTTTAATGATATAATAATCCAAAAAAAATACTATTTTCAATAACTATGTAAAATCTTAATTTATAATTTTAATACAAATAGTTAAGGAGTAACTACGGGTAAAATTGTTAGATGGTTAATTTGATAGGTTGTGATACGATACTATGGGATTCAGCTCTATATTGATGTATTTCGGTTTTAGTGTAAGTAAAACGGCCAAATAGGCATTGTTGTACTTATCGCTTTGTGAACTAATTCGATCAAATATCATTGGTTAGCCGTTCACAAAAAACTCATTTCATAGATAAATGAATATATTTCTTATTTATTATTAAGTTAGTTTTGTTAAAATATTCAAAACAAGTATAACACGAACTATGTAATATTATGTACAAATTCATGAAATATTATCCATGATTACTTTAATATTCATTATCAATTATTGAGCATCACTTTATTGTATCAGGGATCCAAAATAAATACACCATGGATGTAATTACTACGAGTATATTTGATGCTCGTAAATATATTTTAACCAGGAATAACAATTTAGTTTTACACTAATAAATCAATACTATGTACAGAAGACAATATTCTTGTAAAAAAGTTCAACTACGGCCTGATTAACCTATACATGTAGGGAATTCAAGTGAATGTTTTTATTAGATTCTAGTATGCCCAAAATACTTATCTTTTATTTTAAAGTAGGTACAGAGTACCTCAATTAATAGGTATAACAATATTGACCTAACGATATAACATCATCCTAACCTTAACAGATACAGCTTTAAAATATTATTATTATAAACCCTAAGAGAAGCAAACTTACTTTAATTAATAAATGAAACTGAATGCACATAACAATAGAAATAATAATTATGTTTGAGTGTATAAATTTTTTTAAATAAAGTTTAATTACTATAAGATTACTTTAATGAGGTTTTAAGAATACTCCTTCCATCATTAAAAAATTATTATTTCGTCAAAATTGTGCTAAACAAAAATCCAATCATTTATTATTATGATATATTGTAGATGTGTATAAGTATTTGAAGTGACTTCAAGGGCTTTACTCAAATTTGTTTAAGGTTATTCTACAGTTTATCAACATTTTAAATCGATTCCATTTGATGAAACTAAATCTAAAATTATATATTTATATTTACATAAGTTATACTATTAAACTAAATTATTCAATACATATAGACATATTCCATACGCAAAAAAGTGTCTAGAATGAAATGAAATAAGATACATAATATATATATATTTGTATGTTACAGGTGTTAAATGGGATGAAGTATGCTTAAAAGCTTAATATAAGATCTTAAAAAAATTAATAGAGTACTTAAATTACGAAAAATTATCAATTAACTATAACAAAACATATTTTATAAATTTTACAATTCAGAATAATAAGGATGGTAAAAGTTTTGATAACTTAGAATTTCATATTGATGTTAATTTGGATTATTGTAATGATTCAATATAACTAACAATATATAGAGTTTTTATAGTATTAGATACTTGGGTTTAACATTTGACAAAAATATGAAATGGAACTTCCATGTAAATAATATAGTGATGCGTATGCGTTTATTATCGTTTAGCTTTTATAAATTAAGGTTGTTTCTACCGATGCAAACTATGCGCAGAATTTCCTTAGCACTATTTTAGGCAATATTCCAATATGGTATATTGGGGGGGGGGCTTTATCAAAATTCATCTAGACCACTACAATTTCTACAAAAATAAATTGTAAGAATATGCCTAGAGATACTTTAATAGGTTTAACTAAAGAAAACTTTAAAAACGTTGTATCCTTTCTGGATATGAACAATTTGGGAGATAAAAGAAAAAATAGGGTGTTTGATGTCAGAATGGAGTATTATAGAAAAGTGTTTGGTTAAAAATTCATAGACTATTTTGGTCCAAAAAACTACAATCTAAAGCCTATAAAAAAAAAGAAAGATTCTATAAGGACGGGAATCGTATAACTACAGAAATAAAAAAAAATTCAGTTCTTGCTTTTTTTCAGTAGGTACTATAGAATAGGGAATTATTTCAACTGTAACATTTTTTTAATATTAGTAATAAGTAGGTACTCTAAATTTATATGTATGTTTGTAATAAACATACTAAAATAATAACGTAAACTGTACATTTCAAGTACCTACGGTTATTCGTTTTTTAATTACAGCAAAATAAGAATCGATCCATAAAAAATCGAGTGAATATCCAACGTTGTAAAAATTTGAACTTCAAATGCTAATAAAAATGTAATTTGACTTTTCGGTAGACTTTTTTATATAAGGATACCCGAACTTGTAAGGAATCTTGTATTACATTTTCAAATCTTTTTCGTGATTCATACTAATTTTGCCAAAATTTGAACTTCAGACGATTATAAAACATTATTGTGGATTTACGCTCAACTTTTTTTTAATTTCCTTTAACAACAACTTAAGGGGAACCTCATATTATTTTTTCCAAATTATTTGACCAGGCCAAATTTTTTTTATTGACATGAATTTTAAAAAAATTTAATAATAATCGAACATTAAAATATAAAATATAAATTTGTATATGCCTATAAATAGCTTAACAAAAATCAAAATTTTTTTTATCTCATGCTGAAGAAAAATGCTTATATAAACATTCAGTGAAAATGTTATGTGTCTACGGTAATTTGTTTTAAAGTTACACCAAAAACCAAAATCCGTTTTTTCTTAATTGTGTTTTATTTTTTAAGGAGCTTTTTAAAAACTACTGGGAATTTTGACCTCCCAAATGCACCAACTAGATTCACTTTTTCACCAGAAAAGATTCTGAAGTTGAAAATTGAAACATTATTTTCATCCTAACATAACATTATCAATACAGACACGAAAAAATAAAAATAAAAAACCCCACCGTCCAGAATCTAAAATAAAATGTTCTTAAATAGATGTACAGAGATTGTTTTATAATGTATTTATAAATCATAATATTTATAACAATCTGAGTAAAATGTAAAAAGTAAAATAAATTAAATCAGAAACAAGTTTTCAAGAAGTTATTATATTTATAGCTTAAATTATAATCCATGTTAAGAGTTCACAAGATCAACAGCTGATGGTTATGTTATTTTTATTTTACTCCCAAAATGTTGAAAGTTGTCATAACTCATAAGTAACATTAAATAAGTTAATTTAAAGTTTGATTTAACATTTTGACATACTTTCATTTATCACAATTTATAATACGAAAATGTGCACTTCGTTCATCATATTTTTCGTAACTCGATAAAAAAAATGTAACTTACCTTTTTCTTACCTATTTTATTATGTATTCGATACATAAATTATAAATTGTATTTATTTTTTAAGCGAAAAAAGATCATTTAAATAAAAGTGATTCCTAGTACTACACATTATGACTTATGAGACCCAAGTATTTTACCAAATAGTGATATGTTTAATTAAATTAGGCAGGTGCCTATCTATAACCAACTTACCTATATATTGTGACCATTATATTAGACATTAGGGAACCAATATTTTTGTTGCTGTGTTCAATGCAGGTTAATACAAGATAACTGTGTAGATAGCAAATATGATGTAAAGTCAATAAAACAATCAAATGTAGGAATATAATACATTTTCACTTATGTTAAAACTTAAAACGGAAACTAATTCCAAGTTAAATACAAAAATGTGTAAGATATTTATATGTATAACATATTTTAACAATTTAGTCTCATCACAATACATACTTCAAAATTATATGAAATTAGTTTGGTGTTTGTTTAATGATAACAATGTAAAAGACACAATGTGTTAGACATTCAACTAGACACTAGTGTAAGCTTTTCATGCATTTAACAGAAATTTAATTACCAATGAATGTATAGAAATATATCAAGAATAAATTAAATGAACTTGTTCAAATAATTATTTAGTAAGATAAATTTTAATAACCCACATTTTAGTTTTAATTGTATAATATCTGAAGTTTGTGGAGTGTACAATTATTCATATACAATAATATACATATTTGTTTTTAAATACATTTTTAAAAATAAAATAGATGAACTCTCTTCTATCCTCAAATCATTAACTTGCTTGAATACAAGCAGATATTTTAGCTTATAACTCTAAACAACTATAAAATACCGACTTCAATTTAAAAATAATTTTTACTGTAAGTGACTTAATTTTATCTTAAGATTACCCACTAACAATTTTATTTAGGTGATTGAAGTTTAAGACATTATGTTATACCTAAGCTAATTTTATAACTAACTAACTAAGACTTATTTATAGCTATAAATTACTATAAATATTTATATTATATAATTATTTGCCTTTTAAAAGTGTTGATGTTTAATTATGTTAATACTAAAAAATAAATTTAAATAATTATATTTATGAGTACTCACCTATAGTTGTGATAACAATTATTGAGTAAAATAAAGCCCCAGTGAAGGTCCATTGTTGTATTTTAGTGTCTTCTTCGCCATCCCAACCTTTACGTTTAATAGCGTATATCAAATCATCTTCAAATTTCTGCAACCGGGCTGTTACGTTTGTAGTAAAATTATCTTGTTGGAGCACCAATGAATTTTTGGTGTACTTCCAAAGATCCGTAGTTACATTCATCCTCATGACACGAATACTATTCTTCACCTTTGAACATTATTTTAAAAACATAGTTTTATAATTCATTAGCTTAATACAATTAATTATGACATTTCCTGCAGTTTGAACTACACAAATTTGAAGTTACGACCTATCAATTGACTACCTACAACCTACCTACCATATATAGTCGTATACAACTGCATCTGCTGATATTAACAACAATGCACAATGATTTCAGTAATAAAAATAACTTACTTAAGCTAAAAACTAGCACTGTAGTATCGAATAAATAGTATAGTAGTAGGTTTTCATTGCAGGCAACTATTATTTATTTTGGTGTTTTTTTTCGGTAGGTATCGAATGATAGAAGTTACTTTGGTAGTGAAGTTACTTCAGGTATGCATTAAGTTCTACCTACTCTATCGAGGTTCTATTAACAATATTATTTCTTATAAAAATACATGCAAGTTGTTTAAGCACCCTCTTTTTATGCATTTACAATTTTACATTTAATTGCACAATTGTATATGTAGTTACCTACGGTACAAACAATACTATATCACATTATCACCAATATTTGAATTTTACAAATGTGTTCAATATATCAATGGCCAATGGGTGGGTACGAGGAAGGGTACCTATTACCTATGCTGCTATGCTATATTTACATTACCTGCCTATACACATTATGCTAAATATAAGTAAATTAAATAATAGTGTATTCCTACGAGGGAGCTTATACATAATAATTTGTAAAATATGGCCATAAGGTGACAATATGATGTGAGGTAAGAACCTTGACTCGTCTCGGTTCATAATTCATAATCCTCGGTAAACGGATGCGTTTCACTGGACTGGAAATCATAAAGCTAGAAAATAACATACTTAGCCACTTAGGTACCTACTACACACGTTTCACTGGAATTTTGTCGCACTACACACCGCTAACGCACTCGTATAGTCAACGATGCGAAAACTGTTTGATTCAGAATCGAACGGCATGGCATACGAAATAATACAAGCTGAGGTTAGTGAATCAACTATCAAGATTCACAGATTCCTCGTTATATCGGAAAACTCTACGACCCTTATTATTTATTATCAACACATTTGTTGTAGTTACACATAATTCCCTATGTAATGCCTAAATATATGTTTGTAAAGACCATAAATAACCTCGATATAGTGGTCGCTTGTCCTTAAATTCGGTAAAAAAACGGCCTTGCTATTATAGAAATTCCAAAAATGATACTTAAGCATACAAATGAGTGGAGATGAGTGCTTTAATAATCAAACTGTATATAACTATGAAATACACGATGTCCAAAGACGTTTCATATACTGAGCGAGGCCCGAGGGGAGATAATTATTATTAAGTAGAATTGTACTAATTTTTATTGATAAGTCAACGATTGATACAGTACTATTTTATAAGTTTATAATACAGACATACGCCAATTGTATGTATTATGCACTCCAAATGTACGCCAAGTTTAACATAGAAAACCTAATCACCTAATTGCCTTCTTTTTTTATAAATTTGTTGACCGTAAAGAATGTTTTTTTTTGTTGTATGTATCATGTATGTATTATAAAATGTTATTATTTCCCCCTCCCTTATAATTTGACCCGATACTACATAAGAATTACATATTCATACACCAGTGTCCATGAACATGTTGATCAACTGTTGATATTTTTTTTTAAGTTAGATAATATTCATTTTAAATGTATTTGATATTTATTTTACAACAATTGTACTACTATAATATAATAGTAGGTATATATTTCCCACGTGAAGAATAGAGATTCAACATCGCCTCCTTCAAACGCGAAACTAGTACAGTAGCTATACTTATAGCCAAAAAGTAAAATATATCATACATTTTCATACTATAAAAACTACTATTATAATATATTAATACGGTTATAAGTTATAACTAGGGACCTAATAATAACTTATTAGATAATATAGTATTGAATATAGTTTAATTTTTTTTTCTAGTTTACTATCGTTTAATACACCAAATTGTTACTACCTGTATCTTGTCTGTAAATAAATACATAGTGGCAGCAATGGGTACAGCATAAAAAGTTTGTTTAACAAAGAGCATTTATTTAATCTCATACTCTTCATTGGGATGAATACCACATCCAAACTTTTTGTACTTTTAACTTTTTTCGCATTTACATCTAACTAATCAAATAATAAAACAGTAAATTCTATCCATTGAACTTCCGCTTTTAAATTATATTACTTAAATGTTAACTAAAGGTGTCTTCGTTTAATACACACTTACCTCCGTATAATTTTGCCATAATAATATTAATAAATTACACTCATTTTTTATTACACTATAATAATTACGAAAAATTTAAGTTTTTAAATTATATTAAATCTATACATAGATAAGTGCCTAAATAGGTAGGTAATGAAAGGGTTTAATTTAAATATTTTATGCATCATAATAATTCATATTTATAGGTAGCCAGGTAGGTACCTATATTTTACTAATAATAACAAAATTAATTAAACTATTATAGCTTAATCAATAAATACAAAAGTGACAACTGACTTAAATAATAATCGTTTCGAACTTTAAAAATTTGTCAGAGTTTATATAAGGTATTATTTACATTACACACAAAATGTAAAACATCTCACAGATGAGCACATTGTAGGTGTTTTTTACGGTATTCATCCATTGCGCCGATTTTTTCAGACTAGGTAGCTGAATAATAATTATAAACATCTTTTGTTATTGATGCCAAAGCTATGACAATAATAGTTGACCTTTATTTATTTTTACTTAATACAGTTTATTTTATTATATGCATATTTTATTCTACGACAATTAGTAATTACTTATTACAAATCAACTAATTAACACGAATTGTTCATACTATGCAATAATTAATCAAAAAATATAGGCAAGTACCTACCTACATGTTTATCTTAACATTTTTAAATGAATGATGGAATGTTTTGAGTTTTTAATATTTTTTTACAAAAATGAAATAAAAATGTAGATATTATTTGGATTTCAAATTTCAATGACAGTGAATAATATTTCGATTATTCCTAAAAACGAAATTCTAAATCGTAAAAATGTTACTCGGTGAATAATAATAATATGATTCCTAACTACATCATGTAAAAATCCCATTCGAATAATATATTGAATTCTATGTACGTAACATCGTAACAATAACGAAGTTACTATTCAAAAACCCACTATTCCAGAAATGGACATTTTTTGGTACATATTATAATAATCTTGGAGATATAATCAAAATAGTTTTGAATAGATTTTAAAAAAAATACACACTACACCGTGACTATTGTGTGGTAAGCTTTTAGTAGTTCTAAAGAAGTTCGGAGAAAGTATATATATTATATAGGTACATCATTTTTGTGATACATATTACTGTATTTGTAATACAATTGTCATTTAAGTAATAATTTTGATGTAAAAAAGTCATTTTATAGCATTTAAAAATATATATATATATATATTAGTGGTTTAGTGGTTTAGCTTTTTTAGTTATGTTTGCTTCTACTCTTTACTTTTACATCTCTATAAATAATGTTTTAATGACACAATAGAAATATTTTATAGGCATCATGTCCAAAATGGATCGTTACACATTACCAAGAATACAGGCGATTATTTTAACAGTGCATGCCCATTATATTAAAATGTAAATACTAACATTTTTGAAATTTGTTTTGAATAATTTGGAATTTTTCAAACACATAGATGTTTTTTATTGTTATTTTTCATAAGTTTTGTGTAGTGGACAATACACTGCGGGGTACTTACCCGTTCCACTGCATTCAGCTCATCAAACTATAAATACTTATAAGCTTATAACTCAAAAACATAACATTCAGTTGTAATTCATTTTGTACGCCTAACAATTCCCAGCAAAAATACTGCTCCAGAATAAGAAATTAAAAGCATGTTTTCTATGCCAGATGTAAAAATCTTAAAAAATAATAATGATGTCAATAAATTAGAAAAAAAATGTTTTTTTTTTGTAATTGCTTAAAATTATACATAAAAACAAATATTTTCAAAAACATTAATACTTTTCAAGATAACGAGTGTTTAGGTACTGTTAAAACAATCGTCGGCTTATTGAACCCAAATGGGTATTGTATAATATTAATAATATAATATCATACAGCCAATAGGCTATAATAATAGCTGATAATATCTACCCATCTCAAATTAATATAGAAAGTTACACTCAATACTATTAATATCTAAAGAACTTGACATACACAGATATAGTAGGTATATTATATTATACAGATGTACTTAAATATTAATCATCTACTATTCAATAATATGCCTGCCTATAGGGCAAAAGAACTTAAGAAAATATTCTTATTTTTACATCCTCGTTCTTGTATTAGGTTATAATGTTTACACACATACCTACTGCTTAAACAGTTATTAATTTTTAAGCTGAACACTAATTTTATTTTGTATAATAATTACTTTAAAATAACTTTTTGTCTTTTCAGTACACCTACCTAATATTATTTTATCTGCAAAAGTAGTATACGAGAAGCGAAGTTCTTGTTTGAATTCAAGTATACATGATGTATTTATATACGTAATTTATTGTAAAATATATTATACTCATTAAAAAGAACCGTGTCACATATTATAACAATAGTATCGAAACTAATAAACGATTAGAATGATAAAATATAATTGCTTATCGTTGATACATCATCATAGTCATGAGCTCACAATAATTAGGTATAATACCTACAATAACTCCTTTCAAAACGTGTAGTGGTATATTATTATAAATATTATCATAATTTTTTTTTTTAATCCGACTTACTTCAATTTCGTTAGCTGATTCGAGACGTTCGAAAGCAAAGGCTCCGAGCAAACAATACAGCACAACCATGGTGACAAGTAACACGTGCAGGAACAAGCACGTGAATATCTTCCACGCATAGTAGACGAGTGTGGTGCATCGATTCGGCGTATCATCGTCAAAATCAACATCCATCAACATGTTCGCGAGATCAACGTGCGATTCCCGCTAACTAAAAACCAAAAACCTTATAGGTATAGTTATTAGTTACCTACGTGACGAATTGTTTCTACATAATGTTATTATAACATTATACATCGTTAAAAACCGGTGTGCGTGCGAACGTGTTAATATTATGATTTCTTGCGGTACACCGAGATTTTCGTGACGGCAACTGTTATAATAATATGATAATATTTATCGTGGTTATAAAGAGTCCGTGTGTGGTTATAGCGAAATGGCCGGTCGTCGTCGATCCAGAAATAAAATGGTCCATCTGTCTGGGTGCCTAAACAAATGGTGTTCCCACCGTCCGATACGGCTTGCCAAAATTGTGTATTTAAATTTAGAATCTTTCCCCTACCGTGCAGCAGAAAGGTTTGTTTTTCCAACACAGATTAGAATAAAATGTTATTATTTCCCTTCTTAGACCGCCGTAACACACCATGATAATGCGCTGCTTATTTCTGTTTACCACCGTCCATACACGTCGGGTCGTCGGCGTATCAACACAACAAACGAACGCATATTATCGTTTTATACTTTTATGGGTGCAATGTGTAGTGTATAATATATTATATTATTATACTATACAGTATACAGGCGTTCTATATTCCATAGTAGTTGGACACGAGGAGAAGCTTTTCGACTTAACACAATACTTTCGCGGGTCCGTTTGCGAAATAAAAACTTACAATAATATATTTTATGCGTGCCCTTCGAGGACCGAGCAGAGTGACCCACTCGCAAATCCTACTCAATGACTTTTTTCTCGGTGCTATATTTGACGTCCACTGCTGTAATACAGCCCGTTGAGAAATGGTGGCATTCATTTTTCAAATCGCTTCCGACTGCCCTTTCCAGTTTCCACTGTCCTGCATTTCACTGACCCAAACACATAACAAACACACTGGTCCGGCATTATTATTTCCACGCTATTCCCAGAATGTATTGCGAATAATTTAATAATAAAAACAAATAATGTAAAATATACATCACGTCATTTTGAACAACTGCCATTATTTTCACCATTGCTTGATTTAAATTAATATTTATGTGCCCATAGATTTTCGAGGCATTTGATCTAGAATTAAAATACTATTACATGGAATTTTCTCAATTGAATCACATATTGTTTTAGTCACAAATAAACAGATATTATATAGACTAGTAAATTATTTACTTTTAACACCTTAAAGTGTTTTAAAATAGGTATGAAATGTTCGTAAATTAAAAATTATAAAAACACATTTATAAAAAAATGTAAGCCTACCTAAACCTTAATAAATTATAACAATACCGTTAGTAGAGTCTTAACTATATACAGTATTTAATTACATCAATGATCCATTTATCCATAATATACGTAAATAAATTATATATATGTATATAATGTACATTAATAACACCCCCTACCCCTTAAAGAATTACTAAATATTCTACTGGACTTAGGTATGATTTTAAAATTAACAAACTTCAATTTTCACATCAATTGTTGAATAATATTAACAATTCATTAAAAAAATATCTTGTTGATTTAACAAAACTATAATTTTTTCTCGCACAATTATTAATTCAACAAACAAAGCATTTTTTTAACAAACACCCAGTTGGCCCTATGGCTTTAATATAATATATTATAGGTAAATTATGGCTTATGGATAATTGTAATTACAACAATACTGTACACTGTACACACATACGTACTAACATATAATTTTATAGTTTTGCATACATAATAATAAATAATGATGATGATGTAGGTGAGAGGTTAGTACCAAAATTCTTCGACAACTCTTTCATATACTCCAATATATATAATCTGTGGACAGTGGTCTTCAACCGGTTAGGTTTGTTATAATAATAATTGGTCGCGACGGGTCTTTTTTTTTTAAATAAAAATAATTAAGACTACACAATTACAAATTATGAATAGATTGAACAACCATACAATACCTACCTTGATATAATTACAGTTAAAATATCTACTGACACGGAAAATCGATTAATTGAGCTTGCTTGTGAGTTGTGATTCCAAAGTCCAAACTTAAACAAATGTTTATTGAAACTTCTTTGGTAATGTTTTGGGCACACGTTTTATGCACGGGAAGCACGAATTAAGATATACTTATTTCTTATTATCTTAATTCGTGACGGGAAGTCACGCAAAACCAGCAGCTAAAACCTTTTTCCTTCCACGGCCTACAAAGTCGACAAGAGTCGTGAACTTTTTTTTACAAGAAAAATGAGTCGCGACCAAAAAGGTTGAGGACCACTGAATACTGATCCGTACTAATACGATTATAGGAAGATTTAATAGATATAAATTATAGAGTACCAATACCTTTATGTTTTATCGTGCGGATTTTGACATTTTGCTGCTAACGTGTTGGATAATCGACGGTATTAATCATTGGCTAATTATAATAGAATAAAATACCTAATGTAGATAGGTAGTAGATAATAATTAATCATTGCAGCTACCTACTTTTTATGTTCATTCTTGGAACATACTACCTAGCTAAGTAATGCCTATTGAACTTAATAACTACCTACCTAATTCTAGCCTGGTATTTAATGTTAAAAGCAACAATTTGCTTATTGTTGCAAAATAATAAACAATAGCACCTCCATTGGAGTTAAATAATTGTAAATAGAACTTATAAGCAGGTTCAGTGGAGCAGCCAGGGTTTTGAAATGCCTTGGGGGGGGGGGGGGGGTTAGTGTAAATAAACCCTAGTCTTCTACAGTTTTCGTGCATAAATAATATTTATTATTAGGGGAAACATTGACAATGAGCCCCTCCCACTATCCACGACACTAAACAGGTTCATAGTGTAATCTATGCCATGACGTACACGTCTTGTCACTTATATAGATGAACAAATACAGGTAGATATAACTGGTATAAGTGACCTAATCGATTAATTTAAATTTTAAATAAAAATGTTTATACATTTTTTACACTCAAACGCTGTGGTAAATAAAAATTGAAAATTGAATATAAACGAAAATCGTAAACGGCAGCGCTATCTAGCGACAGAGTACCATACGAACGATTGACTGAATATTCTCTCAAATCGTGATTGCGCCGATTGCGGTGGATTGTGTAATCATTTATCATGTTTTTGGTGAATAATATTTTCATATAATTTAGAATTTTAGAATACTAAAAATAAAATAATGTTAAACTTGTTACTATAGCGTTGAACATTCATCTCGCAGGAGTTGTAAATACGCTCAAAACAGATAAATTCAATTGATCAACCTTTGTATTCCTTACATTATTAATAATTTCTTAACTCTAAGTATGCATCCTGATTTGTCACCACACCTGCACACTGAAGAATGTAATAATTTCACCATGGAATTTAAAAACTGTAATGTAGAGGTAAGTAACTGTAAACATGAATGATGTTTAACTAAGCAATTCAATTACTTGATTTTGATTTCCAGCATAAAGTGTTGAGGTTTGTTGGCAGATGTGATAAAATCTATGATCGAATGGTCCACTGTTTTCACTTAGAGGTAAGAAATTGTATTATTTTAAAATATGTAACATCTTACTATCAATAATTGAAAAAAATATAAAATGTTTATATGCCTATACTAGTTAACATTTCTTCCTACATTATCATAACTGTATATTTTATAAAATACAGATTATAAAATGTATTTTTAAGAATTCAGTATTTATCGGTTTACCTATAGATGTAATTTTTCAGTATAGGTAGCCTACACAATTTTAATTTTGATTAACAATTATTGTGTTGTTTAATAAAATGATTTTTGTTATTATATTTTTAAATTATTTAAATTGTTAGTACTAATGGTGTAGTTTATTCAATGAAATTTATCATTATTTTAAATATTTTACTATTTATTTGTAAAAACTTAATTTTTCAGCGACAAGCCAAGCGTCAAAAAAATAATGAAGAAGCAAGAAAACATCAAGAATTAGTGAGACAAAGGATGTTAGCTGAAATGAGATCAGACAGAGAAAAAGGAATTGAGAATTGAGATGTACTATTTGTTGTGTATAGGTTTAGGTATAAATTAATGTAAAAAATAAAATATAACAGTTTATAATTGTGACTAGTTTCTTTATTTTCCTTTGATTTTTTAGGAACTTAAATGAAGTACACAAAATATTAACAATATTTTACAACATAAAATGAAATAGTAAAAGCAAGCATAGTAACCCCTATGTAACCAAATAACTTAAAAATAACAACAATTCATTTTTGTCATACTTTGGTAACAAAAAAAAGTATAACCTTACCACTTTATTAGTTAGGTATTAAATTCATATTTTCATTTTCACTTTCATCAGATGTTTTTAATATAGTTCCTAATGCTATTCCTAAAAATATAATCCAACCAATATGGTTATTGGACACAAATTTATCACTGCAATCTTTAGGATTATATATATCCAATGTGCGTACCTATTCACATAACAAAATACATTTTTTTTTTTTAAATTAAGATTTACATTTAAAATTAATTTATCACATTTAACTCACTTGATTAAACATATGAGCGCCTGCAGCACCAACTGCTAAATAGTAGGGCCATGTTTGTCCAGTATTGGCACCACAAGTGATTAAACTACTCAATGATAGGGTTGCGAAAGATGACAACCAAAATTTTGATTTTGAACCAAACAAGACTGCAGTGGAGTAAATATCATGCTTGTTGTCATCTTTTCTGTCCTATATAATAATATTACAATTATTACATAAAAAATATGTGCATTAAATAAATAATCACTTGAAGACCATAAATGGTATCATAGAAAAGTGTCCATGCAACACCAGCTGCATACAAAGGAAGGCAGGCAGTGAAATCAATTGAAGAGTGAATAGCAGACCAGCCTAATAAAGCACCCCAATTAAAAGTTAGGCCCAATACAAATTGTGGCCAATATGTTATCCGTTTCATGAGTGGATATAATGTGACTAATACTGAAACAAACAAAATTTGAATAATGGCGTTATTATTTGTTATACTGCATTGCGCAAGTATTTAAAGGAATACATAAAAGTACTTTTTAGGACATATTAAACTAGATATTATTTAATCACAAATTTAATTTCATAACATATAACCATTTTATTGTAAAATGTTACCAATATGTTTTCTTGTTATGTTTTTCTACAATATTAATTGAAATAAAAAAATAATAAATAGAGAAATTTCTTTAAATAGAATGTTATATCTATATAATTAGTGTGTACGATTATAATATATTCAAAAATATACAATAATTAACATACACAATGTACGAACTAAAATATTCAAATGCTTTTATGACTTTGTGTATTACAAAATACATTAAATGTTCAAAAAAATAATTTTTTGTTGTATACAATATATAAAAAATAAACATATATTATAAATAATTTTTATCATCAACCTTTTATATTTATTATAAATACAATTTAAACACATAAAAAATAGGAATCTGAAAAATTATAAGTTTTTTTCTAAATTAAAAATAAAATTCTAAAATTTCTTCTTACATTTAAATATTATGATTTACAATAGTTATAATATTCTACTAAAATATAATTGAATAGCTTACTACAAACTGTTACAATAACTAATTATGAGACAAATTAAGCTTACCTAATGAACTAGCTCCAACCACAATAGTATACAAATTTAACTGCAACAAAACGATAAGACTGAGACCCAACTGACCAGCTAGGAATACCCATGCGTCAAACATGCTTAACGATTTAATGACAAGAGGTCGATTTTTTGTTCTTTCAACCTAAAAATATCCACTTACTAAAAAATGCTTACTTAAATTGTACATCGTTGACATTTTAAAATATTTTATGTAGAAATATAAAACGATTATATTTAATACATAATTGTGTACAGTGAAATATTTATACTTTGAAGTATTCATGAAGTTGTGTACAATGCGTCAAGTATGCAAGTAAGTTCCTAAAACTTTAAATAAGTTAATAAGTGAATTTAAATATGTCATAACAACAAAATATAAAAGTACCTAAGAAAAGTATCTTGGAAATATTATTTTTTTTAAAATAGAAAGTAAGAGAACACAATTTTCAATCTATACTAGAAAAATATTTATTTTCCCATTTAATAACTTGGTGCATTTGATACTTTAATATTAAATTATATTACATTGTGAAATATCTTTCCTTTTCATATATTTTAATATACAACTATTAATAAAGTTTGATTTAAATTGAAGACAATTGAGTGTTTAAAACTATTTTTTTTAGACTTGGGAATAACTTACTTTTTTATCAATATCTTTGTCCCACATATCATTTATTGTACAACCAGCCCCTCTCATCATGACTGCTCCCAGACCAAACAAACCAAGCATTTCAAAGTTGGGAAGTTCACCTGCCGTCGAAGCTAAAGCAATACTCCAAGTACAAGGCCAATATAAAAGCAACCACCCTGAAAACCAATGAATGGTCAAAATATTTTATGATCAAAAGATTTATTGACAAAAAAATATAATTTTCAAACCAGTGGGTCTAGAGAATCGCATAAGTTCTAAGTATGGTTTAATTGTGCTGATGACTATATTCTTTGGTTGGTTCACAGGCTTGGTCTGTTGGGTAATGAGCACCTTGCTGTCCACCGAACAACATCGTACTACATTTGTATTAGTCGAAATCGATTGGTTAACATATAACAACGTATTTCTGTTTTTACTTGATAGGGTTTTGTAGTAAACATGAATGACAGGTAACCTTAATTTTGTTCCAATGCCTCTCGCAAACGTCTAAAAAAAACAATTTTGGCTATTTAAGCTAAAGACATTTATTGCATTTTGTAGAACTGATTGAAATTACCTGAACAATCATTGCAACCAATTTTATTTCCAATTAACTACGTTTTTATATTAATTTATCTCAATAATTCCACAATTTGTAGTTTGTACGTTCATTTTTAGTGCAATACACAGTTGAAGCTTGAAACAAAAATTCGGAATCCCAATTTCCGGCCAAGGTCGGTGTAATTGCTAAATGCGATAAGGACTGGGTAATGAAAAATAATTGTCCGGCGAGAATATTATGACCGTTAGTCATTACACAGAAAACACTATTCGTTATGAAAACTAATCAATAATGTTAAGTTATTATTTGATAGTATTATGTTTCAACTTCATGAACGGTTGACGGTTGTAGGGAAAGATTATACATAACTGGGTTAGCATTTTGATTTTATAAATTATTATAGGTAATTACTCACATAATATAAATCATAATATTATACCAACATTCTACTACTATTATTATTTCAACATTTTCAAGACTAGACTGACTAGTGTTAGTGTACCTATCAGAAAAAATTTCAATTTTCAAGCAAGTTTAATTACATAACCACAAAATAATGATAACGTGATATCATTTTCATATTATTTCTCTTTTTAGTTGTTTTTTTTTTATTCACAAACTGTTTTAGTTCTACAACAATTCGCCTGATGTCGCTGTATGGTGAATACCGTTTACTTTCGTTAGCAATCCGTGTGGGAAATGCACTTTTCATCACTTCACGGCTGGAGCGTTGCTTTTTTCCGACGATTTTCTTGACAACACTTATTGAAATGGAGATATAATGTACGCGGACAAGATAACTGACCGATCAAACAATGGACGATGATTTTTTCTTTGTTACGACTGCATGACTACAGTAGAGATAAATTATATATAGCATAACTCGACAGTGGCAACAATCGATTCTTCCAGATTCATATGGGAAATGATGAACGGGTCTAATCTCTTCTCAAAGAGAAGCCTGTGCCCTCAAACTTGTTACGTATTAACAGGTCAAACCTTTCTGATCCCTACTCAATATGAATGAAGAATACGAATTAATAATGACATCTCTACCCGCACATCCGAATTGATTGCTGGTGGCTGACGTAGTGACGTGAGAGCACGAGCACCCTTTGCCATCGGAGAACACGTACTGGAACGACTTGAACTTGCCGATGGGTTGGGCATAATTCATTATTTGCTGTTTGGTCTCTCAATTTAAAACTTTTGAGCCTAAACTAAAGGGCCGTCAATGACTATTAACCAATCAACAATTGGTGATCGTTTTGCAAATATCAATGAGTCATAAGACCAATTTAATAATCGTGTACCTAAGTTTTTTTACACTTATACATGGCTCCTAATTTTGTCCCAGATCAAGCACTGCTTATTACCACCATTACTAATCAGTTATCACCAATTTAATAATATTTATGTTGATGGTTTGAACAGTGTCACATATGTAGTCGTATCAATATTTTTTTAAATGAGATGTGGCTAAGACATAGTTTTAACTTGCATTCCATATCAAACTTGTTACCACAGTTGTTACCACATAAATCAATATCATAATCTAATGGAAGTTGTAAATTTCATACTGATTTAGATATAAGGAAAAGGAATAATGGGTAATTGTCAATTGGATACCATATAATCCCATTAGATATGCATATCATACAATTAAATACTATATGTGTAACATAATGATAAGCAGTGTTTTAGTCTAATATTAAAATTTGTCTAGTATCAGAAACATAACAAGTTATAAAAAAAACCCATACATTTCATCAGTATCAATAATTGTATTTCAATAAAACACTATTAAAAAAATGTAAAAAAGACAAATTTGCCAATAATTATAGAATATCAAGTAACGACTAATTCAAGCTGTACAAAATAATATAAAATAGGTAGGCCCTAAGTTGTATAAATGTCCTTAAAAAAAAAATCAGTCTTAAGCTTAACAAATTAAAAATATATATGGACATGCGTAATTTAAGTCAAACAAGACTTATTAAAGTACAAAATAATAATAATAAAAAAAACAGTCTAATGTAATGTTTTAGTTTACACCATTATTGTAGCTTAATTGATTTTCTAAACTATTATTTTCTTATTTACATATGAATATATTTTTTATATACATAAGTACCATTATGAGCTTTCTAAGGCCATAAATAAAATATACAAATATGTCATTTATTAATGTATAAACAGGTATAAACAGTATTCAAATCATTAAACTGAGCATATATAACTTAAAAATAAGAGTAATCATTCTAGCTACATTTTTATTGTTGTACATTTTATGGACTTAATGCCAATATAATATGCCAATGATACAATAAAATATATCTAAGTTTAAAATAAATAAATACATTGTACACAATTGAAGCAAACACAAAACGCTATAATAATACAAAAATTTGGAACTCATAAAAACATTTTTTAGCTTGCTTGCTTACAATAATATACTAAAAAATTAACAAAAGGTTCAAAACTACTAACTATGTGAAATTATATCATTATAAATGCCGAACATTTTGACATTATAAACCTTAACTTATAATTGATATTTTAAACCTTTTTGGTAATATTTTATACAGTATAAAATAAGCACATACAATTTGACACAATTGAGATTTAACATAAACACAACATACATGTATGAAAAAAATCTATGGGTTATACTTCACCAGCATTATAAATAGGACTAACTTAATATGATATTTTAAATAAACAATACCAAATCGACAATTCAATTTAATAGTTAATAATTTGTTTGGAATATTAGTGTGGTAAATTGAAAAAATAAGAATACAAAATAACATTGAATATAAAGTAACCAAAATAATAGTTTTAAGGTTTTCAGTTTTCACCCATTGCAAAATTGTTCATACATTTTTATATTTTCTAAAATATTTAATTTATGTATACAAAATAATGATTAAATAAAGTCCACAAATATAGGGTATACCTTTATTTAGTTCTCTTTACATATTTATGAAATTTGAATATGGAACATGAAACTAGATTATTGAAGTATAAATACCGAAGACTTAACATTTTTTTAACTCATGTATTTAATGTATGTTCAACATAACATTTCACTTTTTTTAAATGGAGACCTGGTTTTATTTTCAAGTTATTTTTATTATAGAGTTAATTAATTAGTTCTCTGTTGCCATAGATACATTAATCATCATACATAATATAGAACCTAACAACATTTTGATCACAAAATTAATGAAACACTTTTATTGTTTTTATAAATTTGTTCTAAAATAAATATAAAACATGAAAATATGGTATCACAATAATTTTCACGGGTAAACAAATGTGAAAACTTAATGAAACACATTTGGCAGTTAATACTTTTCCTATAAATGGAAGACAAAATATAATTGTTTTGAAGTTTTTCAGAAAAATTTTTGTTTAAAAAGTCGATGAAATGCAAATATTATTTATCAGTTATTATCTAAACATTAATTTGTTCTTGCAAGTAATAAATTCTTTTTCAAAATGCAATGTCACAAATAGCTTCAAAAATTAATTTTGGATTTATAACCCTGTACAAAATATGTACCCAAATAATTCTAAATGTTCAAGTTTTTCAATAAAACATGTACATACAAGGAATGTATAATATCTCAATTTATGTCAATAAAATAGTTATAACTTATTAGTATAAAATGTAAACAGCACTTGAAATTGTTTTAAAAACTTATCGCAAAGTTCGAGATCATTTTTATGTAGATAAACTCACTGAATATTTTTTGACAACTGAACATACAATTTATAAGTTCAAAGAGTGCCACGGCGATTTGTTTCAATCACTAAACGACACAATTCTATGAGGGGCTCATAACCAATGTCAAGCAACAAGCAAATAGCACAATTGCAAGATTGTTGTGGAACACGTCAATCTGCTATTAAACCCTGTAAAACAAACAATATGAATTGTACATTTTTAATTTATTTTTATAAATAGTTTGCTGTGTATACCTGAGATGTGACAGCCAGTTGATCTTTCAACAATCTAAAAGATGGACGATCTTCAGGACAATGGCTCCAACATTTACGCATAACCTTTAAAAATGTATACACATTTTAAAATAATAATTAAATACAAACATTAATTTCTAATTTAATTCTATTCAGAAAAATATTTACCTCGTATACTTCTTTGAAACACATTTTCGGTTTTTCCAAAATAATGCCTCTTTGTACACGATCAACAACTTCAGTGTTTTTAAGACGTCCATATGGCATTTTACCACAAGTAAATATTTCCCACATTAAAACACCTAAAAAAACAAAAAATTATACTCCATACTGAGTTAATACGTAAATGTGAATATTTTTATACTTACCATAAGCCCAAACATCAGATTTGGAAGAAAATCTAGTATAATTTAAGACTTCAGGAGGAGCCCATTTAATGGGAAATTTGGTACCACCAGAACTGGTATATTGATCATCGAGGACATACCTTATAGTACAATAATAAATTTAACATTTTGATTTAACCATGCATTAAGTAATATTATTGTGTTTATGTATGAGCATAAGTTATTTTAAATTGATTTGGTTTTATTTAGAATTATATGCTTAGGGAAATGCCTGAACAGGAAATCTTAAGTTCTAGGCTTTTACAAACATACACAACCTAGTGATTATTTACAATTTACAACATAAATAATACTATCAATAGTAAACAAATTAATAATATAAGTTTTAAATTTTAATGCACAACATGTATATTATTAGGTGTAACCTAATATTTTAAATACCTGGCTAATCCAAAATCTGCAACTTTTACAACATTTTCTGAACCCACTAAACAGTTTCTAGCAGCAAGATCACGATGTATGTAATTGTGACGTTCTAAATAGGCCATCCCTTTGCAAACCTAATAGTTCAAATAATAATTTTAGAAAAAGTATATTTTATTTTTAAATGTATTGAGAAAAGACATTTACCTGAATACACATGTCAAGTAATAAGCCATTGTTTCCTCCTAAACTATTTTCATGTCTCCTGAGATAATTCAGCAGTGATCCATGTCTCATATACTCGGTAACTATATAAATTGGGCGATGTTTGCTACAAACTCCATAAAGTTGGACTAGATTCTGGTGTTGGAGTTTCCTGAATAGGGCAAGTTAAAATATAATAAATATGGTTAAATACACAATGAAACCAGCAATTTTACTTTGTATTATATTAATTGTAACACTGTTTAGTGCTTACAAGACTTACGTCATGACTTTGGCTTCTTCAATAAAATCATCTTCAGACATGGTGCCTTCTTTCATCATTTTGACTGCAGTGTCAATGGAACCTTTCCATTTACCATGGCGGACCACACCAAACTGACCTGATCCTAGTTCTTCCAACAACATTAGTTCTGCAGGATCGATTTCCCATTTGTCTACAAACCAATATAAATAAATAACAGAAAAGTTAAATAATTATAGTTTAAGCTTTTACCATGACTAAGGCCAGCTGTAGCAGGAACAGGACGATCACAAGGAGAGGCTTTTAACCGTGATGCTAATCCCCCACTGTTGTGACGATGGTAATTAATTAATTCTGGAATAGTTGAACAGCAATGTTTTTCGCTTAAAAAAAAATCTCCTCGGCTATTTTGTTTAATGTGATAATGCTTCACATGAGAATGTGGCCTACAATAAATATAATAGTATAATAGTTAGTTAAAATAAAAATAAACACAAGTTCAAACACAATTAATATTTTATCAATACAATTAAAAACAAATATCATCAACAATCATATTGAAACAAATTGATATTAGATCAAATGTGTGACCTATACTATTTTGTTATTCTGTGTTAATGCTCATATAGAGTTAAGTCTCTTTTAATAACTATGGTAGTTTGCTTAAATTACAAATTAATTTTTGCTTATTAATTTTCTCTAAATTTAATAGTTTAACATTTTTTACAATTAATTTTTTTTCTCTTCTTCTGATGGGATCAAACAGTGTTATATTTAACTGTATTTCTATTCATACTACTTCCAAACTATGTTAATTGTTATATACTTATACATATTTAAAATTAAATTTATAAAATAATAGTAAATGTAAACTGCAATACTCAAATAACCATTGTAATATAGCATTAATCTATTTAAATAATTTATGTAAGCTTAAAACTAATATTTTTTTTAAAAATTTTAGGAGTAGAAATTGTTCTACTAATGTTTTTATAAAGTCCAGCCCAAGCATCATTGGCGTAATTTTATACAACATATTAGTTTTCATAGCTATTAAAAAAAAAGTTGTAAGAAAAAAAATTTTTTTTTGGTTCTTTAATATTATCAAACTAAGTAAATAAAAGTACTAAATACAATTTAAATTTCACGGATGTTATGAATTTGTATTCATAAGTGTGAAAAATATTATTTATAAAAAATAAAAAGTATACAAAAAAGTAATAAAACTTTTAAAAAACTTACACTTTTGTGAAAAGAGATAATGTATAAAGACCTTTGGTTGACGAATTTCTTACAACAAAACATCCTTCTTTATCTTCTTGTTTGAGAAGAGACTCAGCTCTCTGTCTTGACATATCTCCAACATACCATCTTAAAATACAAATTATATGATAAATGTTATGAACTTAAAATATGTTTTACATTTATAATTTAACTATGAATGATTCAAATTAAAGTTTTTAATACCTATAGGCTATAATTATTAATTAATAACTCATTAGATTATAATATAAGTTATTAGTTATTAATTATTTTAACTAACTAAACAAATTTCCTGTAAACATAATTCTGTTATTGTGACTACCACAGGTTAGCACTAAGTTATACTATTTTAAGATGATTTAGTTATCTACAAGACAAAATAATATAAGTATGTTTACCCAATAAAACTTAAAGCGTAAAGCATATGCCAACCAATCCGACTCGGATACTAGATTAATTTTGTTTTACAGAACTTTATATTACACTTCTAAAACATCATTTTTAAGTTAACTTGGATTTGTGCCCTTAATATTTATCACTTCAATAAGATACTATACAGCAATTTTTCACTTTTCATGTCATGGTAAATTCCAGATTTTTGAGGTGAAAATGTGGGAGTTAACAGAAGTTTGGTTTGTTGCAAGCTGTACTTATATAATTTTATCTTGTAGATGAAAAAATTTTTCATAAATAATATAAGATAGAGTTAACCTGTGGTAAGCGGCAATCACAGAATTAAGCTGAGAACCTGTAAATTGTATAGTTAGTAACAATAACCAATAAAGTGATAAGTACCAATATAAATATTATATACCTATATATCTATGACAATATTATGAGCATAATAAATACAAAATAAATGTACAAGTAAAAAAAAATATTTTTTTATAGGTTTGTTTAAAACTTGATACTGTATTTAACTATTTAAGTACCTATAATAATACTCACTCATATTTTTGAAGTCCAAGAAATTCTTTTTCTTTAACATAATTACTAGGAATATAACCTATAGCTCTGTAACATTTTAAAATAATATTTCAATAAAAATTTTAAAGTATCTCGATGTTGGTGACTTAAAAGTATATTATATTTGCTTACCCATGCTCATCTCTTACTTTCCACCAATGATCTTGAGAATCATCAATGACGTCATATTCACATCCCTAAAAGGATTTTAAATAGTAGTAACAGAAATAAATCAACAAATTAAATAATATTATAATAACAAAATATAAAATTAATGTAAATATGAATGTTTTGGCTTACTTTAACTAAAGTCAAATCCCCAGGCTCAATTGCTTTAAAGGGATAGAGAGCAGTCACTACCTTAATTCTTGGTACTTGGTCCTGATGATAATGGAAAATAAATACATTTAATTAATGTAAAAACTTGTATTTTGAATATATAAAATATTTAGCTTACTTTTAGCTTAGCTGCTGGCGTTCCACCCGGCATTATTGGGCTTGCTGTTAATGCTGTGAACAAATACATATTTGAGATTAAATAGTGTATTCTACAAAATATACCAGACATATAATTTTTAATCATAACATTAGTAATCCAAATAAAATAAGAGTATATCTGTTAACTAAATACAATGAGGTCAGATAAAATTGGATTTGTGTTACCAGTCATGGTGAATTGACCTCAACTAAGCAGAAGCAACTACCATGTAAATTTCACTTGGCTTTATTTTATACTAAGGCTCAGAAATTATTTCAGTAAATAACTTATTAAATTGGTTGCAATATTGCTGTAAAAAATGTACAAAATTGCAATCTCTATTTTTATAATAAGAATTATAAAATAAAAAATAATAAAATCGGAATTGAACATTTAATATTTAAAAACATTATAAAAAAATGGTCAGAAATATATTACCGTGTATCAAACTCAAAAACATATTTATTTTAAAATATTTAAACAAAAATGTAAATAATAATTAATTTTATAGTAATAAATGTATTATTAACACAATGACACTTGAAATTAACGTCTTAGTTTTCGGCATTTCGACAACAAATTCCGAAACTAAACAACAATATACGCAGCGAAACGAGCAGTTAACATTATAAGTGCAATGCAAGTACATAACCAAAATTATACTAAAAAGAAATCATTAATAACAATTCTTACATGCAAAAAACGGATTGTAGATTATTTATCAAAAAATAGATTGACAAAAAAAAACGTGATATTGCCCATAATTATAAATACTAAAATGCATTAAAACACTTTAACACTGCATTAACACTTCGAAAAAAACACTAAAATATTCTTCGTTACACACTTCATGTTGATTGATTCATTACATAATATAGCTAGGTACTACTTATATGAATTATGAAAATGCATTTTAAGCCCACGTATTTGGCATTTTATTGTTAGTTAACGCAATTTTAAACTTATTGTTTTATATTTTAAACGAGCAGTTTCATTTTAATGTTTGCATCAAAAAAAAATTTGTAATCATATTTTTTGTATAATTTAAAATTAGTATTTAGATAATGTATATAATTTGTTGATGTTTAAGCTATTATCAACATATGCCATTACAATATTGAGAAAATCATAAAATTGTTACACAAATAATGTCATTTCGTAGTAATTTTACACGGAAAGAACATAGTCACGAACTAGTCGACGACATACAATTTCCACCATCGATATTTCAAAACGAAAAAGAATAGTACCTCGTACCAATAAAAAATATATAGTACATTTGTTCGTTGGAGAACAACTATTGTTTTGTTCCAATATAATAATCATAATAATAATAAGATCGTCCGTCTAGAGTCTACACTCTTTACTTGTATAATCGTTGGTTTCTTTTATATTTTTGTAAGCGGATCGGTGGACCATTCCGTCTGTTACCTTTACCATAAACAGAACAGAATACTAAGTCATTCACCTGATGAACGCCTTTCCCACTTTTTTTTCGTATCTGAACCATCTTCTTTCTCTATCTTACCCTAGGATAATATACAATACATCAGTGATGTACACTGCATACTCGAGCATTATGCAAAGACAATTACGCCTTTATGTGAACGATGTAAGGAAGAGGAGGCAGAGGTGAAACCCAAAGACCATATGTGTGCGTGTGTGTGTGTGTGTGTGTGTGTGTGTGTGTGTGTGTGTGCATTGTCTCAAACAGAGTTCCAAATATAATGCGCCCTATTCTTGTATGCGTGTAAGGAGTACCGAAATAAAATACAGCTGTGTGTGTGTTTCAATGAAGGTGGTCTACAAATATTTTATTTATTTGCTTTTTTTTTTTTTACTCGGAATAATATCTCCCCCACCGTCGAGTGAAAAAGCATTACTCAATTTTATTATTCAGGAAAAAAACCGTAGCAGTCGTAAAATAATGTTGGTGATTCTTGTGGAAAGAGTAACACAAAACAAACCACAAACAATATTAAATCCAACCAAAACACACGGTTTCATCACGTAATATAATATAGGTACGAGCATGATAAACAATCACATTCAAATAAATAAATTAAATTACTGAAATATTAGTGAACACACACTAATCAGTGATGACTAAATAGTGATAAATATTATATAGTTTCTATAACTTGTAAAAAATGATGTTATGAAAAAAAAGTTCCATACATTGATTTAAACTTTATCATCATATGACAATTACTGGATCATTTAATAGTATGATGATTTATAATTATTACATAGTATTTAATAATATATTATCATATAATACACAAATTAGGAGATAAAACTAACATTGAGGACCACATATTATACTAAATGAATATGGTGACTAATGGCCCTTGCTGAACAGTTGTGTTTACGGACCAAAAAAAAAAAATATATGGTAGGTACCTGTATTATTATTAATTATTATTAATTATTATTATTACCAACCATATTCTATTAAAAACATTATTTGATCTTAACATTTTAGGATAAAATATTGGTATTTTCATAGCATATAACATAAATCAGTCAGACAAAGGGTTAATAGAAATTTTATAATTCATTTATAGATCGAATATTGACCGGAACATTTCTTTGGTCAAATGTGAAAACATAACATATATTTATGGCTAGCCACGCGTGCCGATTATAAGTGTCTACATTTGTTCAAATCGTCATATTTTTGTACATCAGTAATTAAAAAAAAGGTTTTTATACAAACATTACGGAGATTAAAATAATAAATAAATATTAACTACAAAGTTAAACAATTTAGAAATATTATAATAACCTATACCTATATATTATATTATGTTAGCCTTTAATTTATAATATATTCACCCCGAAGGATCAAACACATAATTCTTTACTTGAAGATTAAAAAATCAGGTAAATTTATCATTACGATTAATTTAACTAAAACGATTGTTACACTTTTTTAAATTGTTAAGGATTGACTAACTAACCTTAAATATATAAAGTCCACTTACAAAAGTAGTACGTAATGGCATATGTAACTATTACTGATTAATTACTATTTAAAAAAAATCAAAATCTGCATATTATCAAATTGCACAAGGATGAACATTTTTAGATTGTGATTTAACGGTAATATACTGTTGTATTATGACGATTTAATATGTGTTTTATTTACATATAAAATAACGTAGATAAACCTAAGTTTGCCTAAGTCAGAAGTCTATATGCATCTGAACATATACGCTAAAATAGTTACCTACCTATAAGACAATACTTTATAATTAATGAAACGAATTGTTCACAAATAATAAAATAAACGGGGATTACTTTATACCTACCAACTCTATATAGCCTATATCCGCCATTAATGAACAGGAAATTGAAGAAATGTAGAAAACGAGGGGACTATACAATAAATATATGCATGAAGTGTTCGTGTTTGCTAATATAAAATTATTACCGGGGAGTATATAATTAATGAAATGAATATAAGGGGAATAAACACCCGGTATAAAATTACATTATTCGATGACTCACTTAATTCAAAATGTTTCAAAGCATAAATATCACAAACGTGCGCTACCAAGTATCAAATAAAATTGTATTACCTACAACGAAAAAATTCAGTTTCAATTATAATAATAACGAATAATGTTCATGATGTAAAGATGAAACATATTGAGCAATACGACTAGTACCCAACATTAATGCTCTATAGGCTATCATTAATTTCCAAACAGCGATGTAACAAGTTAACAACAAAATAGTTGTAGTAGGTCTGAACGTCGAAACACGACATGGATGTTCTCGTAATCTCGTATAAGTAAACAAAATATGTGTATTCAATTAAAAAACTATATGGCATAGAAACCGAAATAAGTTTTTAATTGATAAAATTAGTTTTTGGTTTAGACATAATATGAATTATAAAAGTAATAAAGGTAGGTATAGTAAGAGTATAATTAATAATAATTAGAACGATAAAACAGTGAAATAAAAACTAAATAAATAAGTTAAATTTTTCTATTATTCTAACCTAACATTTTTTTCCACATAATATACAATGTTGCCCACCGTATTTTCTAACACAGGAAAACGGGAAAATGAATACGAATAAAAACGATTGCAAGAAGATAAGCTGAAATTTACTCACTTTTTGGGGAAAAGCGTATAAAAAGGATCTGATGAGACTCTCAGTTGACAAATTATTATAACAAAATAGGTAGGTAGGTAGGTACATTGTACTTAAATTACTGTAAATCAAACAAACAACTATAATAATGTACCTACCTGATAAAAATCGTAATGAATACAAAGGAGAAAAATGAATTTACCATTAAGGTAAAATTTATAATTAATATTAATATATGGCATATGCCCACTTTTTACGTTATTTTAAAGCTACGGTTGACCAAGTTTCTAGATTTCTCAATTCGATAAGGTTCAAAAAAATAGTTAATGACGACAATAATAATAACAAGTTTTATTAGGTGTACCACCAACCGCATTAACTAAGTGTTTTGGCATCCATGTATCTACTACACTAGTATATTTCACTAGTTCGATGGCACGGAAATTTAAACGCCTCAAAGCGATTTTTGTTCCCAAGATTATGGATAAAAAACATTGTGTACCTAAGAAATTATGTGTCGGTCAACTAGTCACGATTAACACTACCAGGCTATCATCATTATTAACAACAGTTAGGTTACAACACGAGAAATAGAAAACCAGTACTTATCGTCGCAATAACCATTTTAAATAACTTCAAATAAATACAATAAATTCTAGTATCTATACAATAATGAAAATAATTTTTATTTTAATTATAATAAGCAGCTTGTGAGGTGAACATAATCATGTTTAAACATTGCCTATAAAATATTTTTACAACTATAATATATGGCTATATTATTAAGAAATATTGAAGAATATTGATCATACATACACAATACATTTAAATTATAATTAATTATATTAATTAAATATTTTAAAAACACAGTATACGATTATAAAAGTGCATGCGCAACTATGTATTATTATATTAATACAATTATAAACGGAATTAATAATACACTATAATATATAATTATAAGCATACAATTACATTTTTATTAGATTAAAAACTATATTCGTGAGTATTAGACGCGGTGTGATCATAATATGTTTCAGTAAAAAATATTTTTTTCAAAATAACTAGAAAGTAATACTATAACTTTTACTGAATTTTATCAATTTATTAAAATGTCTAATGTACTAATTGAATAAATTTATAATAAAAAAACATAATAGGTATAAATACATAAGGTATGCAATGCAAGTAAAGAAACGAAATAATTAGATTTAATGTAGGTTACACTGTTTTTTATTATATAACTAAATTTAAAATCGAAATATTCGAAATGAAAACTTATTTATGTTGACTTTTAGTATCCTATTTCAAATTTTGTTTTACACTAAAAGCATTGCCTGAGTCACGTCTATATTATATCGATTGGTGGCGCGCTTAACACACCCCATACAAGGGGAGCGTGACAAACATTGTGCGAAGAAAACGCACCCCCTTGCGTACGCTAACCTAATCAAAACGAAATTTCTACAGAGTTCAAAATGAAGTTGTAAATAATATAAATTTATCTCACAAGCTGCAAACAAGGCAATACGTCAATACATGTTATATTATACTGCAATACTATAATTTATTATTTATTAATTCATTATAAATTTATAACATTATTATTGTTACATGAATATTAAATACTTCGATTATTTAAGTATCTGAGTAGTACGCACCTTTTGCTAGTGAATATATATTATATCCGCTGGGTTATTCGTCGCGGTTGTATTACATGATGTCTTTAAACGTGCGCGATTCAAAGGACATCCGACACTTTTGGATATATAAGCATGTACATCGGATAAGATAATTTTACTGAGTGGGCTAACCTTACAACTTTTTAACATAAATATTAAAATGAACACTGCTAAGGCCAAGCACTGCAGACGACGTTCGCAGTACGCACGACCGAGATGTGTACTAACACCTGTCTGGACTAGTTGGGACGACGGTTCTTCGTGGGGGACGAACGTAAGCGTAAAGATAAAAAAACGAGTGAATGGCTGAAGGCGCTGCACCTCCACCACAGCGTATAAGTACTGTACGCGAGAAGGGGAGAACGCATCAAGGCAAGCGCACTAAACGCATACATTGTTATTGACCGGGTTAAAACACCACTGCAGTGTGGCCAGCTCCTAGGGCTTGAAACACGACCGAAATATTATAAACGAGTTAATTTCAATATAATTATTATGAGCATATTATAATATTATAATATAATTTTATAGACGTATAGGTACACACCTATTACTATTATTATTATTGCATAAAATATATATGTGAATTATGAACCGGTTATATTTGTTTTCGTTTTATGCAAGCGACCATTTTTTAGACAAAAATATCGGTATTTATTTCATATTTGGTATACCTATATGTATAATGTATACACACATAATATTGCAGGTGGACTTTCAAAAACCTAACTCTAACGGGCTAACGTAACAAAATGTTCAATCCGTTCGGGTACTAATATAATAAGTATATGAGCAATAATTGATGTGTTCTCGATTCGCATATTAATATTAATCCATACTATATTTTCAATACAAGATAAAAATGTTAAATTATCAGTCATTATTATAGTCACTGCGATCGTTCGATACAATGTGTATTTAACTAATAGGTATATCTACCTGCTACATAGTACATAGTATGTAGCTTATCCCTTTTTAACATTTATACCTAAATGCACACTATACAGCTTTCAGTATAGCAAATAACGTTCTAAAATACATGCTCGACGGTTGCGGAGTAAACATTGACGAGTTTTTATTTTTCGACAGATTTCCAATTCACTTTTATTTGCTTTAAACAAATATACTTTATTTATAAGAAAATTGTATAAACCTTGGTTGTAATTTTTTCCACTGAATTTGAAAGCTTAGGTCAAATAGGAGGTAAAAGTTGTCTAATAAAATGACCTTACTCTACAATGGACGGTGACATACGTGCGTCAAATTTCAATTATGTCTGAAACAACTAGTCTTTACTTTAATGTTTTAAAGATAAAATTACTAGATAGATATCTTTGAAGGGTAAATATTAATTATACTATCTATGGTACATGTATTAGGTGTATTATATAATTACTAAATTAATTAATGTTTCAACAACCATTTAAACATTATTAAAATAAAAAAGTGGTAATACAAGTGTTACGTGGGAGGAGTGATTAGAATTTGGAAGCAACAAGTTCATTAGTTTCAAAAATCAATGCCAAGTAAGTTTATAATTCATTCAAGAATATACCAAGTTTAGAGAAAACCACATTTACTCATACTTTGTCATAACTTTTTAGGCACCTATATAACAACTAATGCTAAAAACTACTGAGCAATTAAAAATAAACTTTCTACGAAAGATCGTATATAAATATTGTAAGTAGACTGTGATTCGAACGTCTCGGTACCTAAAAAAAAGAGGATGGCGCCATGCTGTATAGCAGGTTTTGAGAGAACCTCGTCATTGATTAGGTCACTGTAATAATGTGACGGGTGTGTACAATTTGTATTCAATGCGTACGAAAAACGATTCTGAGCAATCCACCTCTATTTGTAAGGATATTTTATAAGTTACTTAAATTACTATAAGTAACTGCACGGTAAATTAAAATATTAAACTATTTTTTGACAAAAACATCCCATATAATAAACAATAATGATAACTTATTAAATGACCGATGCAGGACATGGAGTATAAATTATAGATCGATGTGAATAAGACTAGTGGTATAAATGACTTACAATTAGTTTTAATATTTTATAGAATATAATAATGAGCGTAATGGAGAATAATTTCGGGTCTCAAAGATTAATAATTTTATATCGTAATTTGAGTTTATAACGTCTAAATAAAAACAAAGCATAATATGTAAAATTTTCATCGTTTTCAAACTTCTGTATTGGCAATAGAACAACTCATGATGAGATACTCAAACCCGCATGGTAAAAAAATTCATCAATGGAGTAGTATTTTTTACACAAGTTAATCAGGAAAAAGGTATAATTTTTAAGTTTTAAGAATAATTATTTGCAAATGTTAGTGATTATGACGAATTTCATCACACTTTGAACTATAAATGATTATAAAAGAAAGTTTTTACTTTGTATTTCCAATATTGCTGCAGCAATAACAACTTTATGAAAAATCTTGTTAAGCTCTATTACTAAAAATTGTATTTTATCAACAAAAATAAAAATAAATAATTAAAAATTTCAAATGTCTATAATTAGGAAGCTCAAAATAAGTCAAAATATTTTGAAAATTACATCATGTTTAGAAAATGTTAATATAAATATTTTATGAAAATTGCAAATACCTATTATATCGATAATTGGTGTTGCATAATATATTCATATATTTCGGATTATTTAGAAAAGTACTGGAAATTATCTACTTTTTACCCCCCACAGTACCAACAAGATTCAATATGCTCATTAAAGTTGAAGATTGAAGCATTTTAGAATTTTCTAAAAAGATGATATTTGGAGATGAAAAGACATGAAAAATACACAAATATCATTGTAAAACAATAACATTCATCGCTAAGCTCAGGATCCAAATGCGATAAAAAAAAAATCATTAGCTTTTGGTTTTCGTTTAACATAAAAAATGTGTTGACTTTTAAACACACTATGCATACATTATTATCAAGCCAAAGAATCTAAATAGCAAATTTATAAAACTAAACTAATATCTAACATGTGCCTATTTATATAATTACACGAATACAAAAATGGAAGTTGTTTTAAGGTTCTTGCGTGGCACACACACACTTATTAAATTTGTCTATATAATTGATTTCAGATATAATTTGATATTAAGATTTACACAAAAATCCTTTCCCTTATTTAAAAAAATATATAAGTAGTTATTAACGGTAATTTCAACAAAATATAAATATATTTATTATTTACAGTTATTTAGTCGTGAGAAACGACATATATATGTATATAGACAAATTGCATAATTTACATACTAGTGGCGGGTATGGTCGTGAGCATGTAATAAGAACTCATGCGTGTACAAACAAAATCTTCTGATTAAGCAATCAAGACTTTTTCAGTCAGAAAATATTATCTAATTAATTTCAGTAAAAGCTACTTCTAACGATTTGATCAAATACAACAATTATTACCGAAATCGATGTTTTTATTCTTAGTGTCTTCTCCAAGTCTCAACATGGTTTAATGTCGAGCATTCAAACCCAATATTTTTACATTCACCGATGCGACGTGTAACGGTGTAACCCTTTGGTTTTTGTGACGAACGTTCAGCTTCATATACTTATAGGCCACTGGGATTAAAAATGTTTATTCATTTCTAAAATAATTATGTAAATTTATGAAAATAGGTAGGAAATTAAATTAATTATTTTCAATTCATGTAATTTTTATTAAGGGGATTTAATCCCGGTTTTCCAGTCGTTTACAAAAAAATATACGAATCTTATGCGAATTAAACCAACTGTCGTTATAGTAATCACTAATCATTAATCAGATAAAACTTCTGAAAAGTATTTGAATTGCCTCGAAATTTAAGTAATCAAAAACAATTTTTCCACTTTTTAAATTTAAACTCACAACCCTTCAAATTTGATTTTTTAATTTAAAAATTTTGAAGATTAAGGATTTTAAAATATTGATAATATTGATACAAATGAATTTAAAATGTAAGCAAGTTAAGTTCAAGTAAACTTCATGACTAAGATAAATTCGGTTTTAGAAATGTTATTGGGTAACTAGGTTAGCCAATACAATTGTCTAAATATTAATACTATAAGACTAATAAACAAAAAATGCACAGTTTGACACATATTGTTGACATGTGCGTGCAAGTATGGAAGTGATTCACTATTTATTTTACACTGCAGACACACACTTATGAATAATGATCACTAAGTACGCATTCAAACATCACACACTTAGAAAATTGTTTATGTTGTATTTGAACTATTTAAAAATGATCGATTTCAAGCCCCCGAGGACTTCTCACCAGACAAACGTACAGCATATAGTTAAACTTGCGTTTTGAAGAACCAATTTTAAATTCTTAGATTTTAATATTTTAAAGTTTTAAGGTACCTAACTGGTAAGAACATTCTGTGTTTATACCATGTTTTAATTTTTAAGTGAGTTATGAGTAGATACTAAATACTGTATTGAATTAGTATAAACACAGACACTATTATATTGCAGTTAACAGCACAAATTGGATCTACTGAACAACTGAACACAAATTTGATGTTGAACGTTTATAAGATACACAATCGGGTGAGACGTCCAAATAACCATTTTAATAGTATATAAATGGATTAATGCATCAAACATTTTACGAGTAATTTCATTTATTACTTTAAATACAAACTTAACGATTACAAATGTAAACAAATTATCTTCAAGTTATGAAATTAAAAATAAAAGTTGATGGTGGCCCACCCACATACTTAATGGCGAAAAAGGTATTAGCCATTAAAACAATATAAAATATTAGAATCATATAATATAAAAAAATTATGGCAAAATAAAATCCTAAAGGGTAGTATAATATATAATAAACCTATAAAGGTCCTTAACCTTTTCTGGGTAATGGACCCCTTTCAAGTATATGGTAAAATTACGGACACTCCCCTTCCCCACAAAAAAAGCCAAGTACAATTTTTAATTTTAATTATTTTAGAACTAATTTTCAAGATTTAGTTACATTGTTGTGAATAATTAAGTTTTTGATACATATAAGTTTCAATATTGGGGTCTATGGACCACCGATTAAGAATTCCTGGCATAAACAAATTAACTTGAGACTTTACCAAGACCTTAAACTCTTGAAAATGTCAGAACTTAGAATACAAATAATATATAACACATATAAGCTATCTACATTAATATAAATGTATGTCAATGACCAATATGTCAATGATTATTTCTTAACTTTTATTTAAACATTTTTAAAATATTGAGAAAAAAAATATACTTCAAAATAATGGGTATTTTACAACATTTATATGAGATTGTTAATACATCTAAGATTTAATTCATTCTGTGGTTTGTTGCATGCAAATGCCTTTTTATTCACATTGGGCCAATTTAAATGTAATATTGAATAAAATCTGTGATTAAATTGAATTAACACTATAGGTATTAACAGTTTCTCACATACAATGGTATTTGTTTTGAAAAACAATCACTCCATATTATGAAAACACTTACCTAATATTGGACTATTATTTTCACCATTTTTTATAACAGGTGAATTTGGTGGTGTTTTATTCCATTCAGAACATGGTTCACAGCCTTCAGCAATACGTGTTGGAGCTCGACAACATTGCCATTTTTTACCACCCCAAATTGATGCATGATATTTTTCACTCTTTCCCAAGGAGTCAGCACATACTTTAACAATTATATCATATTAATTAACATCTGAAGTGAATTATAAACATAAAATCTAATGGTTTATTAATTTATACCAGCTCTTAAAGATCTTATCCAATCAGATCTTTCTTGAAGTTTTTGTGTGATTAAATATAATGTATATGGTTGATCATTTCCATCGTTATATGATATTTGAAATGCATACCCATTTTCACCGTCATTGTTAGTAGTATCTTGAGATAAAATATTTGGTGAAGAAGTAATTGTAGCTGTTTCAATCACAGTTACCGAAGACAGTTTTATACGACCTCGTTCTTTTTTACGCTACAACCAAATTATAAAAATATTTAAAACATAAACAATTTATATGATATAAATAACAATTAAATCTAATAATTTGAACAGAATGGAAATTTTCAATATAAATTAAATTAATTTGAACATTATATAAATATAAAATAACCTAAAATTTGTATTATCATCTAACTAAAAAATCAGAAATTAATAAAATATAAACTTTAAATACTTTAGTTATTTATTTATTACATTTTTAATGTACATAATATAAGAACAATCAATATTATATTAGCTATAACATTTCAAAGTAATTACATTTTTTGAAATTGTAATACAATTTATTGAAAATAATATAATATATTTATTCTAAATTTAAGAATTAAAAAAACACAACCTTTTTAAAAATTATATGAAATAAAATCACTGTACTTATTAACTTTGTACAGCATATTATATACTCAACAAATTGTATGATTTATTTTATTAAATATGAACCATCATTTTATAGTAGAATTTCTGAAATTAAAAAGTAAATGTTTTCATCAATTTGATAGACAGAAATAAAGTTCATTATATTATTTATGACTTACACTACACAAATATATAAATTTGAATTTAACTTTGATTTAGCTTGATAACAAGGTTTAGAGAAACATATTGTTACATTTCAGGAATATTATTACTTATCATACACCTCGACCAATTAAATTTGTTCATTCAGAAAATTGTTAATAATTATAATATAAGCCCTGAAAATTGATTCCATAAGCCATAAAACCGACCAGATTGATGATGTACACAGATAATTATAAATTATTAACTGTTTGTTCTCGGAAACTATGCTCTTACAATATAATAAATAAACAACCAAAAAATAAATAAAAGCTACCTATATAAATTTATTAACCATCCATTGAAAACATAACAATAAAAAGCCAAACAGGATACAATGACAGGGTCTAGGGCACTTACTTTGTTTCACTCAACTCAATGCAAGATAGTGTTTGTAATGAGTACATTGTTATTATACATTTTAAAGCAAACATAAGTCATAAATTATCACGATCAAAAAATAATTCTGAGTTGAATTTATTTAAAATAATGCTTGATAATATTTTAATCAAAGAGTAATTTATCAACTATCAGTAATTTTTTACTCTAAATAAGGAAATTGAGAAGAACAAAATAAGAGAAAATTACTTCTTCTTAAAATTAAATATATGTATTTTTAAGCTGATTGATAAGTGAATAGTACTTTTTACTTTTGCATCTACAAAAAATGTATTTGCAGAATAATTTAAAACTAATACATGATTTGTTTTGCTTGGAATCTTTAATAAACATTAAATAAATGTAGATAACCTATGAATAGGTGGACTTAAAAACATTTGTTTTGAACTCTATGCTTAGTCTAGATATTAATATTCCTCAGAATAAATTGTATCTATACTTTAACACTCTGTCCAGCAAGAGAACGTATCACGGCCCAACAAAGTCAGTTTTTTCCACATCCCTGCGTGACACGGACACCGGGTCATCAAAAACGGTTCCACTATGGCAGAATGTTGTGTGGGGAGGCACAAAATCGACACATTCTCTCGCTGGGCAGAATTTATGTAATTCCTTCTCAACAACAATAAACCACCATAAATGAAGGATTAAAACTCAACGTCAATAGGGAAATTATACATGAAGAAAAAACACAAATCTTTAAATTATTTGAATCACAAACTCACAACTTGCTCATTTAGTATATGAATGGCAGTCATTTTTGAATCTAATGCATATCAATAATAAATTGATGACTTTTTTGTAGTATATCAACTATTTCTTAATTTAATACAATAATATTATTTTGTCACCGTTTTAAAATGTAACCAATAACTGTTAAAACCCTTATAACATATTTAATTATTTAGTGAATATACATGCATATAAGTGCATACATTTTCAATTATTACATAATATTATTGTAACAACATTTACAAACAACATGCATATTATCTATTGAATATATTATGATGTATAAGTGTATAACATTTCCAAAATTGAATAAGTCATCATTATGAGCATATTACATACTAAATAGCAATGATTAAAAAGTGTTATAATGATATATACATTATATGTAAGTAGATCATTTTCAAGAATAATTTTTTACATTTGTAAACTGTACTGAAAGAGCTTTACTTAAATTTAGCAAAAGTACTGAATATCCTATGTAGTACCTATTATAAATTGTTATAGTAAATCTATAATCATATCAACTATTGTTAGCAATTTTATAAATTCCAACTACCTTGTATAAAAATATAATTTGAAAAAAATGTATTAACTCCTCAATTTATTTTTATTTTGTATTATATATAAATGGAAATATTACTCTATTTATATTACTTAGGTGGTTCATTGTTTTTTGGTTAATGATATGGTCCTAATGTTAGTAACAAATAAAAGCATAATATGTACCCTGTTAAGCAGTTGATGTATGTTATGGAGACACGGCAGTGAGCTTCTTTCAATAATTTCCTATGGAATGGAGAACAAATAATATAAGTTATTTTAATATTTCTAATTGTGTATTTATGTAATTTAATATAAAAAAATGACTTACAAATAAAATAGGCTAAAATAATAAATTGTAAAATTAATTCTATAATAAACCTAGTTAGATCTATCCTACCTAATCAATTGTCATAAATGTTCACTGTTTCACCATATTAATTAAAAGTAAAAACACTATATTAATGCATTAAAAAATTGTAAATCTCACTATTAATTAGGGAAGTACCAACTAAATTCATTTTTTTATAAATTATATTTAGGAACTTAATATTTTACTCGTAATTAATGGCAATCAAAAATATTTATCAAAACAACATAATATTATAAACAAGTATAAATAAAAAGTTTAAAAATATTTAAAGATCAATTAACATTGTTCTATAATATAATCAGTAAGCAACAATTCAGTTAGCAAATATTAGTAAAATTAATAAAGTGGATCTCTTAAATATTTGTCTTTTAGCCTATTTTATTTCCAAGCCACACAATTAATATTATTGATTAGAAATCTATTAGTCAGTTTGACAAATTATGAACATAGTTCCGGAACACCGAGCACAAAAAACAAACCTAGTAAAACCAAGGTAATATAAATTTGAAACGGTTCTCAGATAATTAGTGAATAAGTTTTATAAAAAAATCAATTATTTTCGGACCAGTAATCATTAAAACAATATGTAGTTTTATTTTATTTCTACTTTTTACATTAAAAATGTACATTGGTAATTTTTGATTCTAGTGAAATATAGGGCTTAGTAACCCTATTAATGAAATATCGGTGTTCATGCAATTATATATTATATACATATATAATATATATTATGTATGTGAAATAAATAAATGTATATTATGTAAATGCAGATGTTCAACAACAAACAAATCCAAAACCGATAAATTTAGATCAATTAATAGGGACTTACTTCGGATTCAGACTCATAGTAGATTAAGTTCTTGGTCGTCAATACAAACCATCTCTGTTTGTAGTTAATGGGCATAAATCTTTTTTTGTTCTGCGACCGTTTCACCATCAGACCTTGTTTGATGATGTCACAGTCATCTAATTCATCTTTGCCAGCCATCATTGTGTATCTAACAACACACCAAAACCATATAAAAATCCTAATAAGTTTATAAAAATTAAAAAAATTCAAGAACCTGTTTAGACACCCAAAGATTGTAATCAAAATAATATAATATGCACAGATCATAAATGGAAAATAATATAAATAGGTATAGAAATGCATTTTGATTTGGCCACTTCTACACTATTCAGGTGCTTTAAATGTGCTTGGAATGTTATATAAATTAAAAACGTACTTCACACAGAACAAAAGTTAATTATTTTATCATTAGTGTTGCCGATACTTACGAATTTCCGTTATTATTTCAGCCTACGTCTGATACGGGTAGTTGGTCGCGGGTGGTACATCATCTTATTGTGCCGTCCGCGCACGGATTGTCGAGTTTGGCTGCAGCGTTCTGGGTTCGGAAGAAAAATGATATAATAATTGTGAAGGAAAAATAATTAGGAAAAAAAATCAACAGACTAGACGGAAGAGAAGTCTGAAGAGACTGCGGCAGACGTAAGCGGTTGCCTATGCAGGAGGACGGTGTAGTTGGCGACGACGAAGCGAAATTTAAAAAAATAATAATAAAATAAATAAATAATGGAAATAAAACTAAAAAAAAACCGAAAACCAGTTTTCGTATGTATCTTGTATATATAATAATAATAATAATATCTGTTAGTTCCTTAGTGATGAAAGGGTCGGGCGGGGTGAGGACGTCGTGCGTTTGTTCGGTGGTGCTGCTATCACCGCGGCTAACAGGTGACCGCGACTGAAATACTGGTTACCAGGTTGCCACTGGCAATTGGACACTCGTAACCGGAATACCGGATATCCGAGTAGATCATTTGGGCCGCAGCTGATAACGGATCGATCGCCGTTATCACCAATGAATTTCGTGAATCATGATTACCCGTTAACAACAATAACATAAAAATAAATGACAATAAGCCCCATACACGATACACAAACTGAGTGTCGACTCGACTACACGAGTGAGTGAGTGAGTGACTGATTTCAGACTTTCAGAGTTCAGATTTGAGGTGATCCGAGTGCCTCTGCGTAGCGACTGGCAAGTAAGAATCACTAATCGAAATATTTCACTATCGAATAATACTTGACAGAGAACTGAATAATTGTATGCGGTCTTTGCGACTTTTTGTGGCAGTATTATCCGCTAGTCGTACAGGTGCGTAGCGTTCAGATCATATCGCCACCTACAGCAACTTAAAGTTACAACAGTTTTTAGGTAAATCGTAAAAGCAATTTGAATCCAATTTTCTTATTCACACAATCCGAGAATCCCGTTTATACTTAGGTTTTACTGTGGGGAGTCACATTTTTTTTAGTACTGTACAGAGTTCTGCAGAAGACCTTAGATAATCGAGAGTTAACTATACTTCTAAAACAAACAATATTCCATTTTATAAATTTATAAAGTATAACATTTTTGTAAAACTGTTATTACATCCCATTTCAATTAACCTTATGTTATAAATATGTCAAAAAAATTTATTTGAGAATTTATATTTTAAGTACATCGTTTAGTAATGGCAAATAACCAAGAAGCAATGCAAGTCTGTTCCTTGCCTTTACCACCCGTGCAATACTTTCAAAATTATTCAGATGAAAACATTAGACGAGGTCGAGCTTCTAAGCCGCCACCAATAATTCAAGAAACTTACACAATGTTTGGAAACCCATATAATGCTGAAGATAGTATAATAAGACCTTTGGAAAGTCAGGTATGTTGTGTTAGTAAAATCATAATTTAGGATTAAGGGATCGGAGTTGATGAATTTTGCATTTTTTTTTTTTAGAACTTTTAAGATGATACTTTCTTAGCTGAAATTGTGTTTCAATAGCATGCAAATCTAATTAACTAATCTATAATTAATTTTTTTTCATTGTATGTCATTTTTTGACATTTTTACTCATTTCCCACCAGTTTAAAGAAACTTAGCTTCAAGCAAGTTTTTTCCTGATGACTTAAGTGCTAAAAGTTTTGCTAATTTCTAATTTGATCCAATCACTTTTGTGTACGTGAAGAGAAGTTTTTCAAAATAGAAATATTTACAAACTGATAATGTTCGTTCATTTAATTTTTACTTTAAATATGCTCTAATTAGTACAGTACAATAATTTTGAGTAACTTGTACTTTACAAAAAAAAAAAATTATTTTTATTAATCTTAAATCAATATTTGTAATTTTTATGTTATATTTACATTTTTTAGGTCATTATTTAATTGTTTTAAGGTAATCAACTCCCGAGCCCTATTTATGATTATTATAATATTATTTGTTATTACCATGGTATTATTGTGTTTTGGTTGATTGAAATTGAATAATTACAATAGAAACAGTATAAATATATAATATATTTGCATATTATACAAAAATAACCCTAATTTAAAATATATGATTTTAGGGTTTTAAGCGTCTATACCCTCAACATTTTGATAGACGACGTGAATTACGAAAACTTAACCATTCGTTATTGGTTAACTTTCTCGACTTATTGGATTTGTTGATCCAATGCCCTGACTCTCCTAGACGAGCTGAAAAAGTTGACGACATAAGTCTACTGTTTATACACATACACCATTTATTAAATGAGTTTCGTCCTCACCAAGCACGGGAAACAGTCCGTGTCATGTTAGACTTGCAGAGGAGACAAAGAAATGAAACCACAATACGATTGCAAAAACATATTGATAAAGTAAAATTCTAGATTCCTGGTGTTTATAATATTGATAATAATTGTGAACTTGATATTTCTTAGGTTAGCGATATTTTACAACAAACATTAGAAAACTTGCCAGACACAGAACTTGATTCTAAGCTCATGGTGGATACATCCAAAATTGATCGTTTAGAACAGAAAAATGCCGATGAACCTAGAGTTGACAAATGTGTACCTAAAGATAAATTGATGTGTCATCTTATTGATACAATGAATAACAACTAAAAATTAGACAGTTTATTTATCTTTTGTTATTGTTTTATATATTTATACTTAAAATATTTTAAACTAACAATATATTTGTCATTCTTTTACACTTGGACCACTTATGTCCATATATTATACATTACCTTTGTGTATACTCAAATTTGAAACACAATGAATAATTTAATATACCTTTTTTTTTGTATTGATAATAATTGTTTAATAATTGATAACAGTACTGCTAAAATATCAAATCATGTTTTTCAACTATATAATTAATTTTTCTAAAATAATTATTTAATAATGAATTTACGTAGATTTTAGTTTTACATTTATTTTTTCTTATAAATTAAAGTGAATAAATTTTGTTATGGTATTTTTTGTGACTAGTATTTTTTATCCTCATTACAGTATGTAGTTTTATCAATACATTTTAAATAGTACTTATATAGTTGTATCCTATTATTTAGCCATGGTTACATCCATCAGGATATTGTTTTTTTTTAAATTGATTTGTTTCCATTGTGGAACCATATTATATTTTAGAAAATATGATAACGAAAAACCATAGTGTTAGAAGACTGCCCGCAAAACAATATCTTATCAATAAATACCTTACATTGGTTTGTTATGTTGCAAAATATACAATTTTATTAACAAGGAAGAAACTTTTGGTCTTAAAATTATAGAACAATTTTGGTTAGGTGATATATCAATAAAAACTAAACATCACAATTTTAATATACATTGCGGGGAGCTTACACACTATTGCAGTCATCAATCTTCATACTAATTTAATATTAAATATGAAATAGAATCATAAGACCACTTATCTTGAAGAAAACAGAAGCATATAGTTATATTTTTCGCAAAATGTTGATGGTGGTGAGGAGGAGGGGTTGCAACACCTTAGATACCCTCCTTCATGCTACCCCATTGAAAACAATCTAATACATAGAAAAAACTTCTAAATAAGCGTATGCAACAGAAAAAACAGTCGGTCATACCAACACCTGCACATAAGACATTAATTATACACCAATATATTACTGTTAACAAATCTCTAGTGACAAAAATTTTAATTTTACTTATTAATATTTACTCTATGCTATAATTATTGAATTATAAAAATAAATACAATAACAAACAATACACAATGCAATAGATTATATTATAAGAGATTAAATAAAAGTACACAACATTTAATTAGTATCAATAAACATTTAACATTTATCATATATAATTACTTGTAATAAATATATACTGAAATGTATTGTATGGTTTCAATATAGTTCTACAGCTTCAATCAAGTATAATTACTTTATATTATGAATCAATAAGTAAGAGAAGACGAATATATCCATAAATTGGTGATCTCTCATTATGTCGTTTACCGTTAAAATAATAAAAATAAATGTCTGAAGTGGTTTTAAATAATAATGATGCAGTTATCCCAGTTATAGTTGAACATATCACAATAGTATACCACATAATATATTCATATTTTTAAGTTAAGTAGTATACAAAATGGCAGCAGACCGTGTATTCAGATGGTCAATAAATTATTTATAAACAGACATTGAATATACTAAATATAATTCTGATTATGGTCGTGACTGTTTGAAGTTGATTCATCAAATATTAAAAATAAAGGGTTGCAGCTGTTGTAGATAGAAACAATCAGAAATTCAACAAATAACATTAGAAATAGTTACTGTTTTATTACATACAAAAGTTGTCACACATTTAATATAAAAAAAATTAATATAACTACTGCCACTTATAAAAAGTTATGAATATACTATATTATATTATAAGTTCATTGACAATTATTTCAAGTCTTTGCAGTTTTTTTGTTTGTTTTCAAAAATATACTTTTTTTAAATATTTAAATTATGATGAAAATATACTTTCAAATTAAGTAAGAACCAATTTTATTATTTGTCCAAAACTGTATTTGAATCTTAAGAATTAATCTAGAAAGTTACAAGGTGGCTAAGCTTAGTGAATTTACAAAATAATTGGTCAGAAAAAAATTGAATATGTACATAGTTCAATAATACTAAATCATATTATATAATTAGCACTAATACTTAAAAATAAATGAAAAATATTAACATTTAACAATTAAATCAGTAATGTACTTATTATATGAAAAGTACTAAGAACACAGCGTGAAAAAAAATGTTAATGAATTAAAACGTAATTTTTATTAGTATGGTCTCCATGAACGACGATTGGCATTGTTTGTATCAAATGATCTTTTAGCGTTCCAACCAGTATTACTACCACCACGACGATTATTATCTAAAATGAAAATTTTTTGATTTGAAAAAATGTTTATCACAGTTAATTAGTCATGTGTAAGTGGTATAGTTACTATTTGTATTATTTGAGAATTTGGCACTAAATTTATCCTTTGGAGGCTGATATAGTTGTTGGCTATTATTGCTGCCATCGATCCGTTTAGATTTTCCATCCACTGTAATAGGTTCATGTTTTTTACCCTCCTGAATGATTTGAGCCTGACAATAAAAATGATTTATATTTCTTTTTTTATATTTTTTATACTTTTAAGTCTAAATCAAGAATTGCTTACAAGTTTGGACTTAGTCGCACCACCAAGCCAGGACAGGTTGACAGTTGCTTTAAATCTAGGAGGTATATTGAATAACTCTTTTATTAACGTATTTATGTTACAAGCTAATTTCAACCCTTCTAATTTTTTTTCAACAGTTGGATCATTTTTTACGTCTTCTTCTCCCTTTTCTTTCAAGTCTTGCCTGACAACTTTCACAAATGTTTGAGTACATGTTCCAACGTACAATAACCTAAAAATAACAATAACACAATTAAATTTAAAGTAAACTAATAATTACATTTTATTGTTTATTTTACTTTTTTTTAAAATCTTTCTGTCGTTCAGGGTCTTTGCTCAAAAAATCTGGACACTGTTTTCCAAGTTTATGAAAAGTATACAAAAGTGCTTCAACACGATGTAAATCCATATCTTCAACTTTTTTATTGGAATCATTCTCAGGAACGGTAACTAAATCCTAAAATTGGGTATTCACATTAAGTTTAAATATTGTACTCAAGGTTATAAATATTAATTACAGTTTTTATTTCCCTTAATAGCAACTGAATATACTTATACTTTTTCTATTAATAGGTTTTTGAGTCAATTTTTTTGCTTAAGAAATTGGAATGGATATTTAAAAACTTATTATTAAACAAAATATTTATGCAACCTACATTGTTTAGTGCGAATTTGAGTTTTCCTTGCAAAATATTATATGTTCGTTGTTGAATAAATATATTTATGCTAGGATTCTATTCATTAGGAAAATAAAGTCCAAACTCTATACTAAACCAAATAACTGATATGTATATCAGACATTACATCAACAAGTTCAAGACTGATCTAGGATATTATGTGTTAAATGTATATAATTTATGGCAAAACTTTCAAAATAATTGGCTCAGGGCTTAGAAATTGTTCCAAAAATGTTGTTTTAAAATTACATAATTTGTCAAACAAAATATTTTGAAAGAAGCTGAAACTTTTTAAAATAATGAATTTGGACCAGCCTGTATATTATTTTAAACATGCATGAGGTATTATAGATATTTAAGGTTCTTCTATAAACAAATTTGACAATACCTTAATGAACTATTTAAACAATTTCAACTACTTACTAATAGAGCTTGATACACTTGTCCAACTACTGCTTCAGGATTCATCAGTTTACCACAATATGGTACTGATTCTGCTAATGACTTTAAAATAATAAACTGTTTATCGTTATCTTTTATAAGGGTATAGCGATTCAATAATTCACATATATACACAATAAACTTAGTAGATTCCACATGAGCCTGAAATAAAATTATAGTTATGGTTATTCATTCAACTAAAATTTGAACTTTATAGCAAACATTTACCGAAAAAAATGGAATGGAATAATCCAAACAAGTTATGAACCGATTTACTTGATCTAAATCTTTAGGATTAAAAAACTGATCAAGTTCAGCTGTGCTTGCTAAAAGTTCAACAAGTTCTTTTTGTCCCTCTGGTGTATTTATTAGATGAGTCGATGATAAGATAGTCATAAGTGTTTCAAATTCTTCACAAGTTATATTTTGCATAACTTTTTTGCATTCTGCTATTATTAAATCTTCTACATCTTTTTTAATTATTTCTTTACCCAATGCCATTACTTTGTTCAATATAAATTTCATAGAACGTTCCCTTACTATTTCTTCATTTGATTGCATTTGACTAAATATTCCAGTTAAGGCACCTTAATAGATTGAAAAACAAGTAAACACATAGATCATAGATTGTTCATATTGTATGAAAATATTTACCTTTAGCATCAATTTTAAAGAGCGATAATAATGAATTCTGGGCTACAAGTAATTCTTGAGGGTCATCGGCCTGAAGTAACTGAGCTAGTATATCTGCTATTTTAGTCAGGTATTCTTTAGCTTCTTTACACAATACTGGTAAATCTTTAATTGCTTGTTTTCGTATCTAAGTACATATGTGGACATCAAATATTGATTATTGACTAAATATTATACTGTATGAATATACATATATATACACAAATAGATTGGCCATTTACTTACACAAATATCTTCATCTTCACAAAGATCAAGCTGAGCCTCTAATGCTTGAGCAGCAAGGTTTGGAAAATATTTAAAAAATCTGGTTATAAACTGAGATGCAAGTCTCTTTTCTTTTGTTGATCCTTTGACTGCTGATAATATTTCCAAATACTCGGGTTCTTTCTATAAAATATTTAAACACCTAATTACAAGAAGTTAATGGATAGTTTACTCATACAAAATATTACACCTAGGTAATGTAAGCAACTATGTACCATTTCTTTTTTTTTACTGCAACCTATGAATATATTGTTACTTATTTCTTTAAATAACTTATCAGAGTACACCCCTAGAATCTGTTTTAATAATTTTATAATTGATATATTTAGATTACTTAGTTAGTGCAGTAAATATGTGGTGGGTATCGTAAAATGATCTTATGAACAACAATCTAAGAAGCTATAGGTAATGTAATGATATTTCAACAAAACAATGTTTATGAAATAAAGAACCTAACTAAATCCATTTTTTTTAATATTTGATAGAATGATATTTTTATTTTTTGCATCTAATTTAATATAGATAGCTTGATAAATAAGAAAAATTATTCTTATTGATAGGTATAAAATTATAACTATATTTTATGTTTTTTTTTAAATTAATGAAATTTAAATAATAATTAGAAAAGAAATGATAATGAATAAGTAAGAATAATTTGTATTATCTTAAACTTCAAGTACCAAACCTATTAGTATAACCTATTATTTATGAAGGTTAGTTCCTACTTTCATAGCATAGTTATTATAATGTAGAGTCACATAGAAACAAGAACATTAAATATAAAATGAGAATAAAAGAATAGAATTTTGAAACAGAGAGGGTAAAAGGAAAATGTTTGTAGCACACAAAGAAATGTTATAGTTTGACTGCCCTCTAAACCAGAGAGGATAAGCCAAAGAACTGAAGTAGGTATTGGAATGCAGTTGTGTGGCTGATGGTAAATTTTGAGTATGAAAACAGCAATACTTAAGAACCCTTAGGTACACATACTCGAACACATACTATAGGTACATTATATTGATTCAAACCTACAGTATACTGTATAGGGAGTGCATATTTGCATTAAATTCTAGAATAAGTCAAAGAACAAACAAAAGCGACTTTTTATATTCAAGTGTTTTTCAAGTATAAATTTAAACATTTAAAAAAATGTATCAACAGCAAATCATGCTAACCTTTATGTTGACTATTTTACAACAATTTAAAATCACATTTAAATTTAAGTAAACAATTTTACTAAGACAACCATTGTATTAATGAACCAACATAACCATGTTAGACATTCTATACAACAAACTTTTAAGCAACTTTATGAGAAAAAAAATATTACTGAATCAAATAATTTTTGGTTTTAAAAAAAAAATTCTTATACCTAATATTCTCAATTGGGTCAGGTTAAATACTAATATAATAAATAAATTAGTTACAATCTTTCGACTAAAAATAATTTATCTCTAAAATCTTTGGAGCGCAAATACCGGCAAATACGAATGTGACAAAACTTACTTCGGCAATATTTTCCTTTGCGTCGGCTAGTATACCAAAGTATTTGTACATTTTCTGGATATTGTCTTCGGCCTCCATTTTCCTACTGTGCGAGTGATTCCTGTTGACAGACGGTTAACGGATGAAGCGATAATAACTATTATAAAAACGTCTTTAAAGTGACGAATAATGACAGTCGGCAGATACGAATTCTTAACAGCCAAATAAGTTAACGAGGAGCATTAGTGCGGACTGCGGACAGCGGGTGGGTTTAGTGAATCAAGATTCGAGAATTCGGAATTTCAGAATGATAATCCGCGATTTCGTATAGTTTCGTATGTAAATAATAATTATCAAAAAGGACGGCGTTCCGGTACGAGTGGTATGTGGTATGGGGTAGCCACAACGTGTTTAGGTTACCTACCAGTGTCGTAAACAAGCGAAACAAAAAATTATATTATATTTTTTACTATTTAGTACGAAGCGCGGGGTCCCTTCACTACAGAAAATATCATGATTTATCGTTGCCTCGTTGGATATTTTATCATCATCCGAGATTTAATAAACTATAATATTATATTGTTATAATAATTATTCTGAGTTTATTTATTACAAGTGGATCGACATCCGCAGACAATGGACATGTTGGTGGATCCAAAATTCTAAAACGATCGTTTTGATACAATACATTACATTATTGTGCTTTGTTCATTTGTGTTTTCGTTTCAAACTCAATGTTGTTGTTGTGGCAGCAATGTGTTGATTAAACAGTAAACACCGTTTTATCACGGTATGGCGTATACGGTCGTTCTACTGAGAAACCAAGCTTAGACTCGCTGAAGTTAATAGCTACTGCTTACTGCCTAGAGGCAAAAGTTTTGAACCATCGATCTGCCCAATCTGGGTAATGAATGTTCGAATTTGGATTTATTTCTTTAAGACCATCAGTAATTACAACATTCCTGAGAACAACGGCAACGTTGGTTTTTGAGTTTTCCTGGTAAGTTTAAATGTCATCGTTTTGCAATTATTGTAACCGGCACTGGCCATACGTTAGTAAGTTACAACCCATAACTTGATTTACATGTTTGATTTTGATAGGTGCTCAAATGCTTTCACGTGTAACGAATCACGTATTTTTAAATTCTGTAATTAAATATAATAATTTCGTACATGCGAGTGGGACATAACTACCTACCTATATAAGATTAGGGCATCTAACTATAATTTTCTAATGTCAACATTGGTATCCATGAACTCATTGTATGAATAAACACTTATACACTTGAACCTACTGACGAGGAAAACAGTAAACAAATTGTAAGGTTCACTAAATAATATGTATCAAAATCAACTTAAAATAAGAACAACACATTTTGTTTAGCTTCACCAGTCACTTGACATACCAATATATTATATCCTATATTAAAAGAGTTTTTGTCAAAAAATCTTGTTTGATTATTATTAGATCACTACATGAGAACATAACAATAGATACATGGTATACCTACCCATGTAGTTCTAACTTCTGACATTGAAAATCGTAGTAATTGTTTTGTTTATAATTTATTGACTAGTAACTAATAAATAAAAATGATGATTAATTATTAATCAAAATATACCTATTATAAGATATAATCATTATTTAAAAATGTAAAATACAATATATTATATTATTGTCACACAGAGATTTTGTAATTAAATTACAAAAATGGATTACCAAAATCGTCCTGGCGGTAAAACTGGAGGTGGTGGCGTTGCATCATGGACTGAGACTAATAAGGATAGACGTGAACGTCTTAGACAATTGGCTTTGGAAACTATTGACCTACAGAAAGATCCTTATTTTATGAAAAATCATTTAGGTAATTGTTATAATTACATTAAGTAAATAAATAAATAATATTTAATAATGTACAAATTTCCTCAGGGTCCTATGAATGTAAACTTTGTCTGACTCTTCATAATAACGAGGGAAGTTATTTGGCCCATACACAAGGTAAAAAACATCAAGCAAATTTAGCACGCCGAGCAGCTAAAGAAGCTAAAGATGCTCCACAACAACCAGCTCCTGAAAAACCAAGGGTAGAAACTAAAAAGTTTGTTAAGATTGGACGACCTGGGTATCGAGTTACAAAACAAAAGGACCCAGAAACGGGCCAACAGAGTTTACTTTTTCAAATCGATTATCCTGGTTTGTAATTTGTTTTATTTGCTATGTTATTTTTAGTTTGAATACATGGTGATTTAATTTTTATTGTATTATCTATGTTTAGAAATTACTGATAATGTACGACCACGTCATCGTTTTATGTCTGCATATGAACAAAGAATTGAGCCACCAGACAGGAAATGGCAGTATTTGTTGTTTGCTGCAGAACCTTACGAGACAATTTCTTTTAAAGTACCAAGTCGTGAAGTGGATAAATCTGAAATGAAGTTTTGGGCTCATTGGAATACCCAAGCAAAACAATTTTATTTACAATTTGCTTACAAAGTTGAACAAATGAAGCCACCACCTCCAATGAAACCTCCTCCACCTTCTTTACCACCTCCACCACAACACAACATGATGCATCAACCTGGTTCGAATATGATGTCTCATATGTTCCCTCCTCCGCCTATGTATAATCCTGGACCACCTCAAATGATGAATAATATGATACCTCCACCGCCTCAATTGATGGGTTAATAACTTTATGGAAGTAAATAATTGTACTGTTATAGTTTTAAATTTTTTTTTGTCATAATCTAAAAGACCATAAATATTTTTCTTAACTATAAAACGTACTTCAAAATAAATTTAAATTTTAAATTTTATTTAAATCAATTTTTTAGGGTATGTTCAATAAAAGTTATTGGAGTATACAAAATAAAACTGTGCATATATTTTTTACCTGTAACACCTATAATTATTATTTGACTGTAGCCTTATTCTGATTATTCTAACATTTAACTAGTTGATTGTTTAATATTCCCGTGTATCTACAGACAACAAAAATATGCCAAAGTCGTTTGCTATTTGTAGACTTATTTAATTTTAAATTTAAGCTGTATATGTTTTAAAATATTTTACATTATAGTTATGCTAAAAATATAGAACATTAAACATTAAATATGAGATAAAAAAAAGTAACTGATAAGAACTTGCAATGTTATCAAATTTGGAACCAAGAGAGTTGGGAAATTTGTGTCTTAAATTGTGGCCCTCCAGCCATTAGATCAACAGGAGGGTCACAGCTGTGAGGAGCCCATTCTTTTATCAGCTTAAAATTTTAATAGATGGTTATTCATATTTTAATTAGTGAAAAATGTATTACCATTTTTATTATACATAAATCAAATCAAATTATTTTGAGTGTCTATTATAGACACAAAAAAATATAATAATAATATTACACCTCCAGCAGACTTAATCCTGATAGAGCTGTCAGTCTCTGTCATCAGTAAAGCTGAAGCTAAGACTATGTATTTGCATTTCTTTTTCTTTGAGTCCAAATCGATTAACTGTCAGTTATAATAGTGGGGTATCAATATTTTTTTTGGGTAGTGGTTAAAAAAAATTGTTTAGAAATATTAGGTATCTGAAAATGATTTATTAATGCAAATTTTGTTATTATTTAACAATGTTTAGCAAGGTTACAACCCCCTAACCACTCCTGGATACCCCACTGGTCAGAAATATCCATGATTTAGATTATTCTAGTTTAAATAACACAAATTTATTTTTACATGTTTTAAACATAATTATATTATTTGATTTTTAAAAATCTTATGAATTTTAAATATTTATTTATTGAATGTCTATAATTGTTAGGTTATCGGTTGTTTTTCGAATTGTCAAAAATTATCTAATTTTATCTTTGTCAGATGACAGATAGAATTATCTATACATTATTTTTGTTTTTCATTAGTACGAATATTTTTAGTCAGAAAGCTGCGTAAATGGGTCACTAGACATACACTACTGAGGTATTTCGATAAGATTAAACTAATAGCGTTTTTTCAAAATATGACTGCAGTACTGCGCTACTTTACTGGTGTAGATATTTTATGTATCTTAAATTTATTATGGAATTTATTTTTATTTCGCAACCTGCATATAGTGTGGTTTTCGGTTTTGTTATGTTTGATATTTGACGTGAGTGTACTGTCAGTTTCTTGCACTTTGAGGTGATAAACGCCCGAGCTCCTCGTGAGTTGTGACGGCGCGTCTTTTTTTTTCGATCCCTAAATTAAATTTCCTTGTTAATATTTTCTGGTCATTGACCGGTGTCCTTTGATCCTAATCATCAAATTTTAATCCAATTGAATGTACTATATCATACATTCAGTGACTTTTAAGTTTTAATCTTTATTAAACCACTGTAGGGTTAAACCCTGTTTAAAGGGAGATACCACCTACCCACCCACCCAAGCCGGAATAAGGGAGGGGGTCAACCTCTTTTCAAAAGTTCTGTGGTATTTACCCCACTTGCAATACGTGTTTGATGCCACTGAAATACTGAATACATATTATATAATATAATATAATAAGTTCTATAAACGTGTATTTTATTATTTCCCTACGGGTAGTGTGAGTGTGTAATTAAAATATAAATAACAATGAGCCAAATAAAGCAGAAATTTTATATTTTTTATATTCAACTAGTGAAGACGGTAATGAGGACTTTGTCGAATCAATTTTTAATAGACCTTTAAAAAATATTTAACCAATAACAAATAATTATATAATATATGTTGTACACAATTATATTGAAAAAATATGGGGTAGTCAATAAATAATATACCTATCAATGAATCACAGAAAAAAGTCAGACTTCTCATCCTAAATCTACTGTGCTAATTTTATTGAAATCCCCTCTCCACAATCATTATACATTTAAAATGCTGACAGTGAAAATGAATGATATGCACTTATGCCTGTTATAAATATACAATTAAGAATAGAAAACAAATAATTATTCAACAAAGTAAAATATACTCATTTTACTATCAGAAGTCATGATCACTCATGGATACGGTGAACGCTTATTATAGTTCGTTGCTAATGGTAGTTGCGCTGCAGTAACAAGGTTAATAGTAGGTTCCTAACACCATGGCTAAATAACTATTAATTAATATTTAGCTATACCTAATACTAATAAAAAAAGTATAAATATAAACTAGATTGCAGTCAGGGTTTAAAGTGGGAAAAAATTCCAGAGGGGATTAATGTCTCCATATAATTTTAAGCGTTCCATAATATGTAATCGTATGTATAATGTCTAATACTCTAATGTATACTAATATACAATCATAATTCGTTAACGGCCATAACGGGTACACTTATTAACCACCATCAGAGGTAGGGGGACTGAGTACTCCTGCGTCCCCCCCCCCACTTTAACCCCTGATTGGAGTATTATAATATCTGTTACAAAAAAATGTAAGCTCAAATATTTCCATCAAAAAAGTAATACAAAGACACGAGTTAGTTTCCACAAATCACAATAAACCGTAGGTATTCGAAATGTTTAGCTAAACACATCTATATGCGCATATTTGCACAAACCCATCACAAAATAGGTACCTAGCCACCTAGGTGTGTAATAAACTCGACAAACCCAGCCACATAGGCTGCTCGGAAGCCGTAATATTATGTCGATACAAATCTGACGTTCTTTATGGAGTTTTCCGATGTTGGCTTTCGCGTTTCCTAAATTACGCCGTTCCGCATTATGATACATTTTTTAAATTATTAATGTGTTGTATTACAGACCAGTGATTCTCAACCTTGTGGGCCACGGCCACCAATACATACACCATAAACATTTTAATGCAATATTTAATCATAACAAAACGATAGCTAAAGTATTTTTAGTTTACATTATGGGGTTGTAATAACTGTTTGATGATTGTGGCCTCAAAAAGGTCGAGACCGCGGCTGGTGTAGAAGATAAAAAATAATTATTTTCAATTTTGGTAGATATTTTAGTGAGACATCGCTTTTGAAATACAAATTTCGGATAATAATCTTAAAACTGAATTCAAATACTATAAGGTTTCAAGGTTCTTTAAAATAAATATGATGTATGTATATGTAATGATTTTTCATTTGTTTTTATTTTAGCGAAATTATTAAATTTGTAGACGTTAAAAATTCTGAACTGTGGAAACATTTGGAACTCGATTATGTCGAAAAAGGTAGGTATTAATCTATTTATTAAAATTTATAAATATAATATTATATCAACATTATTTGTACTATTATACTATTATTATATATTGTACAGATTGCCACACTGATTATTTTCATCACATTACACAATGAAATTATAATATTAATGTTTAATTATTTGTCATTTTTAAAACCCGTAGTAATAATATTACGTCATAATAATATACGTGGTCTATTATGGACTATTATAATATTTTCAAATACTTTGATTTTTTAAACCATTTAAGAGGTGTCTTGTAGCGATTTTTTCAAATGAGAACTTCCTTGTTATCCAGATCATTTTTTTGAAAACCAAAATTTGAACAAGTAGGTAGGTAGTTCACTAACTGTTCAACTGTAAATACTAAAGATAATAAAAAAAAAAATAAAAAAAATAAAAAACGGTCTTACAAAAATGTATAGTAGATGTACACGTGCCTTGTGTTTAATATTTCAATCTAGTGTTAATTCTATAATTTGTCTAATTATAAAATGTTGAATGTTGATACATCGAATTTTACTATACTTAGGTAATTTTCAAATTATTGTGGCTTCCATATTTTCCAAACATAATAACTTAGTATACCTAATGGACCTATAATAAATTATCCTTAGTAAAAACAAAGTTAAATTACTCAAAAAACTATTAGTCTGAATTAGATAGATAGAAATTTTGAAAAAAGTTATTAGCTTAACAATTTATTATTAACAGGAGAGTAGGGAGATTCTCATTTCAATAAAATGAGCTTGTACTACCACAAGGATACAATGACGCTGTTCTTAAATTATATAATAAATCGAAGTATCTATTTGAAAATATGTTCCTTAAGATATACAAAGTGATTCATCAAACATGCTCGCTCCCTTTTTTCTTCAATAATGCAGTTATTCAATATTTGAGTTTTAAATTTTTAAATATACTTTAAGTCCATATTTTAAAATAATTGAGATTTTTTTATGCTACTTAAGGAGTGTCTTGTAGGTACAAAGTTGTGTTTCTATAATGAGAACACCACTTTTCAACTATAAATTATGCAGTAGATAATTTTTCTGAAATGTTTGAAGTACAAAATCAAAATTCGTAAGATCAATAGGTATTTTCGTACATTTAAAAATATTGTTTTGATAAATAATCCATTATTAAAGGAAATATTGGGATGAAGATAATTGATCCCCTTGCAGTTGTACATTTCAAGCAATTATATCGTTCTGTAAAATCTACTTTATTTATCTTCTTGTCTGATAACACTTCTAATTACATATTTTGCTTACTGCACGCAACACGGAGACATAAATACATTTTTTTAGTAGATATACGTTTCTAATGGAAAAATCTATTATCAGAGTTAATTTAATGCACGTAATCCGCGTTATAGACTATTATTATCTTATTGTTTTTATTTTATTCGTCTGAAAATTTCACCATATTTATAAAAATACAATGAAAATACAAAATTGTATAAAAGAGAGAACTGCCTTTATGTAGGTATAGGTAAGTTAATATCTTCCTTAGTTAATTTTAAACAATACCTATACACACACCCATGCAGTACACCTTTATGAACGAAAGCATACAAGAACAACAATTAACAACAAATTACAAACCACTAATATGACGTAATTAATAGTAAAATGTCTTGTTAATTAAGGTTTGTCGGAAGTAATAAATATAGATACCTACCTTCACAATTCGCAAAATTCTCAATAACAGAATAGGTTGAATTAAATTAATCAAGTATCAATTTATGTCTTAATATAAATATATAATAATTAATGTTATGTGTATCTATAAATAAAACTAAGTAGGTATATTATCATAAAACTGTAAAACAATATTGTAAGAGAACATGTAGATAATGATGAATAATATAATATTTATAGCCTATAGGTTACCTACCTAATTATTTTTTTTTTTAATTTATTAATTTAATTGTTCATTGACTGCTGTATCAACATAGGTAATTAAGTTGATGTTTTTAATGTAACTTAAAATGCAAATAAGGTGGCATAGTAACCACTCTGACGAGTCTGATGTACGACTAGTGTCGAGTGTTCCTCGAAAATTTGTCATCGAGTAATGTGTATGTAGATCTCAGGCGACTCAGTAATGACTAATGGATGTGGTCAGATTTGATTATTTGAATTCAATGATAAATCTGAATTATGGCATACAATAAACGATTGTAAGTCAGTCGAATTATATTTCATGTCTTTATGATGTACTAATGCTGTATTACCCGGCGTTATCCAGATTCCGGGGTCCGGGGATGTATATGTATAGTTAATCCGAGACGTCAATCCTCCTACGACGATGGGTGACTATTTTCTTATGGAACCAATTACAACTTACAAGCAGAAGTATACGAATAGGTATGCTGTTATGTATTTAATATTTTTAATAGTGGGTAAGCCACCCTAAAATGACTGGTTCAATTTATTTTCTAATATCTATAAACATTCCTTGAATCGTCAAAATCAGTCTAGTATTTTTTGATTCATTAGCCTTGTCAATATACTTACTGCCTTTTATATTATATTATCTGCATTTTATATAGATAAATGCCATATGGCCATATTTGCTTTTGTGTGTATTTTAACCGTTGCTTCTATTTTAATAGTCTCTATGAAGACGAGCATATGAGACATTTAGATATAACATGACTTATAATAAATAATAATATCTGTATTAGCTTACTATCTATTATAGTCGACCCACCTATCGTTTCCGTTTTGCTTCAGTTGAAATGCTTTCTCAATAATTGTTTTTAGTCAAAATCCGTCAGTTTATTTTTAGTATACATACAAACATTTTATCTACCCATACATATAGGTAGTATCTATATAATATATTATATAAGCAAAAATGTATTTCATTTTTATAAGTTGAAACCAAATTCATGGTTGGTTAATGGTTAATAATAATATAATATAGTACCATGACACATACCTATTGTCATAATGGATATACAGTTTCGTGTGTAAAGTTACGAGGTAAGAATATTATACGATAACCATAATTAATTATTATATGAAGGTTTGTACCTAGTATTAGTACCTTAGAACACAGGTTCTTAACCTTTTCTGAGTCGTGGACCCATTTGAAGCATAAATTAAAATCACAGACCACAAAAAAAAAAATCTCGTAAAAATAACAAATCAATATTCTTTATAAGTTTTTGTTAAAACCAAGTGCCCAACACATAAATATTACTGACTATTTTAATACCTTTTTATATTAAATATTAGTTTTCCGGAATAATAATTTTTTAATCGATGAATGCATCAAATTTTTATCTCTCATCCTTTTTTCCAAAAAATTGGTTTTATAGGCACCTACTGAAAAAAACACCGTTACCAGTATTACTCCTACAGTCGGCGCTCATTTATTGAATACCAAATATTTACGACTTTAACATAGACATTTGAAATTTTAGATGAAATATCTAACCGAGTGTGTAATAATAATCATAAACCCATGTAATTTGTATCAACAAAAAACGACATATTATAGTGATATTGTACTCATTTAATTTTTATTAAAAAGTTGTCTGCCCTAACCATTTTATCGAATTTGTCACAAACGCCTTGAATACCAACCATATGTTCACTCGGCTAGTAGTTGTATGAACTTGGGCTGAGTATCACATATGATATTCACTTTCATTAGACATTTGAAATTTTTTTTTGACATTTGAAATTTCCTAGATATAAATAAATCAATAATCTCAAACAATTTTGAGTATTATTTTTATAATATTTAAGACGAAATGGGTAAGTATAAGTAAAATGATAAAATATATAGTCATTTTTAATGAAGTGTTTTTCCAAAAGTATGTTGGTAAACAAACAAATAATAATATTTTAACATTTACCTAATGTTTAATTCATTATACTTTAATGAGTATCAGAGTGTGTATAACTGACGTACATGTGTCTATGACATTATGTTTCCCGTACGAAAATAAATGAGCAACAATAATATTTTACAACATAATTATTAGTGAACTATTCTATTATTAACCAATTTTTAATCTGATATTGTGCAACTAATCTTGAGCAGGAATCTATAGGTAAGATTAGGAAAGAAATCTGATTTTTTTAAGAACAGTAAGTTATATTATATACTAATATAATTATTATTTTAATTATGTTAATGATTACAGAATTCCTAAAGACATTTTTACTGTTTAGCCTTATTTTATCTCTAACGTATCAGCAAAACGACAGTGTTTGTGAACATTTGTATGAAAACTACTTGAGATCGACTTCCAACTATTTACGATTTGTTTGATTTGAGAAACTAAAAAACAAATAATATGTACAATTAAAAGTTAATTTTAATAATACCAATAAATATCAAGATTAAATCACATAAGCTAAAATGGTTTTAAAAAAAATCTTATTGTGCCTCTTAATTTATTAGTGGATTAAGTAATTGGTGTAACGACTTGCCCCCAAATACTGAACAAAGTATATTTTATATGGTATCTAATGTAATTTTTTTTTCTAGTAATTAATAATTTGGAACAATATTGAGAAAACCAATAGGATGAAGGCTTCAAAAGCAGATATGAATGCTGCAGCGGAAGAAGTGATTTCCAGTTTTTTATCAGAAAAGCAGTATATAATTATTGCAACTTTATGTCCCTTCATAGGTTTATAAAAAATGTAAAGATAAACACAAAAGGGTGGCCCACAATTAGGTATTAAAATTGAGCGTGTAAAACCACTGCAGATATTTTCTGAAGACCGACAAGAACAAGAATTGGCTGAGTATTTGAAACAATTAGCTAAAATATTGTTTATGGTCTTTCTAGAATGGATACTAAATGATTAGCATAATATTAAGGTTATTCAAAAGCAAATCATGTTTCTGTGCCTGATAAATGGCGTACAATAAATGAGAAAGCATCAATACAGATTGGTTCATCGGGTTTTCAAAAAGGAATCCATCTTTGTCAATTAAGACCCCATAAGCTACTAGCTACAAGATAGATCGGGACGAATGACTAGTATGAATAAACAAAAGTGTTTTATATTTTTTTTTCCAAAAATTTGTCTCAGGCGTATGAGCATTATGTTATGTTTTGTTGCCAAGATACCAGGGATATAGATGAAACAGGAGTTACTACAATGGAAATGCAACTAGATATACCCACGTCCTACATATTATATTAAACGTGACAGAATTCCTATGTTGCGTGTCTCGTGTTTGGATAATATATAGACAGCTCACCATCACTTCTTATTATAGTGCCTCAAGGAATCAAAAACAAATATTTTTACTAATTAATAATAATTTATTTATAATAAGGTGGTTTTGATTTAAAGCTAAAAAACACCAAAGAATATTTTGCTCTGATGTATAATATAGGTTTCGAGTATACCATTCGTCATTGAGCAGATCACTGAAATGAATGTGTTCAATTTTAATTCAAGAGGACGCTGTACAAACAACTTCCTCTTACAAGTGCGTAACAAAGCAAATTTTACCCTCAGGAGATCAGGTTTAACTCAACAAAGAAATGAGTATTTTAAAGTTGTAAATTGTTTGTACATCTTCAAGTATTCATAACTCACTTAAAAAATAAAATATAATAAAAAGCCCATGAGATACTCTAGATAATTATCTTACCTTTACATTTTATAGGTGGTCAATTCATTTTGATTTTTAAGCTTACGGAGCTAAAAGTGATCTTCTGAGCCTAAAAAACTAGTTGGAATTTGTTTATTATGAAAAATATTCTTAATAATCGGAGATATCTCGTAAATGCACTCTATATTTTTTTCACTGACATTTTTGTTAACATCCAAAATCTTCCATTTCCGACGGGGTCTTGCAAATCATTTTTTTTATTAACGAGTGATCACGTGGAATCTGAATTTTAAATTGCAGTATAATGTCACCCCTCTTTTTAGAATTGTCTCCGTAAACTGGCATTCCTTCACCTCGTATTATCTTTTGATATGATGGCCTATCAATAAGTATGACAATAATATCAGTTTTTTTCTTTTATAATATGTATTCTAAATAAAGTTTAATGAAATGTGATGCTCTATAATTGTATAGCTTTAATTTGTATGTAACAGCTATAGATATAGGTAGATAACCATTGTATCCGAAATATTATTGTTAGCAAAAAAAAAAAAGAATAACCGTATTAAATAGTCATTTCTATGATGATTAATACATTATATAATCAAAATCTAACAATATTAGGTGTCATGTATAAGTGTTCATTCCATAAATTCTATTGCACGTAGTATACAACGTCAATTCGTCCTTCGTCACAACTTGTAAAATAAAAACAGATAGGTAAATATTTGTTATATATTAAAACATGATTTTACTAACTATAATTATTATCAAAAATAAAATATTATGCCAACTCACGGGTCTGTCATTAACATATTTTAAATAAGTCAGTTAACTTGAATTTCATTTTAGTAATTGCCGAGAACAAATTCTATCGTTCGTACGTGAGTATTACAATTATAATATTAGTATATAGGCTATAGTGCACGGATTTCTATGTATTTTTATTATATTATAATTATTTTTCAACTCATAATTTATGAATTGTACTTCTAAAAGTTCTACATAATATTTTTAAATCTTAATATTTATTTAGTTTTTTTTTTTAAGTTTTTTTATAGGTTCATAAGAATAACAAATATTGACATATTTATTTAATGTTTTATATATTTTTTAATAACGTTTGATAAAACTTAATTTAATAATGACCCTGTATTTCAATATTTACCAAACTGCTCTGAATCTAAAATTACTATTTTTTTCAATATCCAAAGTTATTAATTATAGTGTAACCTGCTATAGAGATAGTAAATTATTCGCACATCACAACTGATTGTTAAATAATTTGTACTTAGATTTAAATTATTAGGAAATAGATTATGTTAATTTCAATATTAATGATTTATTTTATTTAGAATTATTGAGCATAATAACTCAAACATACATAAAACAGTTATTTTTTTTACTCTGATTTATTGAAACAGCTTGATAGAAATGAAAAGTAATGATAATAATGATATTATGGAATTCAATGAATTCAATTGTTCTGATCTAATAAGAGGCCATGTCAAGAAATATTATTGGTATTGAAACAATTTATAGCATCAACAATATCGTTGTAGATATTAAATACATAGGTACGGGTAATAAATTAGATTATCTACTTCTCGAGTATTATTAACTATCCAAAGTGTATGCTTAAATAAATCATGCTCCACATAATAAAGTAGACAAAAATAATTTATTTGAATCAAAACTAGCAAAAAAACTTTTTAGATAATGATATATAGGTACTTACGTTATCACTTGTGTGATATTCACTCTCAGTTGTTTGTTATCTAACGTGTGTACTACGAACTGAACGCCATACAGCATTTCTTCGATAGTTACAGTATAAGTGCTTATCAAATCGTGTCCTCTCCTCACAAAATGTTTGTGTGGTAAATCATTGGTGATAAAAACTATCGAACAATTTTAATTTATAATATCAAGATGATAACATAAATAAACAATTTATAATATTATAGGAAAACTATAGGTTTTGACATTTTAGGAATAGGTGTGTGCTATAATTTAATAAGTAATATAACTAGTAACGCATACACGTGTATACAGATGTAATAAATCGTTTTTATTTGTACATATATTTACCATTCGATTTCATGCTTCAAGTATTATTTTGTTAAATTACATTACTATCTGTCGTAGAAAAATGTTTAGAATCATGCCTTAGCTATTAAAGACTGCCACATGGGAGATAAAATTATAGATTAATGCAAAATAACAATATAAATATATTATTATGGTGTATATTCTTAAAATAAAAGTTGGTACTAGGTAGGTAGGTACATGCATAGTTATCGCTTATCATTTACTTACAACAATATTATATTAGTCTTGAGCTTTTTTTTTTGTTTGATTGAATAAATAAAACATAAAATAGGTTGTTGTAATAACTTATAAGCAAGGCTCGGGACTTTTGTTTATTTGACATTTGTTTATTTTTATAGTTTGACATAAAATCTAGCACAGTGCTATGGAAATGTATGTCATATTACAACACGTTAAATTATGAAATTTGAAAAGGCTTCTTTTTTTTTACAAATATTTTTTTAAAGAAATGCTTGTTTACAGTTTTCTGATTATTTTTGCTTTAATACATATCTATTTCTTCTTAACTATGATTTATGATGACACGTGTGACGTGTTACTGACCAAAACTGAGAAATTTGAGTTAATTTCTGTCTTTTTTTTGTTCAATTTAAAGCTATCACTAAAATTAATTTTTCTCCTTTATATCATATTTCTTAGAAATAATCACCGAATTCGTATTTGCTTGCCTATCTACTAATCGGCTAAATTAATACAATTGTTTTACTGTTAGAACATTTTTTCAGAAAATCTATAAGAAGTATAATATTGAGAAGTTAAAACGTTTTAAAAAACTCAAAAAGACTAGGTTTTTGATTTTTTTTAAGGACTAATTTTTTTATGTTTCTATTATTAAACTATAATATAGAAAAAAAATGATGTTGATAGTTTCTTTGATTATTTTAATATATTTAAGTGCATATTCGAGTGCTTATAATTTATAATTAAGTATTTAAGCACCTACTTTGATGATTTTAAGTGCTATAAACCCTGAGTCCTGCTAATAAGTAGCAACAAATGCCCATACAAGTATTTAGTACTATTTACCTACTTCATCCTCATAAATGTTTATATTTAAAAAAAAAATGATTTGATCATTTTACTAATTAACGATATCTACGAAAAATCATCATCGTTGTTTCTTTCTTTAAAAATCATGTTTAGATCTTAGTTTGATAATAGGGAAAATTCGTTTTTATGTGCCAATATATTTATAATGTAATTTTTAACCTTGATTTAAAAACGTGTTATTGAAGGATTCAACATCTTCTTAGCGAGTAGACTAAATTGTTATACTTTTTTTTCTGAAATTTCTAACAGGCAAACATATACCAACAACTATCATAATTGTTCAGTATTCATACATTACATCATACTGAAATATTTATCTTATTGAAGATTTATTGTCTTAAGCTCCTAATTATTTTATATACTGTTATAAAATAATTAAGAGCTAGTTATGTGAATCATTTCTTGGATATTGAATTCTTTATTTAAATGTCATATAGTAAAAAGGAAACTTTAAATTATGTGCCTACCCATTAAAATTTACATCAGTGCATGTGAATATTCCAAATACAATACCCGTTAAAGAGAAGTGGGTCCCAAATAGATGTAAAAATCCTTTCTTTAGATATCTTACAGAATTGGGCATCAAAAATTCGTTTAACATACTGATTACCATAATAACAATAAAAAAATAAATTCTAGAAATTGCATAATTAAATTATAAAATTTCCTTAGAAATTAAGAATCATTTTTCGTATAATTTGTTATTGAATTCAAATTTAACACTCCGAACTCACTCATTTCCTCAATTGATAGAGATCACTCAAAACATACAATATAAAAGAACAACTTTCCCAGTTAATAATTTAAAAAATAATTTCAAATATTTGTTTATACCATTTAAGAAGTATTATATGGCAACATAAAATTCCATTTTTCTGCAAATAAGAATTAAGAACCATCCATTTTTATTGTAAATTGTTAAGAGGACGATTTTATATAGTCTTCGTTATTTTACATTTAACCAAATTTTTTAACATTTGAAATTAAATGGTTTAAAAAAATGGTGAATATTATGTATTTTTGGCAGTTTCTTAAGTACCATAATATTGTGATGATCTTTGTTTTAATTTTTAATTTTTTTTACTAGAAACATAAATATCATAAACATTTTACTGTCCATCTATACGTAATGTATTCCTTAAAATGTATAAAAACTAAAAAGTCTAAATAAATAAATTTACACAACACATAACAAATAAATGAATTTGAAAATAATATGGTCTTTACACCTATACTTAATAATTCCGAAAATAGACATTTGAATAAATATTATTATATTATTTTATATAAATATAATAGTTTAGTGGAAGGGTGTATATGCTTGACGGAGATGTACCATGATACATATAATTTATAAAATGTAAAAAAAAATCATGGTTCATATTTAAGTACCTATATTAAAACTTTCAAAAGTAAGTAGGAAACGTATCATTCACTAATTTGAAAATTATGTGTTAACGATTTAGGTACTCAATTAAATTGTTTGCCTACTTTAATATTAGAAAAATATCATATAGATTTATTGCTAACCATCTATTTCTGTTTTATATTCTTTTGTACAGTTAATAAAACGTTAATCTATATTATAATCTTAAATTATATTTCCACTTGTAACGATTTTTCTATAATCATAGATTAAGTCACATACATGATACATAGATGCTAAATATATATACAGGTGTCATAGAAATACCAGACAACAAAACAAATGATGTTAACTAAATGTATGACAAAAATAATGAAGATTTTAAGGAGACCAAATAATTTAAGAGCTTATTGGTTTATTATTATTTAGTTTAATAATACAATACTACAATACTACAGGAACTTAAGTATCAGGTATCACTTACTTAATGAACTTACTTACGGTTCTTCCATCTGTTAAGTTGTGAACAATCTCACTGTTAACCGGTAAACCTTTAGCTATTTTTAGACTAGTAATACACTGTGTTCTTCCATCACTTTCGGGGATATTAATTTTTTTTAATGCTCCATAAAATATCTACCAAATAAATTGCACAATATTATTAAAATTTTTTTTTTTTTTTTTTTATTGATCTTCAGCTTCGGCAACTGAGGCCATTAGCTGTAGGTTGTGGTACTGTAGGGTTTTTGGGACTGTTGGGTTACTGTAGGGTTATGGAACACGTGTGTGTTTGTTTGGCAGAATTTCTAGTGGGCACCCGTAGGTTTCTGCCATACCCGGTTGGGGGATGGCGGCCTCTCTCTCCAGACACCGTGACTGCCCGGAGAGAAGTGCCACCCGTGACCGAGATTCGAACCGGCGACGGTGCGCGTTGCGACCGACGCGTTATCCACTCGGCCACTCCGTCCCCCATTATTAAAATTATCTTAATTGCAAAGACTAAAACTTTAATAATTTTTACACGATTGGTTGGCTTTGGATGATATGTAATAGGTATATCTATTACATTTATTTATGTATACAGTAGAGTATTGATAATTCAACCCTTGATAACTCGAATTTTTTGTTGCCCATTGAAGTGTTTTTAAGTTGTGTTTGAGCCTTTGAAGTTTAACTCGAAAAATAAATAAGTTGAATTTATTTTTATCCCTCTTGAGTTTTGAGTCATCTCTAGCATATACGAAATATAGGTAATAATAAATGTATTATATTGTTAGAAATATCTCAAAGCAATTTGAATCTGATATACCTAAAACCTTAATTATATGGGAGTTATGTACCAACCATATCATATAACTTCAGGCCCATACGGTATTAAATAAAGTGTTTCAATTTTTTAAATAATTTGTTACGAATTTGTACAACACCCTCGTACAATTTAAAAATGACGCAAAATCTACTTAATAATATTTTATTACACTTACTTCGTTCAATGTTAAGTTAATTGGAATCTTTTTAACCTCTAATTTAATACCAACATTTATAGTTGCCTTCCTGCTTGATAACGTGGATATTATATGAGTATACGGATTTGTGGATCCATAAATTGACCTTAAATCATAAAAAAAAGTAATATTTTATTATGTATAATATAGAAATACACAGAATCGTAAAAAAATATTAATTTTTATATAATTAATATACAACATTATTTTTTTCATAAAAACTATTATAGTGCTTCCTAAATATTTTAAAGAGTAAAAGCTACAGATTGTATATGTCTTGTCACTAAAATTAGACCCATAAATTGAAAGAAAAATTAATTCCATTATTTTTGAACAAGGTGGTTAAGCTTATTATTTTAAATATATCAATCTTTTGTACAGATTACTGTAAATAAATACTCCTTTGATCGAACTTTGAGTAAACATTTATTATTTAGTATAACATTGATTATAAAATATAAATACTATAATTATAATCACTTATATTATGTAAGTGCATAAAAGATTTTAGTTTCTATGAAATATTCTTTGTACCTAAAAATACTTTACTTGATTTAATATAAATCGTAAACACATGTTAATGCTGTTATTTATTTTTAACAATATGTTTGTTATAAACGAAAATACAACAAACTTAGGGGCTTAACGCAGTTAACACCAATCACCATGATAGTTATTAATTATTATAATTGTAGCATGTAGGTAGGTATGCTTGTTTTTCTTACTTGTACGTTAAAAAAATATCACCATGATACAAATACCGTCTAAGATCTTTTTTTTTATCATCAAACACGCCAAATTTTATGGCCTCAACCCCAAATTGATCATGCATTGCACGCCAAAAAGGATCACTAAGAACGTCATAAGCTTCTAATGCAATAAGCCTACAATTTGTTTCATCTTCGTTCAATTTTTCCATACCAAATTTATGTATGATTTTTCGAAATCTATACGTCATATATAATCAATATTAAATGTATTGGAATATTTAAACACATTTAAAAAAAGGCAATATAAATTGTGAATAACGAGGAGTTAATCCGTTTGCATTATTGTAATATTTTATAAATCGAAATTAGTCAATATAAATTACAATTATTATATAGGTAAGGTACATACGCGTTTAGTATATCAAAATTGGAAGAGGTTCTTTTTATGCCTAATACACTATAGTAATCAATATCCATGATAAAGTGTTACTTCATACAAAAAAAACAATGTATTTTTTCAAAATAATATATCAAAATGTTTGTTATTGATGTTTGTTATTAATATGGTATCTAAGCATATATTATATTATAAAATTTTAATAAACACGCATTTATACCAGAAATTCAGTTGTATAACTATAATTAGGAAAATAGGAATCTAAAAAGAATAGTACACAGACGAATATTAAATCTAGATTTATCTTAGATGCTAAGTATTCATTTATTGGCAAGACTAAATTCTGTATCTATGTAATTCATAAAACGTTCAGCCTTAATTATTATTAATATTTATCAAAATATTTATTTCAAGAATAGTATAAAATTGTGTATATTCAAATAGCACACGAAAGTAACAGATGTGAGAGTACCTGTGTTTGGAAAAATTATCCAAATGCGTTGCCTCAAGTACACCATTACACTATTGGCAGAGATTATAAATATATATTGTTTAACAATATATTTGCATGGAAGTATCAATAATTTTGGATATAGGTACACAATGTGTAACATGTCATGTAGGAGAAATGAATAATGATCGCTTATCGTTAGCTATTGATTCGAATTTTATATCGTTTTAGCCCTTAGATGTCATCGAAATCATGTAGTGGATTGGCTCTACGGCAATTTCGTTTGAGGGGTTGTGTGTTTATAGGTTTAAATTAGTCGCTGCAGATGATATGTTCATTATTGTATTGAACAATTAATAGGAAGGTTACAACTACACCGTATTTGTATTATTGCACTAAAAAAAATTTTAACTTATCATAATATGTTTTGGAGGAAAGAACACTTACAAGCAAGGAAAACTGCGTCTGGAAGTACACTGGAAACTAATTCCTGGATAAATACCATTTTTTTACGAAAACGTTCTTTTATAATAATTCTTATTGAAAGTCCTCGAAATAAACGTGCTCAATATTATGATCGTTAGCTTTTCTGCAAGTCGTAGTCAATTTATCAAATTTATTATATTTAAGATTTCTTAAAAACATAATATATGTGTTAACACTTAATGATGTTTTTGTCATTGCATTGTCTGTCATTACATTCTTTGCCTTATATAGTAAAGTAGTTTACAATACTATTATTCATTTTATAAAAATATATTTGTAGATTATAATTTTCATTAAATATTAGTTTTTTCATTGGAGTATTTTAATATAATATGATGAATGAATCGATTTCTATAATAAATTTATTCGTAAAATAAGTAGATAGTAAAGATGATAATAATAATGGAAATGTAATTGTATACCATGATCTATCGATAAATACGTTTTGGGTCAAACAACGCATAACCTATTTAGATACGCACAAAATATCGTAGGTTTGTAACATGCGTAATATCTAAATAAAACAATTGTTAACAAACTGTACGTTTTTTTCAAAATGTTGGTAATTTTAGAATCAGAACAGAGCGATGAAGATATATCGTCTAATTTTTTTATGGGGGTTTTTTATGAACCTACATAATAATATTATATTTTTCATATTTTGATAATACTTTTTTTGTTTGTGTATATATATTTTATATCACTGATCACCCCACTCTTTAAACGTAAAATATTAGAAAAAACATTTTTTTTTTTTATTAGCTATGCTCTCCTATTTCAATAAATTTATTAAATATTTAACTATGATTTTAACCCAAGATCCATTTATGACTGAGATTCATGAACAATCACTAAATATTTTAATGAATCAATATAGTGGTCGCTTAAGGCTTAAACGCTTAAATACGATTTAGTGGCCTATTATTTGTCTATTCAACTTAAGTAATAATTTCATTAATCATTTTTTTATGCAACTCAGCAATAATGACGTAAAAAAGGAACAATAGTTATTCTATGTGTCCCGTTTAAGAGACGATTAGACGAATATAGACAATTTCAGTGTAGCTTTCTGTTAGGCAATGAAGATAATTTTTAAATTAATTACTTTATGCATTATTATAATGGACGTGTAATATATTGACAAGGTTGACCGTGAAATGTGAATATAAATTAATTTTAGTCTAATGTTCAAAACTAGAGAAACACGTTTGAGCATGCATGTATTAGCAGAATTATTATCCTATACCATATAAGATTAAAAATAAATCCATTTACCTGATGACTTATAATGAGTAAAATGCTATGACGTGAATTAATGTTTAAATACAAGTTTATTAGTAATTAAGTATTACAATCGTTCAAGCTCAAGTATTCATTAAACATAGTATTACATTTATAAGTATGAGTAGTATTATAAAAAGCAATTTTTTTTGTAATTTAAAATGTATGAAATGTTAAATTGGTATGTTTTAAACTTAAAAATTTAGTATTATAAGGTTCCCCCATAAGCAGCTTATGCTGAAACCAAAAATCTAAAAAATATATTAACACATTTATTTTTATAGTTACCTATATTTAAAGTTTAAATTCAGACAAAATTATATATTTTTTTAACAATTTATAACGATTTTAGTTATTTTGTATTGTAATTCAAAAATATTATGCGTTGGGACTTGAAAAATTTACTTATATTATTTTATTTTATGTACACAACGATATTTTGAAAACATTTAGCAATTGCTTATTTATACCGTTTTATAATTTACGATAAGGCGGTATATTGACTCATAAGTTAATGACAGTAATACTTGATATAAATATATTATACTACTAGAACAGGTAACTAAAGATTGATGATATAATTAATACAGTGTTTTTGGAAAAATTAATTCAACTTACCCTGATACTCATATCGAAATAAATTACTTTAATAGCAGTAGCAAAAAAAAACATATAAATCATTATATTTAAATAGTAGTATAGACGGACAGCCGACACGCCGTCTTCGCTCTGAATAGTTTTTTGTATCCCATGATTTATCATTGAATTCAAATTTAACACATACACAATTACTTACTCAATGACGAAGTAATCTTGACACCTACTGTACACTGTATAGCAGAGAGGTTACCTACTTTCCCCTGTTTGTTTATTTATTTTGTCAGTATAAATAAAATATTTTCATACAAATATTAAATAATTATTAAGAGTAGTAGACCTAATTATTTTAAATACAAATTTAACTATGTTTGTTGCACTTATTGAAGTTATTGTACAAATTTAACATTATTATAATTTAGTATACCTATTATACCTAAATACTGATACCGATATATTATGTATGATGTGTGGTGTAGACTGTTTACCGGTAGAAATATACAATGCAATTCTTTTAGATAAACACCCATTTTATATAAGACCGTTTATTTTTGAAGTATATTTGGTTTATATTTTGAAGACAATTTTGAAAAGAATTATATTTATTTTTATCGTTATCAGTTTTTTAAAGTTTTCACCTATACGAAAAACAATACATATTTTATTAGATATTAATTCACTGCCTAGAAAATTATTTTTTTTTAAATTTAAAATCAAATTTCAAGATTTTTCTAAATTTATTTAGAAGAAACTCTTGCTGTTTTTGTAGAATTAAAAAAAAACATATTCAAAATATATTTATATTGTAAAAATCCTTGTTCTTATGTCTTACAAGTTATCAGGTGACACTGCTGAGCGCCTTCCTATTTCAATCGTAAATGTTATTAATCTTTAGTAGCTATTAAACTTATCAGACCATATTTTAGTATTGTAGGTATGGAGTGTAAATATATTTTTCTTTAATATAAATTGTTGTTTTTGTAATGACATACAGTCTTACAAAATGAGTGCATTCGAATTTATTGAGAAAATTACTATTTACGTTTGTCTATAGAAAAAAACCTGTTGCCTGTGTAATATCAACGTAGGTATAATGATTATAAATAAGCCTACAAACATAATAATTGATCCTTAAAATATAGCGCTGTGCATGCAACCCATTCGATTGGTAACAACAATTACAATCAATTGAATCCGAGTTTACCTCACAGCACATTTTGCGGTTTCTACGCCTATAGTCTTATGTGGGACACGGCCCATGAGGGGTCCACCAAAATAATATAATACGCACCAGCCGCAAATCAATACGCTTCGATCATAAAACCGTAGGTATCCATTTGACCACGCAATCTCGTGAAATATCTAGTTGTTATATGTTTCAGTGTTGAGAAAATTTGACTTACGCCCAACGAATACTTCTCACGGGAGACTCTTACCCACTTGCATAAAACAAATAGGTACGAGCATATATTATACTGTGCAGTAAATATTGTCAAGAGGGGATGATTGTTTGTTATTAAATCAAATGCACTTACGTTTATTATTTGGAGGTTTATTTGTTGAAAACTAGGTACGCGGCCGTGGTTATTATATTATATTATATTGCTGAAATACCTACCTATCAATGTTTTGTGTCCGTTCCTGCTTCTGCAATAGAGTGCGATGTAAAGCACTGCATGATGTGTGCGGGAACTTACGCGTGTGTTTGGAGTTTATTTCTTTTCGCAATAGTAAACCATACAATCTTCGCCAGGGTTATAACTTATAATGATACATTTGTTTGGCTGTTGACGCTCTCGGCATTTGGTATTACGAGACATGTTCTATTTAAACGATCGGACATTATAATACACATCGAAATATACGCACTTGCGAGTTCATACTATATAATAATATGATACATATTCAATAATTTTGTATAAAAATTAGTCAAAATTATTGTTCAATAACGTTTCAGAATTGCGGAACACCGGGATAAATAAGACAATAATGTGATAATATGAAAGTGACCCGAGGGCGACTGTGTGCGCGGAATAAAGTATAGGTAGCAGCATTATTAATTCTAATATTCTAATAATAATAATAATAATAATATAATGATACCACGAAGGTGGCCTGCGATTGAAATATCTATAATTGATCTAAATGATATTATTATGTATTTTTCGTCTAGCCTGTCGTCCCAAATCACGCGAAATATTATTTACGTACGATATTCTGCTGGGTCAACAACATTAGTCGTCCGACTTCCGAACCGGTCAATTATTATTGTTTTTGCGATCGGGGGGGCAGTAGAAACAGCAGCAGCAGGAGACACGCGAGGCGATGCTAGTGGCAGTCCTCTGTTATCAGCCGTACGTACATAGTCAACAGACCGAGCACTTTCAGAGAACATCGCGCTCAGGTTAGTACCGATATTATATCTTCTAATAAATAAAAATGAATGAACCTTTGTTTGTTTGTTCGTCCTAGCTCTATATAGACCCAACACCTATTAGACCATTTCCAATAAAAGTTATATCATAGTATTATGCAGAGAATTAGTGGCGAGCTTCAGTGAGGGTTTATAGCTTCGTTTCATATAAGTAGTTTATATAATATAAGGTGGTTCACACATGAATTTTGTTTTTTCTCATAAAAAATTCAATACTTTTTTGTTTTTATAGTCCCCACCATTAGGAAGTCTTAGAATTTTTAAATAATAGATCAAACTGGTCACTCTAGGGTGGTTTACCGCTATAAATAATACTACAATCATAACAACGGCATATTCGTTTATTTCGGCAGATCGCAATTATTATTGGTTTGAATAAAAAAAAAAGTTACTATCCGTCCCAGGTGGATTGCTCGTCTCGGATTCATCATCCCCCGCCTGCAATACAGCTATAAGTAGTAATGTAATTTAATATGCAGATATAATGATAAAGTATAATATTTTCAATTGTCTATATACGATATAGACGTCAATTTGTCATCAATATTACTTATCATAATAATATGACGTGGTGTGTATGGGTGCGTGTAATCATTTTTTCACATAGTTTGTTTGTCGCTTATACGCGTCATGTCAAAATCGCTGTGATTCTTTTTTGCTTGGACATAGCGGTGCCCCGCGCGTTCGTATGTGTTTTTTTTCTAAACAAGAGCAAAAAGGAATCGTCTATGTTTACAAACTCGATAAAACAAGACGTATGAAATGAAAATAATAAGTGCCATTTATTCACCAACAGACAATAATAATATAGTACTCATGTTTTATTCTCTGCGTTACCTACTTGCATTATGTTATCGAAGTAGGCTGTAACATATTGTTATACCGATGCATCCCGTCAGTATTTATAATACGCCTATCGTGATTCATGGAGTTGAAGAAGAATGATGTTTTTATGTCATCCCGCGTATACTTCACGTAAAACAGTATTTGGTGATATTATGCTTTTTTTAAAATAAATGTTTCAAACAAAAACCTATTGAGCGGTTAAAAAAGACGACAACGATTTTGATACGATCTAGCATCTAAGTTTTCAAAGAACATCAGTGTACCTCCTATTTAAAGGACAAATATTTTCATATAAATGTGATTTTTTTTACATTTTACATCCAAAACATTTGAAGTTTATATTCAATTTGGATCGTGATCAGATATGTATACATTGTGTAAATGATTATCACCCACAGGCCACAATACAGTAATGAATATGGCGTATGAAAACATTGAATACTAACAAGAACTAACAAGATGTTTAAAAATATGACCAATTTGCTTAATACAATATACAACCAATTAAATAATATAACGTGATGTTTTTCACTTCCATTGAGTTCATGATCGATTACAGAGTTTATTTGTTCTGAACAATCGAAAATAATACAATATTGCGTTTTTACAATATTATTATATTATGCTGGAGGAGTGTATAATTAAAATAACACGGATGCTGTGTCAAATTAATCAAATCTTATTGTTGCCTAAGAATAATACATTTAGTCATTATTAAGTAGGTAGCTACCTACCTACATTATATTTGCAAACATTTTTAAGTTAGGTATTTAATAAAATTCATCTTTACTCCTCAAACTTCGATTAAATTCTAGTAAAATAATATAAAATTCTTAGTGTAAGACACGATGATTTATTTTTTGGTACAGACTTCTTAAAGAGTTAAAATGCTTCAAAAGTTTCATACACTAAATCTGAAATACTGTTTTGAAACATGGCCAGGTCATTTATTGTAGATAAAAATTAAAATTTTAAAATTGTATTGAAAATTACCTTAATTATATTTCATTTTAAAGATCAGACAATTGAAAATTGATTCATTAAAATAGTTTTATGAAATATTTTAGTAATATATTGTTTTAAAACGTAAATGGTATAAATTATTGTAATAATACTTACATCTACACATTTTTGTCCAAGTTCCTCACGAATAATGAATGTCAAATTGTTTTTTGAAATTAATATGCTTATCTCAAAAATGAGTGATAAATAAAGAGCATCCACGAAATTGTCATCCCTTGATGCGAATATACTATATTAATATTATTTTATAATACTATATAATATTTACTATATGTTATATGTATATAATAATATATGTATAATATGGAAAATATACACAAAAAAAATGTATAACCATACAACATTTTATTAACTAGGTACTTTCATGATTGAGTTCAAAGCGATAACTCAAAATTACTATTGTGTAGGTAGTAGATTCGATACTTATAAAATAATACAAATAGATTTTAATGAATCATTTTTATGGGTATTATTTTAATTTTTGTAATACTAGTGCATTTAATCGTATTTTTTAAATTTATTTTTCTGTATTTTAGGAACTTTAAATCCGCATCTCCAATATAATTGCTCATTATACTTTAATACATGTTTTCACAGTTTATAATACAATGATAGATAATTGGATTATTATCAAATTATAGAAATATAGTTGTACGATATAGACATGAATATATACTTAAGTACCTAACTTAATAATAATAATAATTATTATTTATTGTTTAGGAAGTGCGCTTATTTTTATTAATTATTGTGCATAATATGAAAATTGTAGGTTAGTAGAGTAATAATATATGTTATAAATTAAAATGAATGAATTAAATCTTTTATGGGTAGGTTAACCTATGGCCGCGGACGCATTTGAGATTTATCCTGTATGGCTACATATCCACCCTTCTTATCGATTTTATAACTTTTAAACAAATTTTGTAGACTAAGACAAAGAAGACAAATAAGTTAACATTAAACCATATTCATTAATAGACGTAGCGTTTAGGATACCAAGCAATCAAATAAATTATAAAAAAAATCATTGAAAATGTGAAATTATACATAAAAAATCATTTTTACTAAAAAATAAAGCAAATTTTAACATATTATATATGTTTTAGAGCTGGTTAAGTTTTGTTCGGACTTACAATTTCCACCGAATTTCTTAAAAATACCATTGGTATTCTGCAGTTATATCAATATTAATCTTTATTTTATTGTATCGATCAATTTTTTAACGATATCAGGTAACTTATTTCGCGTTACAGTTTTGACCACTAAACACATATTATATACATTATTCTAATGATTTAATGTTTTTCCGTGCAACTGAAAAAAAAAATATCAATTTTTTTCTGTCATTACTAAATGACATGGCCTTATTATAATAATTGGAACTTTGATGAACTCTCTTATACCTATAACACTGACTTATACGAACCTTTTATCGGTCTTTCCCAATTATTTATAACTTATCGTCAGCATAGTTATACATTTTGGGCGTTTCGGCACCGTTGCAATTTTTATGAATTGATTATAAATTGATAATTTGAAAAAGTCAAATTATGTTAAATCGAATACGAAGAATATTTGCTTTCAAATCTTAACCATACATTAATAGCGAACACTAAACACGATATTTTTGTTTAACATTGTTCAAAATATACAAAATACATGGTAAATACATAAAAATATACGAACATTTTAGTTTATACCTATTGTAAAATACAAGTTTAGGTACTTTTAACTGGAAAAAATATTACGACTTTGCGGAGGAAGTAATACGACAGCAAGGTACCTAAATATAGTATATTATACTATATAGGTGTGTTGTATTTTAAGGTCACTGTCGACCTTTCCATGTGATTCAGGGTCAGTGTTGAGACGAGCATAATATTGGGCGCGTCACCATCAGAGACTATCGGATATTATGTTTCCCTTATGCCGAGAGTGGCGACCGTCAGCGAGAGCTGGTCACGGCTGCTCTGCCGTTGACGTTTGATCCACTTTCGCCCCCTCACTGTAGCAGCCTCTGACGTCGCTCACATCCATCACGGTGTGATCGCGACCCTGGTACTTCCATGTGGTTTGAAGTGGTGACGTCGTTACCACGGTTGTTGTCGCTAATCTGAAGTCCCAAGAACTCCGTCTAATGCCGCACGCCACGGACGTTTCTCGTAGACTCACGGTTTATCTCCATCTGGTTCCAAGTCAGTTACAGCTGACGACTCACCTATATGAAACGCAGCCGTTGCTATCGATGTGTCTAAAAATGCTTACAATACTTTCTGTTCAGTGCAATTGATGAGTTCAAGTCAATCGTGGACAAGTCACGCAGAGTGTCGTCTTTTCTTATAACGATTTACTTTTTCAAAAAAAAAAAAAATTTTTAAAAACAATTGTGCTGTACTGATAATTACTAGGTTATTGGCCTGTTCATTGTTTAATCGAAAGCTTATTATTTTATAAGTACGTTCGACTCCAGATCTGAAATGAAAATGACGACGTTTCTATTGTTTTCTCATGAATCTGAATTGTTTGCCAAATAAAGACACCGAACATAACATAAAATACCACGAGAAGTACCTGCTGGTTCAAAATAAGATATGACATTTTTTTCAAATAGTGGCGTTGTAGATTATAATATATTTAAATTAGAATTTATTCAGTTATTATAATATTTGCATATTTTTGCACTGGTATCCGGGGTATCACCATCCGGAAAATCATAACAATTTTCAAAATTAGATAGGTCCATGAATATTAGATGAAGATTTTATAGGTAATAATTATTATTGCCATTGAGAGCCAAGGGAACTGAACTTGATATTCATAAACTAATGATTTGGTATAAAAAAATAATTACAATACCACTTTTTAATGTTTATTTTCGGAGAAATAATCGATCGCAGCTATCTGCGTGTAGGCTTGATGTCACACTAGGTAGTTTATAATACACCAAAGTCACATTGAATAGTGTATAATTTACATGCAACAGACATTCAGATAACTATTTTTCCATTTTTTTTATCCCATTTATTGACATTATTTATCTGTTTGTATTTCATGATATTATATACCTAGTCATATAGGTATACATTACGGTTTTCATAATATGGTGTATAATTTATGTATAAATACGAATTATATTGTTTAATTAAAAACAACGTTCTTTTATATCTATTATTGGGCCCTGGGCTTATGAATTGTATAAACAAAAATATTAAACACATTTGCTATCCACCTATCCATCAAGGACAAATGCGACGATTAACCAAGTTTTCTTTAATACCAAAATCAACAATATTATTTAACATACACTGTACTAAATGTTGTGTAGTGTTATGGTCGTATAATACTTCTCCACACAAAGCTATTGTATACATTTCGTATAATAATATTATAGGCTACAGCATTAGCTAAATTACTAAAAAAAACATAATTTATTATATGACATACGATAAAAGTATATAACTATCGTTAATTTAATGGTGTATTCGCAGGGACAATTATTTACAAACTTTTTGGCGAATTCGAAATCACGTGTAATCATAATGATTGTACCACTCACCGATGCTCAGCTGAAAGCGATTCAAAACTCTTGTCCAAGATCAAAGGCCGAGATAGATCAGGATTTATCCATCGTCAGACACTGGTTGGATAAGCAGCCGCATCTGCCCAAAACAAGTAAGTACCAAGTTTACAACTATACATCTCGTTTTTCATTTATTGAACCTCTCATAACGTCTAATTAATGGGTGACAAACAGACTGCAAGACATTTAAAAGGCTAGCTGATAATATGTCAAGTGGAGAGATTATGGGGAAACTGCAATACCAAACTTATTGTTGATCACCGAAAGAAGAACGTCTTATTGTATCTCACGCTTATAGAGATTCCGTATTTTATTTTACCTAAGCAACCGTCGTAATAATTTAATATGTTGAATTACGCATTTAGTTTCGAGTTTGGTAACTACTGTTCGGTATAGGTACCTAATAGTAGGTATATTTCAAAAACACGGAATATTTATCTCCAACATAATTATATTATTACGGTCATCATAGTTTATATTGTCAGGATATTATCAAGGTGGCCAATATAACAAAATATGTGCATAAATTATTAATTAATCGATGGTGGTAAGTTATAGTATAAGTTACGACTCACAATAGATGTTTAATAGATACGTACTACGCAGAACTCGATTTAACACGAATCCACATATTTTATAAGATCGACAGCCGAATTGTATTTATAGAATTTAATTAGCATATATTTTTTATCGCTAATATATAGGTTTAAAATAACAAATATAATATATAAAAAAGACTCAAAAATGAAGGTCATTCCTGAATACTGCTGGTATCGCCTTCGACAATAAGTATACCCAGTGATTCTAAATGATAAATATAACATTACACTTTGTGTATTAACTTACATAAGTCATCATTAAACATATGGTATGGATTATCAATTTTACAAGAAATGTATCACTCCTGTTACGAAACCAATTGGGTGTGAAATAATTATTATTAATGATATTTCGGTGGAAGGTCGGATCAAACATAACATTATGGTCCATTCAGCGTGTACGCTATTCCAATTATTCCCTCTCGGATGAATAATAATATTATAATTTGATATCGAAAGTTTAACGCTTGAAGACAAAGTTGATAATAGGAATTAAAAAATCCTAAATAATAGGTATTTGTGTTACTAATTATTATGAATAATAAATTGAGTTCTTTATTTTTTATTTTAGGTGATGAATTCATAAAAAAAGTTTTGTTTAGCTTAAAATACCGCACGGACAAAGTCAAACTCGTGATTGATAATTACTATACAGTTAAAGAAGTATTTCCTCAAATTTATGGAGATCTAGATCCAACAACAGACACATTTCGAAAACACGTGGAAGCAGTGTAAGTATAGAAAGATTGATGTTTCAAAATAATAAATTAACATCAACTACATATAATTATATTATAAATTATATAATTATTATTTGTTTATAATAAATTATTAACTACCAAATATATTATGTAGCATGACTTTTGTGTATTTCAATCGGCATAGGTATGCAGTATACTATTTTAGTATAGTATTGTTAATTATGTTAAATGGTGTGAACTAAAAACGTTAATCACCTCAGTAATTTGTGTTTTGAATAAGCGTTAAAAGAATAATACAAATACCGGCTTATGGGTTTTCTGGTCATTTTCATTATTGTACGAAATGTATTATTTTAGTTCGTAACAACGAATTCATACTCCAGTTAAATGAACTCGAGCAGAACTTCTTTTGTTTTTATTTTTATTTTTTGATGCACATATGAGTCACGATTTATGCGTGTTTATTCCAAACACCGAAAGGAACGTTAATAATCGTGGCCCAAGGTAAAAGCAAGAACTGACAAACAAAGATGGACTCACAACTTGGTTCATCTGTGTATGCTTATAAGTTATGTTATATTATTATAAAGTATACAAAAATGTTAGGTAACTCTCTCGATTTTCTCGTTTAACACAAAAAAATTAACTTAGACAATACTAAAATAGTATATACAGAACATTGCTGATAAAATTAATTAATTTTTAAATTTTTTGATTTTTGATGGATTGTATAATTTGTTTAAAATCAAAAGCATTTTAATTTGTGAAAAGTATAACTTTTTCATTAGTCGTTTTGTATATATTTTAGTCACATGTTTCCACTGCCCAAACTCACCCCGGACTTCTACAGAGTGCTTTGTTACCGGATGGCGACAACAGATGCGAAAGCTTTTTTTCCTGATAGTCAATTGAAACGCAACGAATTAATGTGGAATTGGTTGTTTGATGAAGACACATTGACGTTAGGGGATGTTTGGATATTTGATCTAACGAATATGGATACGATGGCTCAATGGGCTCATTTCAATCTCAGTTTTATGAAAAAAATTCTCAAAATAAATATGGTAATTTTAATTCTATTGATCATTAAATCATAGATATAACATATAAATAAATAGTAGATAATTTCGTTTGCTAATACAAAATAAACATCCGAATAATAGCTTAGTTTTTTAGATTAAGCTATTGCTAACAAGATTTTAAACAGGGAAAACATTTTTATAACTACCCCGCTATCACAATATAATGTTTTTTTTTACAATATACTTAGTGTCAAATAAAGTAAATTAAAAAATACTTATTATGCTTAGTAAAATACTTTATAATAATATTACATGATAATGTTTTTTGTTTGATTAAAATATAATATTGTATGGATAATATGAACATAATATTTTAAAATATTACTAGACAAAATTGGTGGTCTCATTATGGTGCTATAACTTATATTTTTATACCTATTATCGGATTTTATTTCAGGAAGCGAAACCAGTGAGGATCAAGCGAGTTCATTTTGTAAACATAGCGCCAATAGCCGAAACCTCACTTAATTTTATCAAACACTTTTTCCCACAAAAATATAAGAACAGAGTGAGTAAATATAAGTAATATTATTACACATTTGTTCCAGTGATTTGACGTTATGAACAATTTAGGAGGACTATCGTTTTACATTTATTTCAGATCTTATTTAACTCGACTTTCGAAAGTTTGCAAGACCAATACCCAATTGATATGTTTCCAAACGAATGGGGTGGTAAAGCTGGAAGTATGGCTGAACTGAGTCGTAAGTGTTTTTCAAACCTTGAACAGTACTATTTTTGTCGTTTTACATTCGAATTAAATTTCTCTGAGCACCTATGGTACTTACCTGTACAGTACCTATTATATTATACAGTGTGGTTTTTTTTTGAAAATGTTGATGATATTTGATTTTTTAATAAATATCATATAATCATAGATACCTACGTTTATATTTTATTGCAGAACGAATGCACGAAGAACTCATAAAACGTAGAACTTGGTGCGTGACAATGGAAGAGTTGAAAGCCGATTCTAGTAAACGGATTGGTCAATCTAAGACCGCGGATCTGTCGATATTGGGCGTCGAAGGAAACTTCAAGAAACTATGTTTCGATTAAACGTATCGAGTCGAAGACAAACAAATGATTTTACCTATATACAGTGTGCATTATGATGTTGTTAAAAAATTTAATTTTAATTGTGTGATTATTTTTTGTACAATGACGCAATTAGATGCGATATTATGGTTTATGGTTAGAGAATCAGTGATCTGTAATTCGAAAAAATCTCTCTGTACTTACTTAAAGATAAGGTATAATATTATATAATGTGATCAATCTAATTTCTCCTCCCTTGTATCATAGATTGAACTATACTATTGTACCTAAATGTATAATATACTGTACATTATTATAGTTGCGTTTCTGATTTTGTTCTATACAGAGTTGTAAAATATTTAATTTAAAGTACTAATGAAATGATGTTTGTGACAAAATGTAACCTTTACGCCTTCTGTAATCTACGCACTAATATTTATGCCTGTTTCTATATGATATCATTATTGTTTCTTATTTTATTTTATTCAAATCCTAAGAAATTAGACTATTTAACAATTTTTCATTAAAAATGTTACTAAATTTGTTTTGTAAAAAGGTCTTAATTATTGCTTTATAAATAAAATAAATTCTTGAAAAATAAATAAATTATTGAAATAGAATAAATTTATTTTTAATTTAATTTACTTAGCATTAATTCATGATATCACATCTTTAAAATGCTTAAGTTTTATAAATTACTATTTTTTTTTGACATAACTATTTTTTACACGGAGTTGGACGGAGTATTTTTGTTGGGATATATATTTTATACCTACCTATAATATTATATACATATTAGTACATTTTAGTATTTTAATTAATACTAATTAATAATTTATGTTATTATAATATCTATGAATTCCATACATTAAAATATTAAAGATTTATTATCATCCATAATCTCTTATATTTTACTATATAACTTCCACAGGACTCAATGGAACTGTCAAATCTAGCGTTACTATTTTCTAACAGTATATAATATATATTATATGAGTCCATTGCGGCTGTTCAATTAAATCGATAAATCGAAATTGTTTTTAATTAATCGATTTTTTTGTTTAATTGTGTACACCTAATCATAATCGATTACTAAAAAAAATTATAATCCAACAACTCTTGATTTTTTACCTAATGATTGTGCCGTAGGTACACCTCTATAGGCCGTATAACATATATTATATAGAGTATTATAATAAACATAATATTATAATACACATTATAATTATAAATGTATATAATATAATATATTATTATTAAATGTATTCTATTATGATAAATCTATATATTACTTTGCTGGCCAAAAAAATTTTATTAAAGCATTTAAAAATGTGTTGACAACGTAATAAAAATCATTTAAAACCATTTTCGTTTCTTGGAAAACATTATTAAAATAAAGTTAATAATACAGTTTTTTCAATTAGTTTTTAATTACATCTCGAACATGACAGTCACGATTAAATTTGAACAGTTGATACATGTGGCAATAGATGCCGAGAATGTGAGTACTTTTTAAAAATATATGAGCATTAAATATTAAATAATGATCAACAATTTTTCAGGGATCTATTAACCAACATTTGTTAATCAAACTCCTCGAGTTTATCGCGAAGAAGTCCAACATCAATTCTCTGAGCGTCAATTTCAATGAAAATGACAAAACTGAGGCCCAGGTACTTAACATCCTAATGTACAATATGCTCGCCTATATTATAGTATCGTTAAAAAGGGTGTCATTTGGTGTGACGGGGTGTACTTTGGCACTCCTATTTTTTTGCGTTTTTGGCCTGTCATACTGTTTTTTTAATGATGATCACAGGGGCGTACCAAAGAGTTTATAGGCGGGTCCTATAGACAATGGATGGAGCTACTTTGATAATTTTCTGTGTCTAACATAACCCCCCCCCCACACTTGTTAGTTATTTTATAGTGATTGTGGTTACCTGAAATCGAATGAGTGATGGGGGATATGTTGAACACAGTTCAGTAACAAACAATATACACGTAGCTCCAAAGTATATGATCTAAGGGCAGGCCTGTAATGTTTGACCAACCCTAAAAATTGATCCAGGACAACTTTTTTTGTTATCTTGTCTGAGCTGTTTATCATTAGGCTGTTAATATTATGTTTTTATTATAAAATAAGTAAATAACATATTCGTGTTGCAATACCGATTAAAAAAAAAAATTCCATTTCCATTAATTACATAAAAGATGGTCAACTGGGTACCACTCCACCGGTGGTGACTATCCTATTGTCAAGGTGTTCCTCAATAAACACCTTTATACTAGAATAGGGATGGCAAATCCATGGCGCGCGTTCCCGAGGTGGCATGTGAAATGATTTTGTGGGCACGCGAAAACTAACATTTTTATACTAATACATTAATTTTACAATAAAATTATAGTATAACAAAATATAATATTTTTAATATTTTTTTCATGGCACGCTCTAAAAAAAAATTAGGTTATTATTAATTTTGGGCACGCAGTGTTCAAAAGGTTTGTCATCCCTGTACTAGAAGATACCCCTCTCCTCTCAGGGCTAGGCCAAGGGAGTTGTAGGCTAGTCACTACTGTGATTACAACTTTGCACATCGTGTACAGTTAATTGCAAGTGCATCATTAGTAACTAATACGATTACATTTGTCATAGGTTATACTTATACTGTTATGCATAACCACAGTCTACAGGAAACGTTGTCTTAGTTGGTGTAATATTTACATTTTTGTCGTTATAATTGCATCATCTGCATTAATAATTCTTCAGTCTTCTGTCGGTTACTTGTGTAGGTACTCATGGTTTTACCCATGTACCTTGTCTACAATTCTTTCATAATATCGTCATTATTGTCAGTCTATATTACGAAGTATGATATGCTTATGATATTATTGTGATAAAAGTAGTTTATTTTACTATTAGGCGTTAGTACTACAGTAGGTTGAATTAATGTTTGTCGAAAAAAATGCATTTGAAAATATCATTGTGTGTATAAAATATGATAGTATATATTAAAGTTTCATGTAGGTACCACGAATAATATTTTTAAATCACAAAAAAATAACTAAAAATATTATTCTTCATTTAACTTTATAGGTATATCTTATAATTTCCTCCAAATTTGAACTTCAAATATTCATAAAAAAAACTGTGTTTATACCTATATATTTTATATTTTTGGTGAAAGTATGATTTTTTTATGAAAAATCTTCTTTGGAATTTTGAAATGTTTAATCCTTAGCTAAATAAAATTGTGCATTTTATAATTAAAGTGTTTTATTTGTTTTTTCTTTACTTAGTGTTGCAAATTTATTGAGGCGTGTAATTATAAGAATAAAGAAGAAATTATACCGGGAAAAAATGGTAATATTAATAAATAATTCATTTTCAAGTTTTTTGAGCTAAAAAATTTCTTATGCCTATAAATAGTTTTAAAAAAGTAAAAATATTTTTAAAATTGTTTGGTACAATGAAAACGCCAATGTAGACATTCGGTTAAAATCGTATGCACTTATTTACAGTTATTATTTAAAAATAGTTTTGAATAAAAATTTTAGTGGTTCTTTATTTTTTATTTGTTTTTACTGATTTTTTTAATCTTATTAAATTACTAATACAATTTGTTTATTAGAAGCGGAGTCTGTTGAAGAGATAGATAATAATGAAGACAATAATTCTGCATTGGTAAAATATTGTTCAGTCTGTTAAATCATATAAATCACTATGTTTTTTTTTTGTTTAGGGTTGCGATTTTGAAGCATTGTCAGAGAGAGATGAGATAGAGAGCATTTACAGACTGCCTTCGGAAGGAATAATTTCGGAACATGGTAATATTAAATATATATATATTTTTTCTTTACTATTGTGATCAGGCATCCAATTGATGGCACCTTGCTGAAATTTCTTATTCAGCTTAACATGCAGATATGTAGCCTGGGAAGCTGGTCCCGCCTCATTGGATGTATTAAAAAATAATAGAAAAAATATTACTTATATATATTCATGGCTGGGTTAGTTGACTAGATTTTTAGGTTAGAACCTAATCTTACACAGTTTGTGGAACTTATTTATTAAGTATGTTATTTTACTGAATACAAATTAGTTTCCTAGATACATTTTAAACGCAAGAAATAGTATTTATTTGTTTGTTCTTCAAATATTTTAAATGCTTTATATGTATGTGTTATTTTTTAATAGATTCAATAGAAGAGGAAAAAATTTCAGTTCCTTCAACTTTGAATTTGGACCAGTTTTTAGAAGAAAAACACGAATATAATATTCAGACGTCTGTTTAACAAAATTAATTTATATTTTATTTACAATATTATACTTGTGATATATAATAAAAAATGTTTTATAGTAACGATCTACATGTGATAGCTACTCTTATTGAACAATTGTATGGTAAAATCAGAAAAATCAAAAGCGTGATTAAAGTACTGCAAAAAAGCATTAAGACATGTGTAAATAATTTTGTTTTTGAATTTAATATTCGGAAGTAATAAAGTATATTGAGTATATTGTCTTACTTTCAGAATGTAACTGATTCGGATGGATCTCCGGAAAGTGAAATGGATGTATTTAAAGAAATCGCTTTATCAGACCTGGGTTCGGCGTTTGAGATTCAAAAATATGGTTACGATGTAAATCATTATAACATTTAATTAGCATAACTGTTATTTGTTATTAGGATCATCACTATATACCGTTCTTAATCTCAAGTATTTTCGATTTGTTACAGCGGTCAAAACTAGACGAAAATTTGAATAAGTTGGATATCAGTGCTAAAGGAGATATGTTTAGAGAAATATTTGGAAGAACACAAAAGAGAAAGGATTTGTATTTAGGGTTGTCAGTTGGAAATTTTAGGGAATTCGACTTAGAATACAGAACGAATTTCCTAACTATCCACTCTTTTTTGGAAAAACACGTAATTTTTTTTTTTTTGATTTAAGCTTCGGCAACTGGGCCATTAGCTGTAGGTTGTGGTACTGTAGGGTTTGGGACTTTTGTGAGGGAAACACGTGTGTGTTTTTGTTTGGCAGCATTTCTATTGGGTACCCGTAGGTTTCTGCCATGCCCGGTTGGGGGATGGCGGCACTTGTTCTTCGGTCACCGCGACTTGTCCGGAGAAAAATGCCGCCCGGTGGCCGAGGATCGAAGAGCGACCGGCTGCGTCGCAGCGGACGGGTCAGACCACTCGGTCACCTCGTCCCCCTATTGTTTTTTATTTCTTTGTATCTATACAAAAATAAATCACATAATATAATGTTTGTGTTGTTAAATGTAGAGAGATATGTTTAAGAAGATTAAATCAGAAGTTAAAAAAATTAAGATGCATTATTTAGATAAAGAGGACTTTTTCGTATTTAAAAAAGCGATATCAGTGTCGCATAATAAAATGAAAAATGATATCAAAGAATACATTTTAAAGGATCCTGAAGCAATGGGTATCGTTAGATTTTTCAAGTAAGTAATACGTATTATAACTTATAAGATATTCAAATAATTATTTAATTTATTACCATTTTTTCATGCTTTAAATATAATGTTTTGAACAAACTAGGAATTAATATGTACAATGCACAAATCATGACATTACAAGTTAATTGATTTAGGAAAAAACATTAAATAATATTTTTTGTAACGAATAATAATCAAAAACTAAGATGGGTGTACATAAAATTAAATTATTTATTTGTTAATTAACACATACTTGTTTTATTCAAAAATTATAATTTTAAATTCTTAAAACAGATTATACCACCATCATTGATTTAAATTATAGATTCTAAAATGTTAATTTAAGATAATTAATTATTATTCATTTGATAGAGTACTAAATTGAAATATATGGTACTCGTGTAGTATACAACCTTTTTCCTACCTACCTATGTATAATATTTTGTTTACCCTTATAACTCAAGTCACAGGGTACTTTCTCGTAATAAAACTAAACAAAAATATAACATAATATATCGAAATATTTGTTATATTTTGAAATGTATGGTATGTAACATACTACAGGAGGACCAAATTGTTCCCTTTTGTAGTCAACAATCCATATTAATATTATTAATTATAAAAATATAAATTTTCAATGAGTCTTCTACAGTGCATAAAATAAATACCAAACTTATTGCCTAGTCTGAAAATTAAAAGCCCGCTGTCTAACGTAGTAACATACTTAGGTTAAGACCAAATCATGGGCGATGGGCGATGCATTTAATGTTCCGTGAATGTTTACGAGACGGTACATTAGTACATTAGTTTATATTTAATACTATGAAATGGACTTAGTAAATGTATTTCCATATTGAGTGTATCAATTTAAAATATTACAAGTTGTGGCTGAACTTTCATTGTTTTGTTTTTATAGGGACGGATCGTGTATGTCATGTGGGAAACCAGCCATGATGAAAATTACAAACACAGCTCCACTTTCAGCGAGGAAAGTAACACCCAAAAAAAGTTACAGGTAGACAAATTCAACCGTTTCCTATTTATATGAAATTTTAAACAGAAAATAATTTGTTAATTTTCACGAAAAAATTTTGTCTTACAAAGGCTTTATTAACATTTTTCTATTAAATTATAAATGTTTGATTTTTTTTGTGTGATGGTGATTTTTAAAATAACACATCTTTTATCGTCATTATAATAAATCCATTTTAGCCGTAAATCACGCAAGATTAGAACATCATATTTAAACCGGGCAACTCCCACTGGTCCAAAATGTGATGAGCCAACTGGGGAGGAAGAAGACACCCCTAAGAAAATCGATTGGGAATACAGATTAAAGAGGCTGCAAATAATTCATAAAGGGTATAAAATATATAACATGATATTCTTAACATTTCATCAAATACATTTACGATTACGTCATTAAGATGCTTGTAGTAGGTATAATAGTCATTGCTATAATAGTCAACTAATTTTAATTCAAAAAAATATATTTGAACTCTGATGTTAGGAATTTTTAAGTAGTTATGCTTTAAGACCATATTTTCAAATATTAGATTATCATTGTGGCGATACAGAATCTACCTATTACACTATAAATTATTATTATTTTTCTAGTACTTTGAGCCACCTATATACGTACTCAACTGTTTTATCCCGGTGTGCTCAGGATTTAATTACCTATAAACTTAAGTTAACTAAATTTAACACTTAACTTCATATTTTTATCATAAAAGTCATTATTCATTAAAAAATATGATAAAACACAAGCTAAAATATAAAATAATTTATTTTACCAAGATAAAAAGATACTGAATAGTAAGACGGTTACACTATATTTAACTACTAGAAACAAAATGTAATATAAAAATAATGTGATGCAATGAAATTGATTTCAGAAAGCCAAACATACTAGAGGCAGAAAAGGAATTAAGAAATATGCATATGTAAGTAAACATTATATATGTTAAGTACCAATATGTATTTATATATATTATATACACTATAATACACTGATGTAGGTATACGAATGCCTATAAACTAAATTTAGGTACTAACTACACTCGACGTCATCAGAACCAATCATCGGACATAATAATTAAATACATAATAGCATTTTCCTATATTTTGGAAATGTTGGATAACGTATTTATCTTTTAATATGAAAACATAGGCATGTCTGTGGCAGTAGCACTGTGGGCAGTTTTCTCTGTAGAGAGAGAAAATTAAATTTGAACTTATTAAGCATATAACAAAAGTATGCAAATATAATATTTATGACTGGATTTAATATGATTTTGAATTGCAAAGAGAACCACATTGAAAAACCTTGTGTGTGTATAAGAAAAAAAATATAAGGTTAATAATAACTAGTGTCTAAAACTCTAAACTCTGAGGACAATGATTTTTAATTTAATTGTTACAACACCTCACACGATGGTCTAGACTCTAGAAACGTATATACTATAAATAAAAATAATATAAATGTGCGAGTTAACTAGTACCTAGTTAGTATTTATAGTTGTTTTTTATACACAAAACTACAGTAATAACATTTTATATAGGGTTTTATTAAATGGCTAGTCACATATAGATCAATTAATTATATATATCATATGTATATTGGTGTATATATTATGTGTATGAGGTAGGTATTGTATTTACTTCATATTACAGTGGATACAATTTTTATGATTAATTATATTCTTATATTATATTTTCAGAAAACCAAAGAAAATATGGAGATGTTGACATATTAACTTGCAACCTATGATTATGTTCTATCCACATATACTAGTTAAAATATAAAAGAAATATACCTTTAATTTAAAAAAAAAAATTGTGATAATGCCAACGCATTTTTTCTCTCTCTTTGACCCTCACGCATACAGTAAATTTTAAGTTTTAAATAACGAATATAATCATAATAATTTCTAAAATTAAAGTGCACTAACCTTTTATGAAATTAATTTTGAGTAAGACTATTATCTTGCTCTAGCTAGGCTTTTATATTTTCATTTTAAAGCGAGTTATGATTATTTGAAAAATGTAAATTCCTTGTACATCTTAAAATGTTCATAACTCGTTTTAAAATTAAAAGACAATAAAAAACCTACGAGTTACCCTAGGTAATAATCTTACATTAAACTTAATAAGAGGTCATTCTACTCTAATTTTAGAATGTATTTTGATTACAATAATTATTGCGAACCTAAAATTTGCTATATTGCGAGTGGTCAAAGAGAGAAAAAAGCGTTGACGACACCTAACATATATAGAAAAACATTTGATTTCAATAAATTGTTGTCACAATCGCATTGTTCAATACATGTTGTTAATACATTTCTCTTCTATAGTCAATAACGAACTTATCGTCACATAATAATGCCACAATACGAGTGAAGTATATATTCCCATGTAAATGGCTCAATTCGAGAGACTCTTGATGTCAGTGAAGTTGGCCCCCCCCCCAACTTTTTCCGATTAATTTCAAACCTGAACAAATACTTTGCAAATACTTTGCAATAATTTGAAAATCTATTTTTAGAATTTGAAAGTTTCAAATTTAGCTGTGGCAATCATTTCAAAATTGGGGGCGGGGCAACTTCAAGTAGCTCCCACCCCACATCGTCAGATCGATCTCAATCCGGTGCCAATATTTTGTAACAATTTGCAATTTCTCTTTTAGAATTAGCAAATCAATTTTTTTTTTATTGGCGAACATTACGAGTTTTTTGTCAAGACTTTGAATTGTTCGATTGATTCAAAAATTATGCCAGTTTTTTGAAAATTCATTCAAATCGGTTTTTAGATAAATAAATCTAATTTAAATAAATTTAATATATTTATATATATATATATATATATATTATATTATATACTCCTTTATTTAAATATCCAATTTATAAATTCTTATTCAAATTGACTACGCTAAAAATCTAATAAAACTTTATTATATTAGTGTAGGGTTGACTTATATTAAAGAATACACATTTTTGCTACTGTAAAAAAAGCAACCGCGATGAAAAAAATGTAAAGTAATTAGTTATTTACGACTTTAATAATAAATCATAATAATAATATTTATTTTGATGGCTGCTGTATGTCAAAATTAAAATAATGAATTATGTTTGCTTTCAATTTTGAACTCATTTGTTTATCTAAAAGTTGATTTGGAATGCTTTTCAACTATTTTTTGAATCGATCGAACAAAGTCAAGATCCTGCTAAAAAACTTATAATATTCGCCAATGAAAAAATATTAGTTTCAAATTCTAAAAATGAGTTTGCAAATTATTGCAAATTATTTACAAAATATTGACACCAGTCCAAGATTGATCAGACAATATGGGGGAGATACGTGAAGTTGCCCCCCTGCTGAGTTTTCTGATATTTTATTTCTAGGCCTAGGGTACTAGGCTATAGCGGGTATAGTTTAATATTTCTTGGGCGAAGGCTTAAAAAAAGCCTTAAGTTTAAAACCCTTGCCCCGGCGAGCGCACTTTAATCGCTCATTATAACAGCGTTATAAAAAAAAAATAACTTTTTAAAATAAAAACACTTTAAATAAATGTAGACTCAGCGAAAGCGGAATATGTGTACAAAGATTTAGGACTGCAGACACACTGAATAATTGCTGGATCTTGAAAAGGCAAGATTCCATGTCAATGCAGTAGTTAGTGCACGCTGTTATAATGAGGGATCAAAGTGCACTAGCCGGGGGAAGGGTTTCAAACTTAAGAGGACGTAATACCCGCATGTGTTGTCTCCGTCTTACAAGTGCGTAACATGGCAAATTGTACACTCAGCGGAATACGTGTAACTCCGTTAGTTTAAAAATTAAAGTGAATTGACCTCTTATAAAATCTAAAGGATTATTAACTATTCAACCTCATAGGCTTTTTCTTTTATTTTTATTTTAAAGCGAGTTATAAGTATTTTAAAATTGTAAATTTTTTATACATCTTAAAATACTTATAACTCGCTTTAAAATAAAAATAAAAGAAAAAGCCTATGAGGTTGAATAGTTAATAATCCTTTAGATTTTATAAGAGGTCAATTCACTTTAATTTTTAAACTAACGGAGTTACACGTATTCCGCTGAGTGTACAATTTGCCATGTTACGCACTTGTAAGACGGAGACAACACATGCGGGTATTACGTCCTCTTAAGTTTGAAACCCTTCCCCCGGCTAGTGCACTTTGATCCCTCATTATAACAGCGTGCACTAACTACTGCATTGACATGGAATCTTGCCTTTTCAAGATCCAGCAATTATTCAGTGTGTCTGCAGTCCTAAATCTTTGTACACATATTCCGCTTTCGCTGAGTCTACATTTATTTAAAGTGTTTTTATTTTAAAAAGTTATTTTTTTTTTATAACGCTGTTATAATGAGCGATTAAAGTGCGCTCGCCGGGGCAAGGGTTTTAAACTTAAGGCTTTTTTTAAGCCTTCGCCCAAGAAATATTAAACTATACCCGCTATAGCCTAGTACCCTAGGCCTAGAAATAAAATATCAGAAAACTCAGCAGGGGGGCAACTTCACGTATCTCCCCCATATTGTCTGATCAATCTTGGACTGGTGTCAATATTTTGTAAATAATTTGCAATAATTTGCAAACTCATTTTTAGAATTTGAAACTAATATTTTTTCATTGGCGAATATTATAAGTTTTTTAGCAGGATCTTGACTTTGTTCGATCGATTCAAAAAATAGTTGAAAAGCATTCCAAATCAACTTTTAGATAAACAAATGAGTTCAAAATTGAAAGCAAACATAATTCATTATTTTAATTTTGACATACAGCAGCCATCAAAATAAATATTATTATTATGATTTATTATTAATGTCGTAAATAACTAATTACTTTACATTTTTTTCATCGCGGTTGCTTTTTTTACAGTAGCAAAAATGTGTATTCTTTAATATAAGTCAACCCTACACTAATATAATAAAGTTTTATTAGATTTTTAGCGTAGTCAATTTGAATAAGAATTTATAAATTGGATATTTAAATAAAGGAGTATATAATATAATATATATATATATATATATATAAATATATTAAATTTATTTAAATTAGATTTATTTATCTAAAAACCGATTTGAATGAATTTTCAAAAAACTGGCATAATTTTTGAATCAATCGAACAATTCAAAGTCTTGACAAAAAACTCGTAATGTTCGCCAATAAAAAAAAAATTGATTTGCTAATTCTAAAAGTGAAATTGCAAATTGTTACAAAATATTGGCACCGGCTTGAGATCGATCTGACGATGTGGGGTGGGAGCTACTTGAAGTTGCCCCGCCCCCAATTTTGAAATGATTGCCACAGCTAAATTTGAAACTTTCAAATTCTAAAAATAGATTTTCAAATTATTGCAAAGTATTTGCAAAGTATTTGTTCAGGTTTGAAATTAATCGGAAAAAGTTGGGGGGGCCAACTTCACTGACATCAAGAGTCTCTCGAATTGAGCCATTTATATGGGAATATATACTTCACTCGTATTGTGGCATTATTATGTGGCGATAAGTTCGTTATTGACTATAGAAGAGAAATGTATTAACAACATGTATTGAACAATGCGATTGTGACAACAATTTATTGAAATCAAATGTTTTTCTATATATGTTAAGAGACGTCAACGCTTTTTTTTCTCTCTTTGACCACTCGCAATATAGCAAATTTTAGGTTCGCAATAATTATTGTAATCAAAATACATTCTAAAATTAGAGTAGAATGACGTCTTATTAAGTTTAATGTAAGATTATTACCTAGGGTAACTCGTAGGTTTTTTATTGTCTTTTAATTTTAAAACGAGTTATGAACATTTTAAGATGTACAAGGAATTTACATTTTTCAAATAATCATAACTCGCTTTAAAATGAAAATATAAAAGCCTAGCTAGAGCAAGATAATAGTCTTACTCAAAATTTATTTCATAAAAGGTTAGTGCACTTTAATTTTAGAAATTATTATGATTATATTCGTTATTTAAAACTTAAAATTTACTGTATGCCTGAGGGTCATAGAGAGAGAAAAAATGCGTTGACATTATCACAATTTTTTTTGAAAATTAAAGGTATGTTTCTTTTTTATCTTAACTAGTATATGTATTATGTATGATAAAAAATATTCCCATACGAACACGACTGTCTAAAATAGAAAATAGAAATACCATCTTTGAGTATATCTTTCTTAAATATTCTAGTGTTATTTTTACATTGAGTGGATACATTATTTCGCTGCTATTTTGAAACAGCCTGCCAGATCTAGACTTACTCTGATAAACTGATGGTTGGGAAAGTGTAGATAGTATATAGTTTGAAGATTCAGGTTGTACTGATGGAACATAATCATAGCGGACCCGGACTTTTCGCCGCCGCCCGTTTCGCCGCCAAATAATTTTGAGTGTTTACGAAGAGGATGTTCGAAGGTAAATCTGGCCGGCTTCTCTGATATTGTCGACGGGTGCCGTTGCCGATCGGTTTTTTCAAAACACATTATCAAACGTTTTTTGTTAATGCTCAAATACATATGTTTAAATTGTTAACGATCTGTGTATCATATTATAATATTATATAAGCCTCATTTGCATTGCTTGCGCCTTTGTACATAAGTATTGTTCCGGCACCGTCTTTTGTGTACGGTGCTGTATCGTACAAGACGTCGTGACCCCCTCCCTGTCCCACGTCGTCGCACATGTAATGCAACAACCACTAGTCTCAAACCTATATAAATTGTTGCTGTACCCGTGCCGCCCACGTTTTTCTTTCGCCTCGTGACTCCGTTCGATTTTTGAGTCCTCCATAGCTTGTAGTCCTGAAAAACAGGTGCCCCGCTGTGCGCACACTAGTCGTCACGTGGCCGTACTCGCGCCGCCTCGTTTCCGGTGTCGTGTGACCGTGATTACCACCGGATTGATTAATTTGAGTGCTGTTACGTGCCCGTTCTTGGTGAGTTCACGTGATTGTGGTGTCACTTTCGCCTTGTCAACGTCACGTGGCGCCTTTTCTTGATTTGTTCTCACTTGCATCCGTCGCCCCGCTTTAGCAAGCATTTTGTTCCTTGGGCTCTCATGATTTCCACCAGTTAGGTTAATATTAATGTTAGGATAGTATGGACTGGAAACGAACAGGCGCGGGTAGGTGACGGTTAGCCGGAGTTTGTGAGCAGGCTTGTGTGTGTGTGGGGGGTTGCTGTGAGTGTGAATCTAGCACTACCTATATTTACCATATAAACTAGATGATGAATTTAGGAAGCACTATATTCGCACTTGCACCATAGACATTATAAGGCATATTAACTTGCACCGATTTCCTCCCACACGAGCCTACTGATAAGTCTTAATAAGCGGCCCGGTGATTAGGCTTTCATTTCCAGTCCATCCTATCTCAGTCCGGAATGTTCTTATTTACATTATAATATTGTGTATTATTGAAATCTCTGTTGGGACTGAGATACAGCGATCCACGAAGTGTGACACATATTATGATACGTCTTAAGATATTATATAATACTCAATATGAGTTGTTCAGCACATGGTGCGATCAAAGATAGTATGGACAGTATTGTTGCATAACAAATCTTGAACCGTGTGTACCGAAATGAAACGCTATAAGTAAACAGCTGGAAATTGAAGCACTTATTTGTGGGGGTGACTATAAATTTAGTTACCATTCAAATGTACATCTTACTTGTGCGATGTTCATTGTCAAATGTACCTCAATTTCCCTAGTACCTCCTCCACCTTTGAATTTTGGAGCCAGGGCTTCGATTGGTCTTCGCTTATTTTCAATCGTCCCGAAAATCTCGTCGTTTGTTCCATCTCTATTACCAACTTATAGCTTATTTACGGCGAGGGTGCCGAGGAAATGCCGACACCCCCACATTTGGTTAATGATCAAGGACCAATGCTTTCGATACTTCTTCAATCGTTCTCGTTTGTTCCGATTAGTTCGTATTTTGCTCCATAGGTACCTGTTTTCGACTTATAGCCTATTGCATGGCCATCACCCTTACTTTTCAGTGAAAATTCAAAATTTGGGGTGCCAGGTAAATGTACTTATAACATGTTAATTTTAGTAGTTTAGTGTGAAAATTTTCAACTGTTTAATACTTTTCAAGTATGGGAATTATGGGTGGATGGGCCACCATAATTCATGTACTATCCATGTATTTCTGTGGGTATCATCAATTCATCATATATATTATAATATGTATAGATGTTTATATTTAAGTGATTTTTTTTCATACAATTTGTCATTTATATTATTGATTAAGAATACCTCTTTTCCTGCTACTATTCTTTCAATTATTTAATCAATTGTAATAATAATAACGTTTCTAGGCCCAAATATTGTAATCCTATATAAGAAATCATAACTAAGTAAAAAATACGAGATTTTTTATGAAAATTTAAATGCCCATCAAAACTATTAATCTTATTTTCAACTATCTATGTACTATTATTTTAATATTTGATATCATTCATGGAGCACTAAAAATGATAGTTCAATCATAATACGTAAATATTTTTTTCATTGTGAATCATATAAATATGCATGATTATAATTAAATTTAGATGCTGTATCCAACATAGTTTAAAATCAATGTAAGCACCTAAATGGTAATTACTTTATCTTTTTAGGAAAAGTATATAAGACCGTATTTTCTAAGAACTTATTAATAGTTTAGTTTAAGAAGTTCAGGAGTAGCACCGGGTCTAAGTTTTGGTATTTTCAAACACATATTTTAACATACATTTGATGAATAATTATGTATTTTAAATATTTTATTTTATTTATATATTTAAATTTATCGACAGTTGTATAGCTTTTAATAAATCAAAATTCTTATTTTTTTGGAGTACTAAATTTTCTTTTATTAAGTTCGTTCAAAGTACAACTTAACACAACTTAACTATTTTGTAAGTAGCTATTAACAAATCGTGAGTTTTCACCAAGTCTAATCGCTAAGCTATCAAGCTAAGCATTCAATTAAATAGAATCTTAAATAGTTAAATTGGAAGCTACATACAATTTACCAAACGTCAACATTTGTGCCAAGAATAGGGCATTTAAAGATATACAACCTTTTTCGTTTCTTACAATTTTTCGGTGCAATTGACATGTACCTAAGCAGACGCCTTTTAATATTTTAAACCTGTGCCTATTAACCACAATATTAACGCATATACTGAACATATTATATTATTATGTAAGTGGTGAAATTCCGCCAGCCCTCCTCTCACCTTTGTTAATTACTGTTATTATTAAAACATTTTTTTTTTGTTATAGTCTAATTATTATATTTGTATTATTATTATTACCGTCGTGTGGGTTATAATATAATAATATAGTTATAATTGTTACCTAACGCACCTGCAAACATTCCAGATTTCGTCACTGCTTACCACCGTCGCGTAAATTACTACAATGCTATATTAATATTATTATTATCATCACCGTTGTCGTAATTGAACGGAATCACAATATTATTATTATCATTATAATGTGCACAAGTATAAAGAGATTCGTATCTCGTGTCTGACAAGCTCGCGGGGTGTGACCAATTATTATCGTTTTACGAATGTTACAGTTTTCTTTTTTTGTGGTTGGCGTGAAACGCACTTTGTATGTAATAAGTAATAACTACAATAATAATAATATAGTTTTAATGCGGGAAATAAGTTGCGTATTGTAACAATAATAATGATATAATATAGGAGCAGTATCAGCTCCGACTTCACGAATCCACGGCATCGCAGTGATGATAGATATACTCATACATAAATAAGAGTTTGTATATTTGATGACTTGGTGTTAATATAAAGTCTCCAGTTAGAGAACGGGAAACTCAGACTTAGAGAAGATCCTATTTAAAAAAAAAGTTCCGCTGGCAGGATTGTAATTGCCTGTTCATTTCTCGTCACCTTTTGTTTTTGTATGAAAATACTAAAAATATATTATTTATTAATTAGTCGTTATAAATTCAAAACAACGATTGAAATATTAATAAAAAAGATCAATTAACAATACAGCCTCCCATACGTCAGTGCGTCACCGATTGTGTTATTTAAAGGGTGTAGCGACATCGTTTATTCTAAAGAGTAAAAATTCGAGAGTCTATAAGGGTTATTAGTTATTATTTATTCCTGAACATGTACAAAATATTTATTGTTTATTAGCATTGGTACTTTTCTGTTATCATAACTACCACCCGAAGCAAGGTGAGTTGTGTCAATAGAATTCCGATATCTCAAACTGTCATATTGTGCTATTCATTTGATTTCCACGATGCCGAAGTTAATCTTTTGTTTATTTTCCGTGCATTTGAATAAAATTGTAATGTTTAAAAATTAATTTTATTATTTTAAAATTATTTTTAATTACTATAATAATTATAAAATATGAAAGTGAGAAATTTACCAAGTACTAAAAAACAACTATCTTAAAATTTTATCAAGTAGGTAAAAAGATAACTTTTTATATAACTACTTGCGAACAGTATATTTGGTTGGTATGGTGAAATTTAATAATGAAAAACTCGGAGACTCAGAAAAATATGTTGAAATTGGTGAGAGGTATATGTACCTATGTTTTCGAAAAGAAACCACAATAGACATTCGGGTATTTTATCTCCACAGCTAACACATTTTATTCCATGGTTTTGTAACATAAACGAAATTCTACCTCAATAGGAAAAACATTTTATTTTCAAGTGATGTCATGAAAATATAGAATTGTGAATTGCTATAAGATATTTAATACTTCCATTAATGAATATTGTGAATAACTAAAAAATAAAACAAAAATGTTATTGTGTTTAGCGATGGTAGTAGAGATGGCAGAAAAACGTACCTCATTATTTTAAGTAATTTTCATTTTTTTAACAACGTTTATGGCATCTTTATATTTAAATATTATTATGTACATTTTATAGCTAATAACCGAGCAATACGCAGCATTTTTTTATTTTAGAAAAGGTCATACAAATCACTCGTTTTTTCTTCAATTTCTCGTCGATTCAAAAACATAGTCTTGATGCATAATATAGGGTTTGAATATTTGCTCGACGCACTTTCGGATTTGTGAAAAAGTCTTTTATATTAAATGTCGATTACATACTATGTATTATTCAAACCTGTTTTTTAAAATTTATTTATAATATGGTACTGTGCAATAAATCACTACGGCTGTCAAGGCATCTATGGATTAATTTTAGTAGATTATTTAAGAAATTTCATCGGCATTGTGGTGACTCACAAGTCACTAGTGCGGCGCACACACGTACTGGAGTTGTATCAATTCATAAAAAATGAAATAAAAAAACCAACAAAAAAATGTTTAATCATAAATCAGAGGCGTCCTTTAAACAAACATAAAGAAAAAAATTCTTTTTATATTATCGAATCTAGCGTAATTAGGGCAACGACAGAGTATTGCATCGAGATCGTGTGTTTCGATAAATATTCTTAACCAGTGACACGGATTAGTTAACGCAAGAATAGGTACGAGACCTTGACCTGCAAGAGGATTCGTAACACTGAAGTCTGGCAAAGTACGTATGTTATCTCATTACAATAATTTACACATCGCTACAACGTGCTGTAATGTGGTTATAGATCCAGCCGGTATATTGGTAGGTGTAATAGTATATTAATATAGCTGTTCTTAGTAGTTGTTTTTATCTTTGGATCGATGTTGTTGTGTAAACCACGTGTTTAGCGTATGCGATAATGTTTCTGTAATATTAATTATTGGTCCAGTTTTTGACATTTTATGTAGAACACATTAATAATATTATGATCTTTTAACACCACCGAAATCTTTGATACCTACCTCTTCTTATTTCAATAATATACGTGTTTGAAGAAATGTAATATATAGTATATTGGATGTAAAGTAGGCTCAACGACTTCACTTGAAACTGAACCCTTTTTAATGATAAATTATATTTTGGTCAAGGCCTGTTTTATATTTATATATTTACCCCCTGACTACTGTATAATCGTTACCACTTTTCAAAAAAAAAATCCATAATTTTTATGCATTGCTAATTGTATAGCTATTATAAACCATTACAGTTCGATAAGTGTAAGCATTGCCTATGTACGCAAATTCTAGTTGGCCATTGATAGGTATAATATCTAACGAACCCCGATGATGCGAGTGTTTCCTTACGGGCCCCTTACACCGAGCATATCGTTATTGTCATGCATGATGTGTAGTCAAATTTCAACATTAATAAATGATAAAAATATAATAATATTATGCTGCACAATATTATATAAATTGTATTTGAATAATAAACATTTGTTATTTTAGGCTAAAATATTAGGTGCCCAGGTTGAAAATAAATTGTCAGAAAAAATAAAAAAATGTACACAGCTTCAGTAAAATATACACACTCATAATGGATACAATGATTTGGTTTCATTCATTTCTATGCAAATAATTATGTACTTGAAAGTACTTATATTTGAGTTTACTGTCAATATAAATTAGTTGGTACTTATTTAGCCTAGGCATTAAAATCGCTTTTGTTTGTTGTACTATAACTATTAGTTTATCTTTTACCCGAGGATTATAGTTAACAATTAGCAATAATTCAATATAATCTAAGGACATAGAAAATCGAGTTTTAAATTATTTTTATTCTATAATGATGTTAAGTGTTATTTATTTTTTTTTTTTTACAAAAAAAAAAAACATTAAGACGAATTTTAGTTTAAAAGCAGTGAAACTTTAAACGAAAAAAATAAAATTAATACGGAACGTACGCTTATAAAGTACCTACGTATGTACACAGTTTTCATGTTCAAATGTTTAGAATTTTTATTTCTAGTTGAGCGATATGGTTTAAATATGAATATTAAATTTGCCTATTTATTTAGGTATACGTGCCATATTATACGATATACCGTATAAAAATTACAAACAAATGATGTTTCTTTAATTTACGCTATAAATTATAGGAAATATCGTTGTTATTGCATACATTTATATCGTTCTAATAATTTTTATTAATATAAATTATATTATAATTACTCGAGCACAAATTATACATTTATACAAAATTATTGAATAACTCATGTTTATGAAATTGTATTTATATAATAATTTTATAATATCACCATGATAATCTGCTTTGAAATATCAATGTTTGTTTATGTATAATGTGAGTATATAATAGGATAATTATCTTACCTTACGCTGGTATAGTTTATTTATTAATAAAATGGCATTTACATAATAATATGCAGGTACTAACAGTTGACTCAAAATTTAAGATGATCTAAAAAACATCAGAATACAGTCAATGATTTAGATACCGACTGCCAAAGTAACTTTGCATAATTTTCAAATCAATCCAATAAAAACGTATTTATTGCTATACTGATGCAAAAATTAGAAAATATCAACTTTTATATTCGACTCAAGCCCGGGATGATGCAGATGTACTTATCGCAAAAACAGCAATCTAAGAGGTTATTATTATATACAATACACTAAGATAACAGTGATTATAATTGTAGGAGCATATTGTCTTAATTCTACTAATACCACGCACTCGATCGCATAAACAAATTATTTTTTAGAGATCCACTCTAGTGTTTGGCAATGTATACATCTGAAGACGACTATGTGTATATCTAATGTTTACCGAAACCAAAAAGATGTAGAAGAAGATATTAAAGATTTGCTATTATATGATGACGAAGACGAGGTCGAAGTTATTAGTTGAATAGTTGAAATATAATAGTTAATTACTTTGTTTTTACGAATAGATAATATACTATGAGATGAAAATTACCATCTATAGGTACATGGACTAGGCCTACCGGAAAAACCATGAAAAAAACGCGTCATGATTCTCATCAATGGTGGTGTGGAAACGAACGCTTATTTTTATGTGGGTACTCATCATTTTCTATGAACAATATTACAATTCGTAAACCGCAAGAATGGTTAATTGTACATACAAAAAAATACATTAATTTTGGAGATGAATGTATCCTTTACAATATTGATTGAAACTTTTTATCGGACAAACATTAAAAAAACTGTGTATTCAAAAAAAGGTAAATTTCGTAACCTTTGACGCACACATAGTCGAGACTTTCACACATTGTTTACCATGTCGTAATAAAGGTGTGTATCGAAATCCAGCTGAATGGGAATTTTTCCGAGCTGAAGCCTAATTTTCGTCTAATTTTACTGGGCTAGGAAGTACAGCAGAACTCATTCGTAATGCCGTTCTAGGGACCAGGACAAGTAGGTCATAATAACCGACTGTCATAACTACCGAAATTAATAAAAAAGTTGTACAAGACTCTTTAATATTATATTTAAATTCAAAAATGTTAACTTTATTAATAAATATAAAAAGTGTATTTTTTTCATTTTTTCATTTTCCTATGTAACATGTTTTTGATCTTCTTATTATTATTAATTGCCATATTACGCTTATATTATTAGTTCTAGCTGGTCGTTTAATATTTTGCCTCTCACGGGGACGCTTCACCGTCTACGTTCATTTACAAAAGCATATCACATAATATAAAATTGCGCCTACGTTCTGAATAACCCATTTTTGACTCGGCTATGTTTAATATTACAGTGAATTAATATAATGATCTATTGTCGACTTTAGAAGTAAGAAAATTATTATCTGGCGATCTCATAGGATTTTATTTGCTGTACATTCAATTTTAAAACGAGCTATGATCATACTAAAATCTTATAAACTCTTTGTACATTATAAAATTCTCGTAACTCAGGCAGTTCACTATAATATTAAACATGACAAGAGTTTAATGGATTATTGAAAATGTACAATATTTTACGTGTTATGCACTCATGCGTTTGTAAGACGGAGACAACGCTGCGGATGTAGAGTCGTCTTATCTTGACGTATTTATTGCTGTCATAATAACCATCGATAATATGTCCGGTATATCGCATGGTAATTATAGGTGATATATCGGCCTAAATTCACCAAAAATAAACGTCATTACGTCGTGACAACCGATAAAAATCAGCATAATATAAATTATAAAACATAGCTCGGGACCTTTAATTTCGGGTCAATAAACCCGATATGTCACTGCGACCGATGTCAACATAAACGGTTTCTAATATTGTATGTTATTTTATTAACCAGTATAGGGAATAATATATTAATATGCACGGAATACCTAAAAGAGTGAAATCAAAATTGCTCGGAACCCTGCGATCTACAACCACATGATTCTCGGCAACAATATTATTATTATAGGTATATCATCAATATTTTTATAATAATATTCTCAACTTCTGAACGCGTTTTACTAATTCTGGTAGGTTTTAAATATCACCAATACGTTCTAGGGCGTTATTTTATTAGCTTTTACTTTTTTATTATATCAGTGTTTATAATCTCAACGGTTCACTTGTCTTACACATTATTGTGTGTGAAGTACCTGTTATATTATACTGAAGCAATTTTTCTTTTTATGTGTAGGTACCTACCTCTTAGATTTTATTTAATTCTCAGAAGCGGTCCAATCTATAAAAAAAAGTTTTATCTTCTTACATAATTATTGTGGTAGGAAGTATGTAATGAGTGTAATTTGTAATATACATTTGTACATTTTTTCTAACTTGACTCATAAACAAAATACCTTTCATAAAATAGTTTAAGATGAAATTTAACCTTAGAATCGGTTAAATATTAAGTATACACTTGATAAATATTTAGACATTTCCATGTTTCAAGTTGTAGGCATTATTAAATTATTATTTTATTATTGATGATATTTTTTTTATAACTTCAGCAACAATGGCCGAATTAGTTACAATAGTTACATTATATTTACAGGTTATTTAAAACTAGCTTAGGTTAATTAGTGATATGAATGATATGATAAAAAAGTATATTAATTATTAAATAATTGTCATTTGAAGAACTAGATATTGCATTTTGCAAATTGTATTAAATTAATAGTTTGATTATAAAATAAATAAGAAATAAATGTTTTTGAACTGGATTTGGCCCAAAAGACGAGGCGAGGTCTTCGTGCACGTTTAGGTTAATATTATGATATTGTTGGGATTCAGTAATAATATGTTTTATTGTTATAGCCCAATATCTGCACAATCCACGGGCTTCATATAATCACATATTATGAATGTTTCATCCATAAGGAATCCATATTATGTTTGTCAGGTGTATTTTGTTTGTAGATGATTAATTTATTATAGAAACAATTTTTCATTTCAGTTAGGGTTTGGGTTTTTGAGTGAAGATTTTTATTGATTTGAACCAGTTTAGTTTTTCGCTCTTTTGAGAATATGTGCAATTTGTCGTACTTGTCTAAGTGAATGTGGATTTTTATAGAGATTTTTTATATATTCATAGGTTAATTGAACTAATAGTATTATATTTGTGTTGGATTTAGCTATGTTTGCATATATTTCATCTGCGGCCATAGTTTGCGTATGAATCAAATATAATTATTTTTAATCCAAATTTGTGATTTAAAATGACAATAACCATTGGTCGCATTGGACATTGCCAGTTATATATATTATATTATTTTAGATTAATAGATAATTATAATTTAGTTATTTTATAGATCGCCACCCAATTCGTATTCTATGTTTTTCGTATTGGATTATTATATATTGCTTAAGGAGTATGCAGTTAAGTATTTTCTAATTATCAATTTAGTAAAAGTGGTGTTAGAAGCCATAAAAACATAAAACAATAAAGATACCTAACTCGGCCAGGTTTTAAAAATACAATTATTAATGTTCTGATAATTCTATTAATTATGTAAGATGTATCTTATAATTTTATTCATTACACAATTTCCGTTAAAATTAATATGATACATATGTCTTGTTAAAGTCATATTCGTGAATGAGACTTTTCTTTTCTTTTTTCATGTACATTAATCAAGACGGTCGTAATTATAATTTTTTGTTCACAAGAATCGAGAGAGATTAAGGAGATTTCGAAATAGACCATTTATAACTGGTCACTACATATCTTAATGCGGCCGTGAAGAGAAATCATAATCATCAGATATTTTCCTCAAGTAATGTTCAACTCAATGTTGTTATAGGTACTTTAGTACCTTTTATATTATTTATATTATTATTTTCTACTGTATAAAACTATACATTTACGTTAAACTACAACACAAATGTAAAGAATTCCCTAGGAAAAGAACTCATCATCAATAATGTTTTAATTTTTTTGATTTTCCCATTTTAAGTGGTTTTTAATGATATTATTTTAACAATATATATTCTCATTAACAATAATCACAGATAGGTGTAGACACAATGTCATAATTTCTTAATGTATTGTTTATGTTGCTAAATTACCCCAAGTTCAAAATGTTAAATCATTGTCGAGTAATAAATATGATTTATAGACGAAAAATGACATGGTTGAATATTTTAAATGTACTCAAAACATGAGGACATAACATCATTAGGTACTAACATCGGAGATTAGAGTGCACTATATAAAATTATTTTGTCTCGTTAAGAATAATCGTATAGTTAAATTATATTATTATAAATTATAATATTTGAATAATATAGATATTATAAATTATAAATGCAGGCAAAAGGTTAGATTTAAGAGCTATTTTTGACTTTTCAACAATAGTCACTCCATTGTGTCATATATTTATTTGTCAAACCAATTCATTTAAAAATTAAATACAGTCAAACCGTTCAATGTTGCAGTAGACCAATCGTAGAATATAATACGGAACATACATGGTCACATTGAACTAGTATAAGGCAGGGGCTATACACGGCGAATATCGCTGTCGTTGAAAACCTATATGTTTAAATCATGGTGGCTATACGATATCGCCGCGATATTCGTTGCCGGGCGACGATTTTTTTCAAAATCGCACAATCCATAAAACCGCGTGACGGTCAATTTCCATTGCTTTTAATGGTAGCGGCTATACGGGTATTTTGGTGATGCGACGATTTTTATTACCATACGGTATTTTGATACAAAATTATTGTACTTATATTATATGATATTATTGTAAAATTGTAAATATCGTATTGTACTATTAAACATATTATTATTATTATTTTTTTTTTAATTAGCTTTTAGTAATAAACTATAATAGCTCAACAATTAATACTTATAGTGCAGAAACATATTATTATATTATTATTAGTTTTAAGCTATATTTAGTTTTCATCGGGTACGGAAAAGGTATAACATACATACTTATTTAAAACTGAATTATTATTGTCTCACGTGTCTTACCGTCAACATGGCTAATTTTGACAACGAGAGACTCTTTATGGAAATTCATATGAAGCCGTCTATTTGGGAAATTTCAAGTAAAGAGTACAAAGAAAGGGATAGAAAAATTCAAGACTGACAAGCTGTAGCTGTTGCTTTGAATGATAATTGGGATATAATAAGTGAAACTGAAAAAGATGACTTTGGTGAGTACCTAAATATTTAAAACCTTATAAATAATGTTTACACCACAGTTTTCACATTATTTTTACGAAACTTTAAATTCTATATATGCATATTTTGATTTAATTTAATGTTGGTGAATTAAAACAACAATAACTGTAATTTAAGATACCTATATTTTCGGTGTTATATAACTGGTGGCTCTACTGGAGCGATGGACACAACAAAAGTGACTGAAGAATGAATACGTGCATGTCCATGTGAATGTTCTCGAACTCACCCCTCAAGTTATTTTATAAAATTTTAACCATAGAATTACCTAACTATGGAATTATATTTATAACTTCGGAATAGTTTTGGAACCTATTATTGTATTAATATATTACTATTATTGTATTATTGTATCAAAATCGCGACGAATATATTGACCGAATTCGTCTCGCGAATTCGTTGTGTATAGCAGCACAGAACGATATTCGCCGTGTATAGCCCCAGTCTAAGGCGTAAGAATCTTACAATCGTCAATTTAAATATATACATTACGTACAATGTGTTTGGAAATTAATCGGCTATGTATTAAATTTTCAGTACTGAACAATATTATAATATTATATTTTGTTGTCATGGATATTAGTTTGAATATTTATTCATATAGGCCCCATTATTCATTTTGTGTTGGTTTAAATTTCACGACAAAACATTTATTTATTATTTTTTCGTCGCATAATATAATGTTCAATTTTTGAATTGAAATCATCTAAAATCAAAATCATGGAAAGTTTCACGGAAAAAATAACGTTACTAAGCGAGAACGCGATTGTATATTCCGGCTGTCGGGATCTTGCAACAGTGCGAGCATAGCACCCATAGCGGATACAGTAACTCGTCGGAAGACGACGAATACAGGGTGGATGTTGTATCATGCAAGACAGAAAACAACGAATACAAGGTGGAAGACGTAGCATGGATGTCAGAAGATAATGAATTCATGGCGGGCAACCCTACCACTGACTACGAGGCCGAGAATTGTGTGTGCAATCAGTATGAGCTTCGTGACCAACAACCAACGACGACGACGACGACGACATTGACTCCGGCAGATTTCAAGGTATTGGACGACCTAACAGAAGACTTACTAGTGGCTGCCGTTCGTGGGTCATATTGTAAATTATATGTCATGTGGTAAATTTACCACCCGTCTCTCGAGTCCTAACGACTAACAGTCGTTGTCGACTTCACGTGATGATATCAGTATTGCATCATCAGAAATGAATGTACCGTGGATTATTATACCGACGGTTTTGGACAAGTCGATAGACTTTGACGAAGTTTCATCAGAAATTCGAAACGCAAATACGGATTACGGTAAGCACATTCCGCCGTTACCGTCGTGTCTCAGCAGTGCGTCGGTTGTTGAACACTTGCCACTGATTGCACGGCATACTGAAGATAGTAATTGTGTGACATCTGGTAATTT